>NC_079296.1:41967513-42270544 GCF_023638135.1 Falco biarmicus
TGTTACTGTTGTGCTTGTGGATTATTTAAGAAACAGCACAGCAGGATGGACTGCTCTTAGCTGCTATTCAAATAGCTTGGCAGCACACGAAGCATGCAGACAAGCCCTTTTCGCCCTGCTGCACAGCGCTACGCTGCGCGGAGGGTTAGCCAGCCATTCCGGAGCCCTCCACACCTGTCTCACTTCACCTGGGCTGCAGCTCGATTTTCCTGTCCCGTGGATATATCAAGGGACTCCAGTTAGTTGGACTGTCACTAATGGTAAATTCACCAACAAGCTTTTAATAAGTAGGACAGTCCAAAAGAGACGTCTGGATTAAATTTGAAGTGAAGGTGAAAGCAGGAGGTGTGTTTCAGGCACAGGTGTATGGTATTTGCAGAGGAAGAAAGGGAGGTCAGCATCACAGGCTGAGTGGATTATTTTGTTCATTTGTTTCCTTTTCAAATGCCTTAGATGCTTCATGTTCTGCTGTTTCCAGCTTCTCGGTGTGTGCTCAGTTTAAATTTTCATAGTACTCATTTCACCGCTTAGCCGTGTCATGTTGTGTTACCCTGTAGCACCATGCATCAAAACTTAATAATGGAACAAACACAACAATCACTTTAAACTAATGCTGCCCCTCTTTCATTATTCAGTGAGTAACATCATGGGCTGCTGACAAAGATAATCTTGGAATTAAATTTAAAGGCATATTTACGTAAAAACTGTGTGTACGTGTGTACGTTAGTAATTTTGGTGTTCTTTTTCTGTGCACTCTATTCTCCTCTTGGGATAAAAGAAGTGTCCTTCAGTACATGAATACAAGGAGGATGGAACAGGTACAAACATGAATTCTCAAAGTAGTGCTTTATACACACCATATACATCTTCAGACTCTGCTTCTTTCATTTTAGGAAGGTTTGTATCAATCTTACAGTTAATATTGCCTTATTTTACAGCTGTCTTTTGTAGTATCATTCTAACTTTGAAAACAGAGTTTAAAAAAAAGGAAGGAGATAGTCTTGGTGCACTGGCTTGCTGACAAGTTAAAGCAAGATTGTGCTATTATTGTACAGTGAAATATTTACAGTTAGTTGATGTCCTGATTTAGGAAAATAGCAAGACAATTTTAGTGGCTTTTTCTTTCTTCACAGAAATGCTAGGAGAACTAGTGTGAATGGCAGAATTTGGCAAAATATTGAGCAGGCAAATGAGCAGAGTAATAAACAGGCAAGCTGATCACAATATGAAGTAATAGTGATCATTCACTTGGCATGTGTGGGTTTAGTGCTAATTATTTATGATATTTCATACTGTGATAATGAATATTCTCAGGTATCCTTTGGAAGGCTAACAAAGTTCTACTGCCAGATTCTGACACCTTTCTTTTTAATTATCTATCAGTTATCATGTACCTGACCCCACTGACTTAAGAAGTACCGAATCTCTGAACGTGGGATAGAGGAACGGACTTTGGCTTTCAGAAAAAAATCAAAAAACCTGGACATATATGTGACATAGGACAATCTGGGTTTATGAAAGGTTTTGCAGTGATGTTCTATGGAAGCAAGAAATGTATCTATTTTGATTTCAAGAGGTGTTTTGCTGGAAGAGGTTATCAAAAAGAACTCCAGCAGAAGACACAAAAGCATTTAGAAAAGGCACAATGAATTTTGACTGCCTTTGAATCTATTTATCAAAGCCATTGCTGTTCCCGTTTCGACACAGGTGGAACAATAATAAATATGTAACAAAGCAACTCAATCTGTATTCAGAGCATTTCAATACATGGAAAGTTAAATGCAAAAAGAAAGAAAGCTTGCAGAGTCAGAGCTATTGACTCCTGCTACTTCTATTCCTCATTGAAAATGAATGGTGGATGGTGCACAAAGATCTGCAAGATATTTACATTACTGCGATTAACATATAATAAGAAGCACATTCAGTAATGTGACTTTATTATTTAACTGAATCAATAATTTTTTACATCATAGGAACATAATTTAGCTGTAAACCTTGGCGCTTTCTTTCCTTTTAAGTGACTAACTTTACATGTGAATTTTCAGACCCAGTGGAGCCATATTATTTTCCTAGCTGCCATTTATCCCTACAGGAGGGACTTTCTGCCATGAATAGGCCCCTGTATGATAAAAACTGCCTTTTCTGTGGAGGTCAGGCAGTGGAAAGACTACACGTTCAAGTTGTGAGTCCTGGCTGGCACAGGTGCCATCCACTGGGAGCAGGCAAGTGTGGCACCAGCAACTGTCTCTGACAATCCTAGTTCATAAGCTTTTAAAGCTCATGGTGTCTACACAGCCTCCCTCCCCTTCATTTTTCTCCTACTGTCCATATATTAGACACTAAGGAAATCACTGGAGAGAATTTCACCTTGCTCAGCCAGAGCAGCAGCTGAGGCTGAAGCCTGCCAGGCATTCAGCAGGAGCTATTCTAATGAACCGTCCTTCAGAGGCAGTCTAGATTTTGCATAATTCCTACTTCAACCAGAAATCCTAAGCAGGTCCATGATGATATAAAGGAAAAGCAAATAAACAAAACCTGAACATATTGGTTCACTATAAAATGCAGTTAAACATCTAAAGGACATCACAAGATCACAGAAAAAATGACTAATGCTCAGTTCGGTGCTGCCATCTGAGAAAAAAAAACAAAACAAAACAAAACCAAAAAACAAACCACCCCCCACCCCCAAAAGAACTTAGTCCAAAATTGCTGTGGAAACATCTTCTAGCCGGATCTAAAGTGCTCTGAGACCAATGGCAGAAACCTCATTGCCTTCATTGCCTCCTCTGGCTTTTGGGTCAAGTCATCCAGTATAAATGAGTCTCTTATCTCTGTGATTAGTGCCTTGCAGCAGATGATAAAAATTCAGTGTCTCTTTTGTCTTGAAATTTCCAAGGCTTACCGGTTTTGTTTGATTTCACCTGAGTATTCAGCAAACAGCCTAGCACATCACTGTTTGCTTTTGGTCATTTGATCTGTCCTTTGGGCAGTCGTGCAGGCATTTTTCATTTCAGATATCCTCATTCACAGTGCGCTGCAGCACTTCCCAAAGCTGGTTCAGACCCTTAGAGCAAAGCGAAGGAGTGGATTTTAATTTTGAGTTGCAGCTGCTGTTGTCAAAGTTCAGTGCATTAAGCATGGATTTTGTTTTCATTGCTCTCTCATAACACCAGGAACTACATTAACTACAAAACACATGTGCTTAAAGTAAGTAAAGTAATGGAGAAATATATTGTTCTTGTTATTTGAAATGTCACACAAAATCTTGGGTTCATTTCAGTAACACAAAGAAACCAAGCTGAGGTTTTCACAAAGGAATAGTTTTAGATGCTTAAAGTGAATAGATGAAACGCTCTTTTGTTTTGCTTTGCTTCATAGCAACACAACAGCCGCCATGTTGCAGCCATGAGGACTGCTGCCTTCTCACCGCCTTCGATTTTGTGGGAGTTCAGGGAGGAGGATTTGATGATCCCCCCCTCCTTGTTTGCAGCCATATCCCCTCTGTTCAATGTGACACACTTTGTATCGTCTTTTGTCCAAACCCATTTATTTTCTCAGCTCAAAAGCCGTTACATTGCAGCTAACTACGATATTAAACTATAACTTGAATAAAATCGTATGGGAAATAGAATGAGTTGGAGAAAAGCCCACCATATATGTAAAGGATGTTTGGACATCAAACATAGGCGAAGGTAAAACTTCCCCAGCTGGCTAACACAGAATGAAAAGAGCAATGTTCCTCACCTTTGTGAAGCTGTCAGAAGTAAAGGTGTGCAGGTTATAACGTCAGTCTTTCTCTTTGGTCACCCTTCCTATATTGCTTCTGTTTCATTGGTAAAATTTTCATCTTTTTCTACTCTACTCTCTGAAGGGTTTTGCTCACCCTTTTCATTCCCTGGCTGTGTTATCGAGTAGCTGAGACAATACCTGAGACAATCTCACTGCCTGGCTGGAAGAAGGGAAGAGGGGAGATTGGTGTTGCTATGGAGCAATGTTAAGGTTACTTCAATTCTTTAGTATCATTTTGGCTGCAAAAGAGTTGCAGGGGAAAGTGCTTTTCAGAGGCTGCAATAATGCTATTATTTCTCCTTTTTTTTCCCACCCTTGCCTTTAAATGGTAAGTTCTTTAGAAAATAAACATTAAAAAGCAATAACGTAAACTGTTGCGAAGTTCATCCTGTATATCTGATTGTTCTGTTTCTCAGAGATGTATGCAGTACGGCCCTTTCTGTGGGCATATACATTGACATATATACACATACATCACTGTGTTTGTACCTTTATATATATATTATACATTATGTGCATGCTCATAAAAAGATCAGTGTATTTATGGAGTGCCAAGATCTCAGCAACCCACTGGAGCTCTCTCTCACATGCTGCCCATAGGCCATTTGTAGCTGCGTTTCAAGTGGCTGTGGAGTTTTAAGAGAACAGCAAGTTGAAGCTAACAGACTTGTCTACGTGTAGAATGACCTCGGGTCACCTTTCTCTGTCCCATGTTTTATAAGGGCAGACAGCAGCTGGCATTGGTTTTGTTCAAGGTTTCCAACCTGGTTGACTGTCTGCAGGGTGCCGGTGGGGCCCTGGTGCAGGCTGGGGCTGACGTACCCCCGCAGCTGAGCCAGCACACTTCGCTGTGTCTCCCTGCCCACTCATGCATCACCTGTGGGAAGCAGAGCCTGGCCCTTCACTTTCCCATCGCTGACCCTGTAGTAGCTAGTGGTGGCAACCCCAGCAGAATCATGCTGAACAGGCTGATGACGGGCTTTCAACCAGCTGACTCTAACTTAAAAGCAAGGCAATCTCCGTGACTAGAATTGTAATATGAATCAAAGGGCCATCACCTCTACCCATCTCTAGTGCCATATTTAAGAGATTGATACTATGGAAAGCTTTTTCAAGTTTAAAGTGGCATCCTGACTGTTCAGTCCTGGAATCTCACGCAATTACGTTTCTAAATCTTGTTAGTGGTGGTTTTCTTTGTTGCAAAAACCCCAATTAAATCACTCTTTGAAAAACTTTTTACAAATGATGAAATTGATATTATCATATTACCAAGAAGAGATTTGTAATCAAATGATGGTTCTTTTTATGGCTTCTTAAAGAGGATTTCATGGCACAAAACTAGTTCCTAATAAGCAGATGTTCATGACACAGAAGAGAAAACATTTTTGCACTTGGCATCCTTAATGGAAGTCTCAGACCAAAAGCCAAGGAATGAATATAGGAGACAGAAGCATATAAATGGAGCTGTGACACTCACTAGTTCCTCTACTATTTCTGAACTAAATTTTCAACCCAGGCTGTCTCTGCATCAAGTTTCTTCAGCTGCAGTTAAGGAGCATTCACCATCATTCCCTGTGCAGCTTGTTCTCAGAACTCAGGTTTATAGTATTATCAACCAAGCAACATAAACCAGCTTGAAACTTCACTTACAAATCAATTAACCCAATGATTAGTTAAATAAAGCTTGTCCAAATATGAAAAGGGCCTGTAACCCACACAGTCTCCACTTATTGGCAGAACTGCATGAAGTGTAGAAACCGTCCTTCATATTTCATTGAGCCAGAGAGCAGCAAGAGGCGTTTCTTCTTTACAGATTTTGAAAACCTATGCCATGGGGTTGGGTTCTTGACATTTCCATCTCTTCCAAATATGAAACTGACTATAAACTCCCCTCAGCAATGTGTGGACCTCGCATGAGCTGACTAGAAGAGAGCTTTCAATGAATAATGTTGTCATCTTCATTTACTGCTACATCCTTTTCCAGAGGTGGGAGCCTCTTCTTTCAATCTGTTCCTGAGGTTTGCTTCAATTGTCTGATACAGTATGTGTACATCTTGTGGAATTCTGTCAGCATCCAGAAGTTTCTCACTCTCCTACCAGCTATCATAGACAATCCCAACTGTAAACTGATTTGGGTGACTTGAAACTGCAGAGATGTGAGCAGAAACTGAGTGTCCGGTAGACTCCCATACTTTGAACTGCTCTGGCTGAAATGCAGATGCAAGCAACTAGGAAAAGACACACAGGCTTAGCATCCTGCTTCGATTCTCATTCAGCTTGGCCTAGCTACAGAGCAGAGACAGATGTGTATGAAAGACGAAGGATTGTCTCTTCGTCACCTTCTGAAAAAATTATAAATTACTTATCTGAATGTTTGGTTTAATACAGTTTTGGATTAATTTAAGGGCAACACTGAGAGTTTGATGTCCCAGAGTGTTGATGTTCAGGTTTTCAGTGCAGCCCAAAGCAGAAGTCTATAAACTTTTCAAACCTGAATTTTGGTGCCTTAGGATCAGGATGTTTATTTTATACAGACAGGTTTTAAAAGCCTGAATTCACAAATAGTGAGATATCCAGATAATGCCAGGGAATTAAAGTATTCCAGAGTAGTTTTTCCATAGGATAAATAGCAGAAAATCAGATTTGTGGTATGATGCAATTGCCTCAACCACAGTACCTCAGTGTGAGGCAGATGATGCATGGAGACAGTTAAGAACTGCATAATGCATGAGTCAAGAAATAATAGCTTTCACTTAAATGTAAGGTTGAGAAAACCTGCACAAAATTTAAGAGAGAGAGGGAAACAGGCTGACGTTATTTTTCAAGGCTTTACTTTTTAGGTATTTCCTAACAAAATTAATACCACAGACACAAGTTAAAATAGTGTGATCTGAAGCCATCGTGCATTATTAAGCCTGGCAAAAATGACGGTAGTTCATCACTTCATGCTTCATGGCATTTCCCAGTTCAGACTGACATTTCACTTCAATGATAGAAAATGTTGTGCGCTTACCTTGAAGTATCTAGCACACTGTACTCATAGACAAGAAAGGACTTTTGCTTAAGCTGCATTCATTGCATGTTACAGAAAGATAATCCAGGCCGTACAATGAAGCATGAGCACTGCTTTTTTTCCCTCGCATTTGGGCTCATCTTCGCATTCTCTTATATATTTTCTATATTTTCACTATAATATTTATATATTATAATGAAAACTTTCATTTTCACTATAATAAGTAACCTCACTAGTAACAAGTTGAATGTGCAGTTGTTGCCATAAATGGGTCACTATATTGCTACTAGGAAAATATGACAGACTTAAAAACTGGGGGCGGGGAAACACAAAATAAAAGATCAGATGATTCCAAAGGCTTTTGCAATGTTGGCCACTCTTTCAAACACCATACGTTCAATATCACCTGCACCTGCAGAAAAATTTCTGATATTTCAAAAGCTGTCTCCAAGCTAGGTCTGCAGCACTGATGTAATTTCCCTTGGCATTACCATGGAAAAGTGTAAGTTTGGAAACAGTAACAGCTCGAGATCTCAGCAAACTCTAGATAGTCTTCCTTTTCCCTTTTTTTCCCTTTCCTGGTCAAGACTGGGATTTGTTCTCCTGCTGTGGAAGGTGTGGCAAAGGTTGCCTTAGATGGAAACCAAAAGGACACATCTACCTCACAAGGACAAAGATATACCTGATCATATTGCCCATAAACACTCAAAAATCTCATGAGTAACAAAAATCATGTAACTGCCATGAAATATTTAATTTTCAGTCCACTGAGCTTATGGATTATCCCAGAAATAGTCAGAAAAAAAGGGTTACTATTCATTTGTTTGATATTTGGGACAATGTTGTGCTATTATAATTTATTTTGACCTGATAATCTAGTGCTGCACAATAATGGCAAATAGGTAGTAACAACTTTGGTAGTACAATTCATAAAAGCATGTCTTCCAATAAAAATGGTGTGCATGCATGTGTGAAGAAAGGAACGCTGGGGTGAAGGGAAGATGTTGGGGACTTAATGAAAACTTTTCTAACTCGATTAAAAAGACAGTAATTCTAGACATGGATGACAAATAGGTTTCCACAGCAATAAATAAACTTATCCCCCTCCTGCTCTTTCATCACCTGAACTCTGCAAAACTGCATGTGGCGCAGGAGGTTTATATGATAATACATGTGAGAAAAATCCTGACTGAGCAGTCTACCCTGAGCAAAGCCATAAATGCTCTGTTGCTGTGTGGTCTGCCATAATAATTCAATGTTTTTTTCTTCACAGTTATGACTGTTCCTTTAGCAATACAGTGATTTGTTATTCCAACATAAATGCAGTTTTGGTAAGGCAAAATACTTAAAGTATATTCATATTTATTCTATGTCTTACAAGCTCTATTGTAATTATCCTGGTTTTAGATTTGTCTCATGCTTACATATCCCAGAGCCTGCTTTATGGCACCATACTTACTTTTTTTTTTTTATTACAACTGAATTTTTCCTTGGCTTTCTTCCTGCCCTGTGCCACTCATCCTAATCATCAAAATTGAGTATTAAAGTTTCCATAATTTTTTTCCCCCCATAAGGCTTAAAATGCCCTAAAAATGAGATGCATCTTTATGCGTGCTTAACAACTGGGAAAACAGAAAAAGGAGAGGAAATGTTTTGCCTGTGGTCACAGAGTGAATCACACAGAGTCTGGAATGAAACCTTAATTTTTTAAACCAGCAAGAAGACTTAATGGGTTCAGGACTGTGTTGTGAAGACACAGCCATCATGCTTCTAGTTGTGAAGCTGGCATGGGAACTTCTTGCAGGGTGCACCATTGTTAAACCTTTCTCTCTAATACACAAGCTGTGTTTCTGATCCTGTGTTTGACAACAAGCACTGTAACATCTCACATACCTTGCCCACTCGCATGAATTAAAAAAAAAAAAAAAAAAAAAATCCTAACTATGCAGAGCTGGTTACAAAACAGAAAAGCATTAAACTATGCCAGGTAGAATAGAAGGATACGTTGAGGTGAAAAGGAAAGAAAATAAGTAATAAGAAGGTTGCTTCTTTTTAAAGAAATGAGTATGTTTTGTTTACATTTGTTATTCTTAATTTGTTATTTAGTGGGTCACAGTTGATCTTGAGTCCTCAGCACAGATACATACACACTTGAGTGCCACAGGGCTGAAAGCTGCATTGGATATTACTGTATTTTCTTGGTTCCAGCCATTAGAAAAAGATAGAAATATCTTTTCTATTATTTATTTAACAGTTATTCTTAAATATTATTATTTATTCATAATTTTATGTTATAGTAATAGTAATAAAACACCATAAAATTATGAAACACAACACTGTAGCTTTTGGGAGATGGGCAATCACAGTGTTCAGCATTTACGAAAAATATCTTTGTTTGGAATAAATGTGAGTACAAACAATGTGATAGCACTAGTCAAAATGCCTAGTACTCAGAATGCCATTGTTCCCCTCTGTGCAGGCTGCTGATTTAAGATTTGCCAATGCTTGGCTTCATGTGTGAACTTTCTTACCAAAAATGGGCCATCTGGAAGAGGTTGTTTAATCTCACTTCAGATATTACCTCTGGGAAACTAGAAAAGAAAAAGGATGGCATCGCTGAGTCAGATCTGGTAGTGAAGTAGAAGAAAATTATGGAGGATGTGTTGTTCAGGGCTTTCTCAAAAATATAAAGAGAGGGAGAGTGGTCCAAAACGGAGGGCACAATGGAAGAAGAAATAGTATTGTGCTTTACATTTAAATCCTGCTGTCGTTAGGACTCATAAGAAGTATATCCTTGGTCATTAACTTTTATGAAGTGCTGATTTCCCTTTTGGCTTCCACCAGGCTATCAGCCCTGCAGCGAGGGCTGTCTTTCTGCACACAGCTGAGCCAAGTAATTGCTCAGTGTGAGCCTCGAACACAACATTTTCTCACAACCAACCTCTTACCATCTACCTAATAGCTTTGAGACAGCCTCGGTCTGTCTGACTGAATGACCACTAATGACCCAACTGTTCTTAGGAAGATGTAACATGTATTTCTGCCAAGACTTAAAATGCTTCTGTTATGTTTAGTACTTACCCAGCCTATGATGCAGTGTAAAGCCAGCACAAAGCAGCCGGGTGTTATCAAAGTCATCTTTCTTTCCCCCTGCTTGTGCATGTAGCCTCTTCATTTGCTATAAATTACCTGCAGCTTCTGTGTACAGCACCTTGAAAAGTGCAAGCCAGGGCTGGTGGTGCTCTCTATAGCCATTTAGAACAGTCACCGTGTTGGCTTTCAGAAAATAAAAGAGTTCTGAGATGAGAAAACTTCAACTATTCCATGTTAGGTCTTCTCTGACTTTTGACAGGACAGCACAGGTGGGTCTGAAGACTGATGTGCTGTAGTATAAATCACAGCTTCTTAAACAACCTCACAATTATTTCACAGTTCACAACTTACTGAGTTCAGAGTCCGAAGTATCAAATAAAAATAAATAAATTCATGCTATGTGCTATATAAATATACAGAAAAAGAAAAGGTTGTACCTGAAAACTGCATTCTATACAGAAAGGTTTTGAATACCTCTTCTAAGTGATTAAGGCACAGAGAAACAAAATGGGGTGTTAACAGTGGCTGAGGGACTCTGAAAAAATTCAGCAATTAAATATGGAACTCTCAGCAAAACATTGTAAAGAAACATGGATTAAAAAATAGGTTGAACAAATATACAGATAACTTTATAAGATCAAGTTTTACTTAAGCATCTGCCCAGAAAAAAACTGAGAGAAACAAGAAAACGATATGTTTTCATAGCATGGAAATAAAATGAAACCCATGAAAGTTATTGGGCTTTTAAAGACTTAAATAAATGTTTCTCACACATTTTTCTCTCTCTTTTAAAAACACTTCAATTAGGTATTCTTTTTCAGTTTCTTTCTGAAGAATAAGGAGAAAAAAGGTATCCCCTTTTAAGACAGCTTTATTTTTGCATCTTGAGTGCTCAAATTGCTTGTGTAGCCTGAATGCTGATTCTACACACTGAAAGCCAAAATTTGTTTTGGGCTTTATGAAATCAAGAAAGAAGCAGAAAAAAAATGTAGTCAGGAAGATGTAGTGGAATGAAGCTGGGTTAATTAGCATTGCTAATATACAACTTTGGGCTGGCTTCAGAGGCGGCAGGTTGGCCGATGTAGATAAGGTGCAGGTGTGGCTGCTTGAGTTAAGTGGTTGAGAGCCAGTGAAGAGAGAGCAGCCGAGGAAGAAGTGAAGAGAGGAAGAAGCAAGAGAAGAGAGAACATGTGCCCTGGGTGAGTTGAGGAGAAGGCAGCAGAGGGACTATAAGAACAGTATGCTGCTATGAGGTGGTAAAAGACCTTGTTGCAGCTTGATAGTTTGTTTGTGCTGTGACAGTAAGACATAAACTAAAAAAAATTCCAGTGATACATTACATGAAGCCTTCTGCAGTACTAAAGATATAATGTGAACCAATTTATACTCATTCTGCACCATTTGAGTGTATCATTTCTGTGTCCCCTCATTCCTAGGTGTCACTGTGTGTGACCAGCACGTCATCCTCACTTTTTTCCTCTAATAGTGCCAAGACACTGTATCTATGTTTATATGTAATAAAGCAATGTATGAAATGCACCAGTAAATGTAAAAATGCCTCTCTAAGATATTTCCTCAGGCTACATCAGACTGATTCCTAGAAAGGAAGCAATTAATCTCATGTTTCTGCTGAAAACCTCAAACTCAATGGCCTGATCTGAAAAAGGGGTTCTTCTGTCACCCCTCACACCGGGAAACTCAGCACCTTGGTTTTTTTTCTTTTAGCAACACTGTCCTCACACAAAGGTTAAACTGCCCAGACACTTGCTGTCAAGGACCAGCAACCACAAAAGTACTTCTCTGAGAAATCTGGCAATAGGTTGTTTGAAGAGAGAAGGAAATCAGTGATGCTAATAATCCTCCTGCAGCAGGGAGAAGCTGATAATTTAGTAAATATTCCTTTTTGATATGAACTTTCTCCATCTTCTATGTTAGGGGGATTGTTTACATATGACAAAGAAAAAATCCCATTTCCATATCTCAAAATAAAAAAAAATCCCTCTGTGGGTCATCAGAGCTGAAAATAAACCAAGCTGGCTGCCTCTGGGGATTTATTGAACTTCAGGTGCCCATGACTTGTTCCATGATTAATAAAAAACTTTCAAATTTGCCACATGAAAGACTGAAATAGGGTTCTCAGTACTGCTGCATGGCAGGAGAAAGGAAGACCAGAGAGGCTATACCAACTCTAGCACAAAATGTGGCTGGTTTACTTCTTTAGTATTCAGTGCCCGCTATAGTCGTCAATGGAAAAAGGTTTTAAAAAGAATCATACATGCTTTAAAGAGGAAGAATTTGAAATTAGCTGTGCATGCACTTCACAAGATTCATCATCAGAAAGAAAATGAATGCTTTATTTGCTGAGTGCAGTGGATGCAGAAACAAAGATGCTATTAATAGGTGTTATTTGAAATACATATGGAAATAACAAAATGTATGGCCAGACTCTTTCATCCTGATTCTGGCAAGGATGGAAGAGAAACAGCTTTGCTGCAAGGAGAGTGGAGATTAAATAATATGCTGGGAGCACTTCCAAATGAAATGACAAGAAATTGTCAGAAACAAGGAATGCTCTGAGCACCACAGCCTCCCCTACCTTCCATGAACCAGCAACTGAAGAGTTAATGCTGCTTCTCCACTCTCAAGGTGTGAAATTAGGATAAAAGGTGGCAGCTGTGCCAGGGATCAAGCCCTTTTTAAATACAGTTCTCCAGGCAGGGTGTCCTTCTGTGAAATGGAGATGGTCCTTGGGTAAGCTGGGGCTGTGCTTGATTTCAGGCTTTGCTTTATGCACTCCTTCATATCTCTTTCACATCTCTTTTACCAGTTATGCAAAGATTTGTTTCGTTTGCTGCAGTAAGTAAAACCTGGATCTCCCCTTCTGACCAAGGACCTGTTGTGATGGTGGTCTTCGATTGCCTGCAAGCTGCAGAGGAAATCTGTAAGTAGTTCAAAATTTTTAAAGATTTGCAAATAGTAGATGCAACGGTTCAGCTAGGCTGAAGATATTGGACATGCAGGGAAAATCTACAAGTGTGTGTGAGAGAGCTGCAGTTCCAAAAGAGAACAAATATGGGAATGAGAGTAATGCATTTGAATGCGGGGCAGGCCATATTCCTCAGTGGGTGGAGATGCCCGATGACCAAGGCCTGAGCCTCTTCTGTGACTATCTCTGTAGTTCCTTACATGTGAGATGGTCCCAGTACAAATTTCTAGCAGTCAGGCATCCAAGTCTAAAAAGCAATGCACTAGTAAAAATGATAATGCGGATTAAGGTTGCTTACTTGCAGTCCTTATTCAAGCAGACTTTTTTCATTCATTGCAGCAGGAGGCACCTTATTGAGAAAACGGAGGGAGCTAAGTGGGAAAAGTATCAGACTTTAAGAAAAAGTATTACTTTTGTTTCATGCACTCATCTAGTTTTGGCTTTCTGGGAGAATTGTGAGGACTGATTATTCAACAATCAGTTATTAATAGAATTAATAAGCAACTAGAAGTATGGTGACCATCTGTTTCTGTGGTTTATGCCTGTGTGCCTCATAGTGCCAGCCTCTGTAATGGTGCCCTGCAACCCTGAGCTCGGGGACTGTGGCCCTGGAGAAGCTGAGCTGGGCTGGTGGGGGAAGGTGCTGTGTAGTGTCCCTGGCCTGGTCAGCTATGGGAGCTCATGGGTGGCTGTAGTTCAACCAGTTGCTTTGGGAGCACAGGTGATGTGGGTCACTTCTAAAGAGATTGAAGTGACTCCTCTTCTATGTAGTTGTGGCTGTAAAGTGGTTTGGCTTTCCTGTGATTGGACCTGTTGAAAGAAAATACAGGGGGACAAATGAAACATTTATGGTTTAAGAAGAGAGGTTAGTGGTAATGGTCTAAGCTTTTATTTTCCTTTTTTAAAAAAAGAAATTGTTCCCAATATCTAAACTGCTGTGCTGGGTAGGGTGTGTGTGGAATTGCTCTCTGCTTCTTCTGCTAGAAAGAATATGGAGGAACGGGAAAGGAGACATGAACAGGGAGCTTCTCTCTAGTGAAGCTGACAGTATCTACAGTTATGGATATCGTCTATAAAAGATTGTCCTGAGGGAGATGGGAAGGCCTGAAAGAGAAAAGGAAGAGATGCTAGAAGTGAAGTCTCTTCTTTCTCGCTCCAGCCCAGATAATCAATTGAAAATCTGACTTTTAACTACCTGCTCTCCTGTCCTGATTTTGAAGAAGTCGACTCTCATAGGTAATATGATTCAGTTTGCTAATGGTTGATCCAATGGGATCATTCCATCATGAAATCAGATTTCTGGTACGTGCTGATCTGCATTGAGTCCAGCATCTTTGGGCGAAGTATATTCCCCAGAAGGCAGCCTGGCATTCATCTTAAGACATTAGCAGATGTCCACCAACTCCAAGTATTTTCTTTTCCGACTTAAATAACATCTATAGAATCTGTTACATAAAAAACTGTGTACCTGATGTTAAAAATAAATCACAATTTCTGTTGAATTTCAGAGTAAATTGCAAAATAGTCAATGTGAAAAGTAGACTAAAAAAATAATTAAATTAAGATTCAGGTCTAGCTTTTTCCACACTTGTTTCAAAGTCTGTTGTCATAGTTACTGCAGCATAAGCTGGCTCAGTGTGTTCACTTTCTCTTTAAAGACACATTTACCTTTTTAGGAAAATGAAAGTAATTGAGCAAATACCTGGAAAAGAAAAATAACAAAATTGTCCTTTGTGCATCCATAATCTTATGAGCTCTTATTTGGATCAGAGTTATTCAGCCCTTATCACCTAGGATCTATTCATTCCTCAGGGCCAAAGAGCCAGAAAATAATTAGATGCATATTAAAGTACACTGTAGTGCAGAACAGTTGCCAACTTCAAAAGGGTCAAAATTCAGTGTGGCTATTTCCCCACAGTCTCAGCTGCAAACATGCGTTATCTGAACTTGTGATGGCCTTAGACTTTTGGCTTCCAGGAGCAACATTTCTATTTCTAGACAGAGGAGAGACTCTAGGTTTACGTATCTTTGAAAATACTGACCTATTACATTTGGCTTAAAGTTTTGATAAATATCTGGCATTACTTTGCTCTTTATATCATTTGTCCTATAATCTCTTATTCTACTCTGAAATATCTCTAGAATTAATTATCACAATTATTAGAATTTCTTTAAGTCAATTTAGATGAAATGTTTTGCTTAGGTAAAAGTGAGTATTTTAGGTTAGACTGGAAGTTGGAAGTTAATTATTTTGTTGCAGGTTAAACATAATTTTTCATGTGTCTAAATCAATATAGGTGATTTAGTGGGTGAAACAAGCCTGTGATCTCTGTCCTCCATCACATTCCTCTCGTGGCTTTGTCCCTCTGTGTGACTTGAGCCATCTTGAGCACATTTCTTTGCGGCTTAGCATAATACATGTTACAGACTTTATCCCTTAGCAGTTATCCTGTTTTACTACATTTGGGGAATTCCATCTGCTGAAGAATTGCTTTATATCCACCACATATCCAATAATACGTACTGGCAAATATTTTCTCTATCATTCTTATAATGATCTGACAAATGGGTGTCTTATCTTAAGAAAATAACAAAAAAGAAATGTCTTGCTGTGCAGATAGGAAATAGCTCTATAGCCTGTGTCACCCACAAGTTGATAACATACGTTGTTTCTGTTTTGCCCAGTGGCAAGCAGTTTTTTCCTTGCCCAGCGTTTTTGAACTACAATGTGGACTCATTGAATCATATTTTTGTCAGATTTTAAGTGTTCTGAAATCCATAATTTCTTACATGTTGTTTCCAGCAGCCTGCAGTCCCGATAGCTGCATTCAGCCTTTGCAGGGAAACTTTTTTTTTTCTGTAAAGCTGACTGAGAAATGAGAAGGAACGAGATGGAATGTTAATCAACTTCAAGACAGTTTTCTAGAACTTCCTACTAGGCAATTTTCTGACAAGAGACAAAACAACGATTGTGCAGAATGCTAGAGCATGCAGATAATCATGAGCATATGAGAAATCATGTATGAAAGCTGACACTCCTGCTATATTGAGTTTTGTATTCCTTCAGTATAGTTATAAAAGTTGCTTGTTGTCCATAGGCTCCCTCGCTGGCTTAGATATGTGTATACTTCACTGCATCTGGACCTAATTAAGCAAGTTTGATCTGTTTTTGCCCCTGGCTTTTCTGGCTGATAGTGATGTAGCAATTCACATGGACTACATCTTCCCAATTTTTAATCCTTTCTGAAAAGAGGTAATTAACTGTTTGCTTGTGTAATCTTTCAAGGCACAATGGTTCTCGACATGATCTACAAAGACATACATTTATATGTACTGCAGCATTTAAGATATGGCACTAGTTACGTGCTAAGTATTAGCAGTTATGGAATAATGAAGTAACTGTCTACAAGTGAAAGTGCTTTAAATATCCCAGTTATCATGTTCTCCTGTTCAGGCACTTGGCCTACCCTGAGCATTATTCAAGAAATACACTCTTGGTTAACTGCCTAGGCTACAGTGCTGTTACTTTTCATTTGTCTAGTATGGTCTCTTGAAAAAGGTGGCATATTTAGCCTTTATAGAATATTTTCATTTTAAAAGAAGGAAGATTCCTACAAAAATAAAAATGAGCATGGTTTGTTTTGTGCATTTTCATGTAAGCGTTGGTTACTAAAATGCTTAATGAACAAGCTTGAAGACAGTGGTGCTGTAATTGGGCTAGGAGGTGTTAAAGTGTAAATACATATATACAAGCGTGCAAACACCCACTGATGTCTAAGTGAAATTCTGTAGCAAAATCAGTTTTTTCAAACAATCAGCTTTTTAAGGACACTGAGCCATATTTTGATCTAAAAGCTGAAAGTGCTTAATGTACACCTGCTCTTTTTCCTTCTAGGTTTGTTTGGTTTTGTGGGGGTTTTTTTGTTGTTTTTTTTGCCTAGCATAGCACAAATAGGATGCTTTCTCATACATCTGGCTGCCTGAGGTATGGGCAAAGAGACAGGCTTAGCAGCTCACACCCCTTCCTCCCCTTTCTATGTTCCTCATTAAGCAACATCTCTTTAGTATTTAAAGAGATGTATCTGCTTTTTCTGAGCTCACTTTGGCTGGGTGGAAGACTTTTGTGGCAGACTCATCTGTAATGTGACTGAGGCCGTGCTGCACTCTCAGGAGGATGGGGCTAATGGAAATCCAGCCAACCCAGAGAGTAGCTTGATGTAAAACACTTGTATAGCACAAAATGCTTTCACATCACCTGCAAAGAGGGCTGTAGAAATATATGCTTGACTGGTGCAGGATGACACTGGAAAAGACAACTGTGCACCAGGGGCCCTCAAGGCGCAATGCAAGCAGTCTCCTTTGTTTCTGCAAGCAAGTAGGTCCAGGCTGCAGTTGGCAATACTGGTGCATTATAAGTAAGTGTCTTAATTTAGCATGTCATAGGTACTGACACTTCACAAAACTAATCTTGCTGAAAACTTTGAAGGCAACTGGAATTAGGAATTTTGCTTGTCAGCTGTCTTTGTGTTGCTATGAAGTTAATATTGCCAGATCATAAAACACTACTCGGTAGCTATTCAAATCTGGAAATACAAATTTTGGTTCTATCTCCCTCTTTTTCTAAGGAGAGATGACCAGCACCCCCTGTTCCCTCTCTGAAATGGCTTCTAGGAACATGTATACCAGCTGCCTCCCAGGATTCCTGAGTGATGGGTTGGTCCATGAGGTGAAGAAACCCCTTTGGGGAGAAAAGATCTTAATGGTGTGATACCAGGGTGGGTTTCTGCTACCTTAGCTTTGCCTTCTCCAACAAAAGGAGATGGCCAGAGAAGGCTTGGGCTGCAGCATTATGACCAATATGTTGCTTAACCTGTCCCTTAAAGTGAAACAAAATTGCTACAATAGCTTCAACTTTCTGTCTGATTTAGTAGCAGTAAAACTGCTTAGCTGTATGAGAATAGATGAGTAATCTGGAGTAGATTTGGAAGGTGCAAAACAGAGCTGTCCCAGCTAGTAACTGAATAAGACAAAGTGTGATTCATTTGTGTTAGATGCTTCCTGGAGTCCTGGCAAAAACATTTTTTCAGACAGTTGTACTATACTTCTCTAGATATCAAAGGTTTCAGGTTATGTGATCTTTCACTAGCTTTTTTAAAAAAAAAAAACACCAAACAGTGTGCCTCCCTGTGAATGCAACTTTTTTTATTGGTAGTAAACAAGCTGGCTCCATTCTCCTTGCTTCGAAAGGTAAATTCATGGTACACCATTCATGAGGGGAAAGTTCTCAGGCAGTTGACTGGGGTGTGGGGGTGTTTCTATAAAAACCCCTATACAGTAGGAAGGAGGAGGAACTTGAAACTCTTGTAAAGATCCAGTTAAAGCTGGAAAAATCCTTGATTAAGCTGAGCTTCAAGCAGGGAGCTCCAGCAACAGCACAACAGCAGCGTGTTTTTCGGGAGTGAGGCACCTGCCTAGGAAACATCACTGACAGTACCAAGGAAAACTTATCCTAGCTATTACTTTTCTTTGAGGAATATAACAAGTTTTTTCTATCATTTGTTTCATGCATTGTTTATAATTTAGTTGCTTAACATGCACTTTTTACTAAAGCTCTTCTAGACACACAATCCAATATTTTGGTTTTTGAACATGGTAGCTTCACCAGGTTGAGGGCTGTGTTAACCACTGGGAAGGCTAGGACAGGTCTACCTGACAGTTGCCTTCAGTCAAGAAGGTCTGATGCTTCTTGCATCACAGAATGGTCAGGGTTGGAAGAAATCTCTGGAGACCATCTAGCCCAACGACTCTGCAGGTTCTCCTAGAGTAGGTTGTGCAGGATCGCATCCAGGTGGGTTTGGAGTATGTTCAGAGAAGGAGACTCCACAACCTCTCTGGGCAGCCTGTGCCAGTGCTCAGTCACCCTCAGAGTAAAGGAGTTCTCTCTCATGTTCAGAAGGAACTGCCTGTGTTGCAGGCCATGCCCGTTGCCCCTTGTCCTGTTGCTGGGCACCACCAAAAAAAGCCCAGTCCCATCCTCTTGGCACTCATCCTTAAGATATTTGTAGACATTGAGAAGATCCCTTCTGTCTTTTCTCCAAGCTAAACAGGCCCAGCTCTCTCAGCATTACCTTAGAAGGGAGATACTCCAGTTGCCTGATCTTTGTAACCCTCTGCTGGACCCTATCCAGTAGCTCCCTGACTCTCTTGAACTGGGCACAGCACTCCAGACACAGCCTCACCAGGGCAGAGTAGAGAGGGGAGGATCACCTCCCTCTGCCTGCTGGCCACACTCCTCCTAGTGCACTTCAGGATCCTCCCAAGTGGCCTGTCCCTTTTTCCACATCACATAAACTTCCTTCTTCCATTTTAGTTTTGCCAGGAGATTGTTGCCTCTCCATTCAGGCTTCCTGTCCCCTTTGCTTTATTTCTCACTCATAGGGGTGCACCTATCTTGAGCTTGGAGGAAGCGATGCTTGAATATTAGCCAGTTCTCTTGGACCCCTCTACCTTCTAGAGCCCTAACCTGTGGGATTCCCTGAAGGGGCCAGAGTTAGCTCTCCTGAAGTCCGTGGTTGCAATCCTACTTGTTGCTCTGCTTTTTTCATGCAAGATTGTGAACTCCAGCATCTCACAGTCACTGCAGCCAAGGCTGCCCCCCAGCCTTCACATCACCAGCCAGCTCTTCTTTGCTTGCTAGTAGGAGGTCCAGCAGCATGCCTCATCTGGTTAATTCCTCCACCACTTGCATCAAAAAGTTATCAATGCTCTGCAAGAACCTCTTGGACTGTGTGAACCCATCTGTGTTGTTTTTTCCAGCAGATACCAGGGAGGTGGAAGTCCCCCATGTGAGCCAGGGCCTGTGACCCTGAGGCTCTCCCTGGCTGTCTGTAGGCCTTGCCCATTTCCTCTTCCTGATTAAATGGCCTGTAGTAAGCACCCACAAGTGTCACCCATGTCGGCCTGTCCCTTAATCTTTACCCATCTTCTTTGTGAGCTGCAATTTTCCATTATGTTAGCAAATAGTCCCTCAGATGGACAGTAGAACTCTAAAAAATGCTTAAAAAGTGGAAATGTTGCCTGATGTGATGGAAGGTGATGCGTCAGCCAGCTTCCGGCACGCAAGCCACAGCAGCTCAAACATAACCACTGCCTTTGGAAAAAGTGAAGCTTTCTCAAATCAACTTGTTTGCGTTACAATTCAGAACCTTAATGTGAGATCATATTTCTTTTTTGTGACTTTTATGATTAAAAGATTAAAAACAAAATATCTTCATGTGATTAGCTGTAACTGAGCTTTTATAGGCAGGTGTGCTTTCCTGGGGCTGGAGGTAAGGAGAGAAATTAAATGTTAGACATGCCAGTGAAGAACCCACTAGTAGCTTAATAGTATCAGTTATCATGAAGGTGGTTCAGGGTGGATATTTTCAGAGTATAACTCAAAGTCTTGATGGTTAGTCAGTGAAAAAATACTCAACTTCTGTCTGAGGTGTTCTGAATCACCGTTCAGCAAACAACCCTCATAACACGGGGAATCTAGGCTGGCAGTTTAGGCACCGAAGTTCAACAGCTCAGCAAGTGCTGCTTGATATTTATAACAATAAAACATGTTTGGATGGTTTTATGTGGGATATTTTTTTAGATAAAGTGATTTATTGTATCATAGCAATATCCCAGCAGGTGCTTATCAATTTTGAGATGCTGCTCACTTTATTAATTTTTTTCCATGGTTATTTCCCATAAATTCAAATTATTTCTAAATGACATGTCCCTACCTTTTCTTTTTTAATCCTTCAACGTTTTATCAAGGCATTGTGTTCTTTGACCTTGTGTGTCCATTAGATGTTAAGTGATCAGTATATATCAGAATACTTACTTGCTGTGATCCCCACAGAAGTGCAAAACAGTTGTACCAACAACAGAATCATTTTCATGCTTATTTCATTTACATGTGTAAGTACGCTTTCTATTTTTAATGTTTTTAAATAGGGCATGAGTGCTTCACCTGTAATTTAGCAAAAAAAACCTGTGAAACACTAAAACCATCTCTCTGCATCTGCAAGCCACTCTCTCTTCTGAAGCTCATGTTAGAAGATGCCCAAGGGTAGTGACTGCAGACAATCTAATAAACCATCACATAAAGTCAATAGCACATTATTCAGGTGTGTGTTAGTCCCTATACTATTGCTTCTTTAAGAGATATAAAGGTTTAACAGCTTAGTTACTCTCTAGGTATGCAGTGAGCAGCACAGATGAGACAGAAGTGTTTAGGAAGGTTGTAATAAAAGCCAGCTTAGATCATCCTATCTTCTGTTAATCTCTATTGCTGGCAGGTATCTAAATCAAAATAGTTTGGTAGGAGAAGGAAAAAAGGAAAAAACCAGACTGTGGCATTCATGTAAATAAAGCAAGGAAGTGTAGCCTGTGGATTGTTAAACAAAAGCACTACAGAGAACAGAGCTGCGCAGAAGGGTGCTAACTGGCCCCAGCCTGACGCAGGTGGGGGGGCACTCAAAGAAATCTGCTCAGCTTCTAAAACTTATTGGAAGGGAGGAAAAGGGTAGATACAGAACATAGGTGGTTTGTGGCAGTCTTGTGTGAACAGACAGGAGGAATCCAAGTAAGTTGTTGACTTAAGCTTATTTTTTTCCAAAGAAAAAAAGTTTCATAGAAAAAACTTGCCTGCTGAAGCACTCGGGCAATATGTGAGACAACCAGTAAGGGTATAGCCATGAAAAATGTCTTCTGCAGGTAGAATTGGTACGCTAAGGGACAGAATTTTAATGCACAATTTAACGTTAGGAAAAAACAAGAATACCTGGGGTGTGGGGAGAGGAACAGAACAGATATAAATAAGTTCTCAATAGAAACAGTCTGGACATATCTAATAAACCTGAAGTGCGCCCAAGAATCACATGTATGCATCAAGAGGTGACCAAGACCTGCACAAAGCTCCCAGGAAGGACCTGGTTAATCACCCTTTCACAGCAGGTGTGACCTGTGGCACATGCAGCAGCAGGAGTGACCTGCAAATGGGAAACCAGTCAAACTTCAGTGCAAACTGCTGCTTCTAGGGGAGCAGGGAAAACAGGGCATGTTTTTCAGGCAAGCTCAAACAGCTGTGGAGGAAGAGTTGGTTTTGACTATAGAGCAAAATAGCAGGGGAGGAGGGAACGATATATTCTTAACTGATCTATAAAGTTCTCAGCTTATACCAAGACAAAAGTAAAGTGCATCCTAGAGATAAAAGATAGGGAAAGTTCAGCTGCTTCTGAGATGTGTAGGGAAGATGTTCCCTCTGCATAGCAGGGAACTACACTTATAAGCACAAGAGAAAATGTTACTAGCTAGGTGCTATGTTGCACACGCACCACAAAAGAGACAGTGAGGAAAAACAAGATGTGATTTTTTTTTTTTTTTTCTTTTTCCTAGATAGATGTATATTTAGGGTAGTCTACTTGGCCTTGCAAAAAGCTTCGAGCACAAAATTGACTTTTCTTAAGAGTAAGACCTGAAGTGAAGGAGGATAACAAAATGAAGGAATTTGTGACATGATGTGTGGCTATTTTAAAAAAGGATAGGTGTGACCCAAGATTTGTGAAAATCCTCAAAAGTAAAGATACTGAAATGACAGAATTTATCCAAACAAATGGAAGCTCCTTTACAAAACTATAAAAATGTATATTATTCCAGATTTGGTTAGATAATTGGGAGTCTACTATTTCATTTGGTTCAATTAGGGGGCAAAAAAAGGAAAAGGATTTATTGCTTTCAGAGCTCCATTTGGAAGATGACATTTCAAGAGAACATCTACTGTCTCTTCAGCTCAAAAGATATTCTAGAAATCATACGGTGTCATTTTTGCATATGGCATAATATGAAAGAAGCACAAGACAAAACTAATTACATGGCTGCAGATGAAGGGAACCTGAATGTTAAAATTAACTACCGAAAAATGAAAACAGTGCTGGGGAAATAAATTACTTGCCACATCCTGGAAAGAGGAGTAATTGAACTAGGTCAGAACAAACTAAGAATAAAGCAATTTGAAGCAACAGCTCTTTCTACCTGTTATTTCCGACTTTTAGAAATTGGGAAAGGAATGATTCGACACCATTGATATTACAAAATTTGCCCATTGCAAAAGCTCCAAGCACAAAACTGACTCTTGTTAAGAATAAGGCCTGCGGTGACGGAGGGTAACAAAGTGAAGGAATTTGTGACTTGATGTGTGGCTATTTTAAGAAAGGATAGATGTGACCCAGACCTCTGAAAATCCTCAAAAGTAAAGGTACTGAAATGACAGAACTCATCCAAACAAATGGAAGGTCCTGATAAAGTAGAAGTCACAGCACTTCTGTAACACTCTGGGGAGAAGGGGGTGGGCACTCTTGAAGGTGTAACTGGGATATAAAGAAGGCTTCCTGAAGAAAACTAAGGTTAGAAAACAAAAAGCAAGAAATGGCTGCTTCAGAAGCAGGAGCTGCAGAAGTATTCTTGCAAGAAAACTCTCTGGTGGCATTTGGCTTGTGAGTGCAGATGTCAGCTCTGCTGTCCTTAGCTCTTGTCACTGGATGTCAGAAATGTGCCAGGGTGCTGCAGGGGGAGCACGTATTGCATGGCTGTATAGTTAAAGTATATCACAAAAGAGATCTCAACGTAGCAACAGTTTTTACATTGCTGAGATACCTGTGTTTGATCTTGATGCCACAAAAGTGAAGCTTAAGGTGTAATATTGTCCCAAAAAAGAATTTCTATTAGCAGATCAGTTCCTGCACTGTTTCAGAAAGATTGAAATAAAAAAGAACAAAAGACAAAATGTGGAAGACTCCAAGGAACAAGTGAATGAGATACAATAACTGTTCTGTATAAAGGTATTAATAGAAATAGCAAAAGAAATGGGTAACTACTTATATAATTGCCCTGAAAGCAGCCATACAGGCGAGATTTCCTGTAATAAGTTCAGGCCAAGCTAATGTTCACCACATGCAGTACTGTTTTCGTTATGGCTAGTGGATCTGCATGTGCCCCTGAAACGTTTCAATGTTTTTCAGTTCATCCTTCTGTGGGCTAGCAGAAGAATAATCCCATGGGCCCAGTAAAAGCAGGTCCTGACTGAGGCTAGAGGAGATGTTTAAAGCCTTCCCTTGGGTTTTCAGAGCATTCAGACCTCACCTGTGCAGTCAGAATTTCACTCGTACATCTTGAATTCTTGAGCATGATGCTGAAATCGGTCACATCTGCAAGAGTATATCTTGATTCCCAGCATCATCAATCATGGCAAAACAAAAGTTGGATGGAGGAAGGTAGGAAACATCTTGTTATAATGAAATGCCATAACTCTGAAATCTTTGAAAAGAAACTTCCTAACAGAGCTGGGAACCTGATGTAGCTGGAATTCAGTGACCAAGCGACTAAGTTCATGTGAAGTTAGGGAAGAAGCATCTATCTAAGTGACATGTCAGACACCTGAGGGTTGCTCCTATTAGTGCAGCCACACCTGATGATAAAAATACTGGCCTGAGGTATTGAAATAGCCAGTGAAGAGAGCACTTGCTGTGATCCCAAGAAACCATTAACAACCACCCACTGTGCAGAGAGAAGACACTATGCAATTATAACTACTACTGCATGATCCTCAGGTGCCACTAATGGCCGTATGCCCAGGTACAAGCAGCAATGCTCCCTGTACAGTCTTGCCCAGAGAGTGAAAGCCTTGTGGTACTTCTATATAAGATTAATATGCAGCCTCATTAGTAAGGTTGTTGCCTACCTGCCTGTTGCCGACAGTGGATATACTGTACTTATGCCCACTGTGATAACTTCAAATTAACGTCATCAGGTCGTTGCTTTTGTGTCTCTGCTTTCAGTCAGCCTTATTATGTTCAGTAGCCTGGTATAAGCTCTCTAACTGTGTTTAAGAATCTTGTGGGTTCCCACCCAGCTATTTTTTGAAAAGTTAATCCTTACCCACAGAGATGGCTGTGGTGGCTTACATGGGAGGGAGACGATTCATGGCCCAGGGAATGACTAAAACATCTGCACTTCACCGCTAGCAGGCTTTGTGCATTGAGTGTCCTTCCCAGTAACTTGTGAACTGGAAAGAATTTCTGCAATAATTTCAAGTCAATATAAGTTTGGGGGACAAATTTGGTAGAATAAGAAGTAAATGTAAATATTAATAATGAAGAGACCATAGCAATCAAATAGTAAAGAAGCTACTATTGGAAAGAGTAAAAGACTTTTTTTTTTAAAGGAGAATAAATTCTCTTCAAAAGATGGTTGTATACATCAGTGTTTGTGTGGTATTTTGGGGGATGTGATAGTTTTAAAGTAGAGATATCTAGGAAAGCAAATACTGTCATTAGGTGTAGTTTTAAGAGGTGGGGGTAAAAAGTAGATAAGAATCTTGAATTATGAGAAATTTGATATTTCTAAGATCTTAGGGCTTCAGCTATTAGGCTTCTGAATGTTTATTGATAGCCTGATAGATAAAATGAAAATTTAATAGCTGCACCATGAGTAGATTTAATTTGAAAGATTTACCACCTCCTCCTCTCCTACAGGCTTTAATTTATATATATATGGAACCCGACTTCCCCAACTCATGACCAAAGTAGTAAATAAAAGGTCTTTCCCCATAAGCAGTACAGGTGAGGGGGTTGTTGGGAGAGAGAAGTAGCTGAGTTTAAAGGGAAACAGAGCCAATCTTTAAAGTCCTCTTCTCTGAGGCTGGCTGCAGGGAGGGAAGGACTTCTGAGTGCTTCTTCCCTTGTGCTTGTCCGGCTCATGCTAAGAGGTTCAAACCCGAGGTTTAAAGGAGAAAGGGAACTGTAACGGAGTTAGTGGGGAAGTGGCTAACGGTGGCTGGCTGCGCTGCAAGTGCCACAGTCAAACAAGGAGAGGGGCTGAGAGGTAGCAGATAGACCCGGTAGAGAGAGATAAGACCCCAGCTGTTGAAGCATGCGTAACCTGTAGACTTAAAATCTCTCTGCACTTTGATCACTTGCTTCCATTTTTGTTCGTAATGAGCCAGCCTGCTGTGACATGTCAGACTTACTGGGTTTTATCCTTGACTGGCCTTTGAAGAGAGGGATCATCAACTACTAAAATACCTCTGAACAGAGGAGTCCCTGTTTTGAAGTTAGTGCCTACAAAATTTTCCAGATAGTATGCTCCGTAAACAGCTGGGTGGTTTGGGCGTGCAGGAACCTGTAGCACACACAGGAGTGGACTGCAATTTGGACTTAGAGTAAGCGTGTTACAGGTTAATTTTGTCTTTTCCCTGTACCTAACATACCTGTTCGTATTCATTTATTTCAGCTTTTTCATTCCTAACTCTCCTGTTAGAAAATAATTTGTTGTGTCAGTCGTAGCTCTGTAATTACCCAAAGCTACAGAAGTTTGCTTCCTTCAATGTCTGCTTCTAACCAGTCCATGTTGTGTATCTGAGCCATTGTATGACACAGAAACCGAGTTAATGGCTTCACGTCTGTTTTTTTTATAGCTCTAATACTTTCTCTTCAAGCTAAGCACAATATTAGTGGTAACCAACCTGAGGTTAATGTCTGTAATTTCAAATATCAATAAGCAGCCTATTAAGAACAGTTTTAGTAATGTCTGGGTGAGTGTATTCTGAGAGCCAGGACAGGTGAGCCTTTAGGCAACAATGTTATCATCAGAGGGTGATTCTGTTGGTTTCATTTCTGTCATTTCTCAGGGCTCAGTTGTCTTAGTTTGTATGATTTATTATTATTTCTGTTCTTCCTAGCTAGGATTTTTTGTTAACTTCCATCTCATCACCTGTATGTGCCTCCCTTCTGAGATGTGTTGTGTGAGGTAGCGATGGCAGAAGTCTCATTTGATTTCACAAGTACTTTCAACCACTGTTTCTCCTTAGCATCCCCCATGGCATTGTTTTCATTATGTCTCTTGGCTGGTGGTGTTACAACACAGACTATACCCATTTATGCACATCCTGACTTTGACCTACATTGGTGGTTTCCTTGCTAACTACAATCTCTTCATTAAGACTTAATTCTGAGTCCTGAGCTTATGGTGGCAAATGATGTTCTCTCTCAGTCTAAAGGTGCAGAGAAGTTTCTTATTAAGGAATTGTGTAGGCTCCCAAATTCATAAGATGGGGTTTTGAACTTCAAAAATCCTTCCCTGTTTTTTTAACCTTTACTAAATCAACCATATAATAAACAAGGGTTTTTTTCCTTTTTCCCCCCCTTTACCTTCACAGTCAGTAGTCCTCAAAGTATGCCAGTACATGTTATGTTAGGCTTCCAGACTCTGAGTCAAATCCTTTAATGTACGTGTTTCTTTTCACTGCCATGCAGTCTGTTCTTCAAGCCCTGTTAGAGATCTTTAACCTTCTCTAGTCACTGTTCTCATTGTTGAAGCATTTGTCTTTTTTTTTTTTTTTTTTTTTTTCCCCCCAACTCTGGCAGAGCTGTTAAGTGTTCTGAGGTTTTTTGTTTGTTTGTTTCCATTTGGAATGCTTCCCTCTGCTATACTCCCAGTAACAGAGCCAAAGTGCCTAACAGAGGTCTGCTTCATTCAATGTCTGATCAGCAATGGATAACATGAACCTCGCTACAGTAAAATAACCATTTCCAGCTGCCTTTTGCCAGAGTAGTTTAAAGCTCAGCTCTCTGCAGCTGGCATGGCGAGTTTAGTAAAGAGATAAAGCCAATCCTTAAGGGAATTAAGGGAACGGGGAGCCTTTGCAGAGGGAAGGGGCAGTTTTGCTAGGACAATGTAAGTGCTAATAAACTCCATGGAAAGCTTATGGGCCTTCCAGCAGTGAGCGACTGTTCAGATTCATCACTTTATTGGTGTCCTAAAGTCATTTATCAGCTTAGCATTTCTTTGCAGCCTCTTCACACTGACATTGATTTACCTCGGTAACTAAACTGAGCTGGTGTTGCGATCACAAATGTCTTCATACTTGCAGCTTAAAGTCAGCCTAGCAGGATTTAAAGATGCTTTTTGTTCCCTGAGAGGAAGGCCTTATTCTCCAGACCAACTCCTGAGTTTCTGAGAACCAGGATCCTGAGCCTGACATGAAGGAAAAGCAGTCAGTTATATCTCAGGTCACCAGAACTCCTTAGGTGCTTTCTCTAGATGCATCATTGACTTTTGGTCTTGAGAATACATCTTAGACCTTGTAGATCCAAAGTACTGAATAGAATTTTCTTTATGATGGGGGAGAGTGGTGGGGGTGGAATCAGTAGTTTTAGCTGAACAGCCAAGGACTGAATTAACATCAATACAATTTGCCTTCCAGAGAAGGGCTGAGATGCATTGGCAAGACAGCACGCAGAAACCTGGCTTGCAGTCTTACAGCCTGGCTTGTGCAACGCTTGTAGTGCATGACCACTTTATATTTAGCATGCTCTCATCCTGCCAAATGCCACTACTTACATTTATTATTTCCTTTTTTTTTTAGATATGTTGTTGATTTATTTATTTGAATTTGTGGTCTGAACATTAGTTGATTATTACTATAGGTTACCTCTTGTTTACAGTAGCTATTGCACCTTCCCTAATTCTTAACCTGAAAAGCACTGGAATAAGTGACCTCAGGCCAATCTTTGAATGAAACCGTTTTGAAAAGGAGTTTTAACTGGAATCTTCTGACAAAAAAATGCTTTTATTGCCACAAGAGCTCTTTAGTTAGTGCTGGTTTTTTATTCTGTCACTTGTCACTGTTGTTTCACTCTGATGGAAGGAATGAAAAGCACATTTTCTATGTAACAGAATGAGAAGTGACAAAGATATTAAGAATTGCATTATTGTATAACAGCTTAAAATTCTTTGGCATTTAACGGTGTTTACAAAGAATAATGTTAACAACTAAATATTTTTTAATAGCATAAAGGAAAAAATTCTTCCCTGAAAGGGTGGTCAGGCAGTGGAACAGGCTGCCCAAGGAGGTGTTGGAATCTCCATCCCTGGAGGTATTTAAAAGACATGTAGATGTGGTGCTTAGGGACATGGTTGGACTTGGCAGTCCTGGGTTAATGGTTGGACTTGATCTCAAAGGTCTTTTCAAATCTAAATGACTCTGATTCTGAATGATTCTATGTTTCTATGAATTCATTCCACAAAATTGAAATTTGGTGAAATATCAATAAACAGTAATGTATTGCTTTTTAACAAAATAGTTCAACCATAATTAGCTACACATACAACTAATAATAATTTTTTAAAAATATTTCCTTTAGGAAAAGTAGGGAAAGCCATGGCATTGTTCCTTCTTATTATTCCCACTTCCTGAAATATTACTTACAGTTCTGCATTGCAAGAAGACACATTATGCTTGGAACCTGCATGTAGTCAAAGGGAAAACCTTGATGAGAGACGAGTACTTGCCATAAATTAGTAGCTTTTGAATATTTCAGTTGGTTGCACTCATGGAGCATTATAGTGGGTCAGGTCTACAGTTCCTGCAACTATACAATTATGCTTCTGTGACATGCAAGTACTGTGAGAAATGGATCTGGGCTGGCTGGAGGCAGACCTTCCACACACTGATTATCATTCTGTGTGTGGAAGTAAGGGAAGATTAAAATGGGGATAAAGAATGCTTTCTGCTAAATTATGAAGGAACATGCTGTAAGAATTGCCTTCCTGTAATTTTCACTGTGTATGTCTGTAATGAAATAATGCATGTTAATCCTCATGAATCAATCAGGAATATGTTGCAAACATTTAACTCGTTTCTTCCTGCTGTGGGTGACATTTAAAAAAAAAATCCAAATACTGTGGACATATTACTTCAAAGGGCTAAGACTTGAAAGGTTAATAGCTGTTTACTCAACACAGTCAAAGATATTATTTTCTAGGTTAAGATCCTCCTTTCACCTAAGAAGCTCTGAGTAATTTACAAGCAGGGCTATTTCTAAGGTGTGAAAGTTTTACTACGTTGCCTAGAGTTCTATGAGGAGCCATAAAGAAATGCTGGTTGCCAGCGACAAAATCACTTTTCTGTTTTCTATTGTGTAGACAGAAATTTTTGGTTTTAGAATGAGAGATAGATGACCTGAAAAGACAGTATATAAAACCAGTGTCTGCTTCTCAAGGATACTGGATTGCGGTCTTGGAGATCCTACATGGTGGTGTAATGCCACCAAGACAGTGAGGGTCACTTAAAAGCTATTTTTGAGTAGCTGGGAACACAAGTTCACGGCCCAAGAGGATTCAAGGAGGGGTCCAAACTAATCTCATGCTCAGTTCTGTCACCGAGTGTTCCCCAGGTGCCACCAGAGATCTGAAATTCCAACAGCATCTATTAACTAGTCTTTCTGTAACCATGGTTGGAGAACTGTGATACATAATTTAAAGAGTAATACAAGAATGTTAGTAGGGTTGGTTTTGGTTTTTTTTTTTTTTTTCAAATGTGCAATTAATAGAAAGCTGATCAAGTAATGAAGGGCTAAAATATGTGGGAAGGGGTTTGGGTGACACATGAACCTGAAGCGTAGAACAGCAGAGGTTTTTTCATTCTTGCTAGTTGCAAGAGCCCTGAGACAAAATTTTCCTTTTTCTGAATATTAGATTTTTATTAATAGAATATTAGGGTGTGTAGGCAGTCTATTCCTGCCTTCCATTACTGTGCCATGCTGATTATATACAAGTCTAAGGATTGATGTTGTCAGTAAAAGGAACTTTTGCAAGAGAATTGCTTATCTTTTGGGCTCACTTTTAACACACTAGCTGCTACCTTTGTGAGTTTCTTCGAGTCTCGCAGATTTTTTTACTCTTCCTCCCTAGAGCTACTTACATTGCATCTTCTATATTAGGTAGAGACATGCATAATTCAAAAGACATAATTAGAAAATTGAATATAAACACTTTGGGATAACTTTATTATGAGGACTGGAAGTGTTATTGTAACAACATGAAGTTGCATTTAGTCTTCATGTAATGTTACTGGTTTAAACAAGAGAAACAGGCTACCTAACTTTGGGAACTTGTCAGATCTGGGACTTCCTATGGAAGCAGTCAGCCTAACAGCAGTATTGTAGCCTAGTTCTGAAAAACCTTTCCAGGTAAATTCCTAAAGGGGGAAGAGAAATAGCTAACAATACATAGAATTTCTAGTGTGACTTGTCTTAAAAGGAAACACGTGTGCATGCAAATTTAGGTAGCACACAAGTATTTATTCTTTGGAAGAGGTTTTCTTTGTTAGACACTCCTCCAAACACTTAACAGATCTCAGATTAATCCTACTGCAAAATGGGAAAACCTGTTAATTACAAAAAAAAAAAAAAAATTCACAGGATGGTGAAACCCATTTTTCATAAGCCTTTATTAGTCAAATTTTCTCAGTGTAGCAGAACTTTTCATGCCTCTTGACAGTTTCCAGTTTGAGAAAGGAACTTTAGCTTTAAAAAACATCACTACAAAAAGCAAAACTATTACTGGGATTCTAATTAACGCTTTGATGGTTTATTATAGAGCTGGAGGTGTATGAAATTATTCCCCAGGAGTCTGCCACCACTGGGAAAGGTGATTGATTCTGCTACCTGTAGAAAGTAATAGATAATGTGTTAAGTAACACAGGGATGGTTTGTTTTGTTCATACTAAGTAAAAGACAAATTTCATCTTCATTTTAATTTTTAGATGAGAGGCAGCACCACACAGAGGCACAGCTGCAAAGCTCAAACTTCTGCTGTTCCATATTGGGACCCCAATGAACCAGAACATTAATCTGTATAGCAAACAAATGACTATAATTTACATAATTACATTTAGTCACAACTTATGACATATTCATAAGCACATGAGTGAGAATGAATCAATTTGCTATGTAAGAAATAGAAATAGTGGATCAACTTGGGCTTTACGAGAACAGGAACATTTACAGAAAAGTGATTTTCCAACATGTTAGAAAGCTCAGATTTGTGATTTGAGCCCAACCATCAGTTACTTGTCCTTTCTGGTCTTTTTATACAGCTGGGCTTGACTTCTGTGAGTGATTGTGGATTTGGGCCTCTCTTGTGTAGACATGTGGTAATTCGTACAGTGATCACTGGGGGAAAAGGGCAAAACCTTATCTTTCTCCCAAAATCCTTTTATCAAAAACTCCTGACTTACTTGCAAATGAAATAAAGTGGATAGAAGTTAGAGGGACTTCGGCTAAATCTGTTTTGAATCTCTATTGCTCTTATGATTACCATTGTAGTCACACCAGTGATTAATTAGCAGAGAGTCAAGCTTCCATAGTTTAAGTAAGTCTATCTCTCTCTCTTTCCCCAAAGAATATAAATTAAGAATTTTAGGCATCGTTTTCATCCGTCCTTGATTATCAGTGCTAGCTTCCTCCTCTTACCTTTTTTTTCTTTTTTCACCTCTCTTTTTCTGTTTCACTGTCCCTTTTTCTCCTGATTTTTACAAGTCAAACAGGGAAGCAATCATCCCAACAACAGTTATAAGCAACTGTTATGATATTTCTAACAGTTCTATATCTCTCTCCCTATTTCACATCAATTATTTTAATTCTGTTAATTTTTGAGCTACTGGACATCTTTTTTTCTGAGATCAGTCATGATTAATTTCAAATATTTCCCTGAGGTTTAGACTTCTCACATACCATGTCACAGCTCCAGCTCTGTCATTCTGAAGAACATGTAACTGCAACTCAAGTTTTGGAGAAAAGTAAAAATAAAATCATGGTGTAAAAGCACCTTATCTGATATAACCAATTAAAACAAAAAAGGCATGATTCAACTAAAACCCAGTATTTTCTCCTGGAAATAAAACCTCTGTCAGAAAACTCTGTACAGAAAAGAATCAGTTTCCTGTTCAGTATAATTTTTTTCTTCTTGTTTTCACCTGGCAGCTTGCTAAGGGATTGCCATCTGCTCAGAGTGCAGCAGATCAATAGCACAGCCAGGAGCAGTAGGATGGAGATTTTGCTCCTCATTCCCAGCTTTGCCAAGGTGCTTAGCTGACAGAGTTCTCTGAGGTTGCACATTCAGCTTTGGGTGTTTTGAGTGGTTCAGTGGCAAAGAAAGGTGAAGGACTTGCAAATAAGTAACCCTGTAGTGAATAAGGACTACTTAAAAGGCTCTGGGATGTATAATGATATCTTGTTTAGGCTGTATGTGATTTCATGTATCCAATTTACAAATCATCAAGGAGCCTGAGTTGTGAATGCATCCCCCTTGAATAGTGTTGCATTTAAACACGAGGTGACCAAAAGGGATGACCACTTTTCTTCTGAATCAAAACCTTAGTCTAAATTCAGCTTTGGGAAGGTTGCCTGCCATGAGTGCTAATACTGCTACAACTAGCTAGTTACTCATATCTTTTTACTGACTGAGCTATGTGACTATGTTGTGTTCAAAAGTGATGCAGTCAAAGAAATCCCAAAGAAAGCTTTTAATGCAATAGCAATGCTCATATTCCATACCCACCCAATTTATAAAAAATTAAGTGTGATAGTTTTTAGAGTATTTTTTATAAAATTCTATTGCATTCTTCAGAAAATCCAAATAGGTGCGTCACAATTGCACTTCATAGGAATCCTCTATTTTCAGAGGTTTTAAAACCCCAGAACTTTTTTTTTTTTTAATGCTTTCTTAAGCACTGCTAAAAAAAAATAAATGTATGTCATGTGAAGAGAAGAGATTTCTCAATCAAATTTTCATTTGTGTGCTGGAAACTAAATTTACTAAATTAATAGGCACATCTTGGAAATGAATTTGCAAATCATGTACATTTCAGACTATTGGTACTGTCTTTTGGGTTTTGATTTGTGGTTGTTTTTTTGTTTGGTTTTTTTTCTGTTTGGTTTTGTGTGGGGTTCATTGTTTTTTCTTTAATTCAAGCATTTAATCTGTTAGGGAACATAAGAAAAATTCTGTGACCGCTAGCCTACTTCTGGCTTCAGCCTTCTTTTGCTTAAGTAAATCTTTTGCTTTTGTGCAACTCTAACTCTCTGGTAGTTCCTATGACATAATGTAGTTTTATGCAAAGCAGGATGTTATTTTTTCCTTTTGGTGGGATATCTTATATTAGCTTATCTTCTGGTTAATCTCTGGCCAAAGGCAACAAATGAAGCAAGTAGCTACACACTGAATTACTGTAGTGTTCCGTAAATGAGGTTCTAATGAAGGTTTCAGTAATTGCCTCTAGGGTTTCTCTCGGGGGCTCCCACTTTATCCTCTGATTACATTTTGATCTTGGGAACCTCAGGTGTTCAGTTCTACTGTCCACCTGCCTGTATGACCATCCCAGGCATCTGAATCTTGAAGCATCAAAGAATAATTAAGATTATGAAGCTTTGGAGACACGTTTTCTTTAATTTAGTTCTCAATGAGTGAGAGGTCAGATACCTTCTGTTTTTCATTTTTGAATGTTGTCCCAAAGAGCCAAAGGCCAATATTTCTAGAGGTCCAATCTCTGGTAAAACCTACAAAGAAATGCTTTGCAAAACACCTATTCTCTCTGGACTTGGCCAGTCCTTTCAGTCATATGTGACAGATAGGATATTTAATGTGGAGAAAAATAAACACTACAGAGAATTCAGGGACACCAGTAGAAAAGGTCAGGATTTAGAAAACATGAGATACAAGAAAAACTGAAGAGTGAAAATAGAGTAGTGAAGGGTAAAAGAAGACTGAAGAGATGGAGGAGGGGAGACAGAACATTACAAATATGTAAAAGGCTTCTGTGTATAGAGAAAAAGTATGGAGAGGACAGTTATGTTCTGGAAATGATTGTATGGAGGAAATGGTGGAAATTTTATCACTAAAAGCTCTCTTAGGGAGGGTTAGATCAACACCTGACAAGGTTTTGAAATTGCATACCTTCAATTCAGTCTGTTATGGACCCCTTTATCTCATGACAGCAATTTGTTTTCTTTTGTGAGTGCATGACGTGCTGCATGCCTCGGGCTGAGCCTGTGTTTTGTTCTCAGAAGTATAGAGTAAATATGAAACCTCTTCCTGAAAGGGGGAGAGGATTACTGTGGACTTCCATGAGCAATGCGAAGGGGTATAATGGGAATTAATGAAATGTGTTTGTTTAAAGGACCATGAAAGCTCTTCTCAGGGGTCCCCTACTGTGAAATATTTAATTCAGAGAGCAATAGAACTGTAGACCAAATACTCATAAGTAGTTTTTTGCTACTGGTAAGTTTAAGTAAAATTTAAAAAATAAGTTAACATATTTTTTTGGTGTGGCTAGCAGGAGGAATTAGAATAGAAGCATATTCCAAGTGATCAGTAATGTGATAGCTTAATATTGTGTAGTGAGTTGTTTTATTACATATAGAAATGTGTTACTGGAAAATAGAAATGCCTTCCAGCATATGCTTCTGTCAATGAAATTATATAAAGAGGATCCCTAATGTCAATCAACCTGACCATTTCGTGCTAATAAAAAGCTACCTCCTCATTTATATTCACTATGCAATTACTGAACTGTGTTTTAGTAGGAAGCTGACAAGCCCCTTGGAAGCAGTAAAATAGATAAGTTCTTGAAGATCACATTCCAACCCAGCCTTCTATGTCTCTATAATCTCTAACAAGTTTCAAAACCGATGGGACTTCTAACTGACCCTTGTACAAATAGTCTACAATTTTAAGGATTAAGTAACACTTGGGGAGAAACCTCTTCTCAATCCAAAAATGACCAGGTCTGGAATGGTGGTGAAATCTGGCAAAGAAATTTAAGAGGAAAAGTTTAGTAAAACTTCTTTTCTAGCCATGATGAAAGGGATCTCCGTGCTGAAAAGACACTGTCGGTGTTTTACAGGAGAAATCCAGAAACGTAACTTCCTTCTGTATATCAATGTACTCCAGCCCTGCCAAGAGTCAGTTTGTGGTACTTTAGAAAGATAAGAGTGAGAGAATGGAGAGCATGCTTTAAGAGAACTGTCTGTTTTCTCAACAGCTTAAGAGGATTTAGCATTCATTTCCTGATAGCATGATAAATATTGTCTTGGGCAATTCTTAAAACCTAAGGTTGCCTAAGTGTCCTAGCACCCTGATAACAAGCTCACATCTGCCACAAATACTGTGGGGTAGGTTCTGGTTTTGTTTTATAGGATTAGGCACTTGGCAAACAGATTTAAAAGCAAACAACAAAATGACTAGGAAAGGCTTTCAGTTTTCTGTAAAGTTGCTGCGGTACACACAGCAGAGAAAAAGAATTAATTTACCACAGAGTAGTGTGAGTAATAATATTGTGATGAGTCAGTCATAATTTATGCAAGTGCTGAGGAAACTTTTTGCCTCTGAGATTTGTGAACACAGTCCAAGTTCAGCAAATTGAGCTGTTCATCAGTCAATGTAGAGCAATACTGTAAGGTTTATCAAATCTCTGGGACTTAAATGGCAGTTTTGTAATCCAACTCAATATGCTTTATGATGGCATCAAAGAGGTATTTTAGGATGTTAACAGGCCTCCTTCCTTGTAACTTTGAGGAAGAATAATCTGTTCTGCGTATTTCTCTTTACACTGTCCCAGTTGCACTTTCTGACATGGTTATGGTGTCCATCTCAAAACTTGGTCATTTTCCCTCCAGTTTGCAAAAGTGGTTCAGATCAGTTACAGCTTCCCACTTTGCTTCCTTACCCCTATTCCAGTTATGTTTTAGGATATACAGGACTTTGGAAAAAAAGGTAGAACTTCAATTTTCACCCTTATATTCAAGTCTGTCTTTCCTACAACAAGCCATGCAGAGAATGGGGCCTGAGGGTTACTCCTTTTAATTTAAACACATTTCGGAGCAGAGTATCTGTTTCTCCTCAGGAAACAGTTACAATGGGATTATTGTGATTAATGCCACAGGCCGAAATACACCCCTAAGAAATCCTGACCTGATGTGCTCTGCAGCTGCGTTTGAGCCCTGGCATGTCTCTGGTTATCCATCCAGTCTGTACCTACCTCAGACATGTCACAAAATGACAATATGTTTAACCCAGGATCACTTTCCCTTTGTTGTCTGTTTGCTTTGGATTTTGCCCGTACCCTGTTGTCTTTATTGCAATATTTCCCTTTCAAATCTTAGTATTGGGAAGACACATGAATTATTGAAGGAACAGGTGTATGCATGCAGCTGTGGTAACTGCAAAACTCTTCAGAAGAAGAACACCTTTTTATTTTCGTGAGTTTCAGCAAACTCTAAGAAAGATCTTTTCTAACATGTTGGCAGATGCAACAGCATATGCAACAAAGCGGTAACTCGGCAACAGTATAATAACACAAATTAGAAGTTATATTTTATAGTACAGTACTGTAAATTAATTATGAACTTTAAAGGTCACATGACAAAGGCTGATGGAAGATTATATAGTATATTAAGTAAATGTTTACTAGTCTGGGGGCCTGCATCTCTTCTTGTGTCCTAGGCTTTCTTAGCCCCAACACACAGTAATTGCTATTTTCACTAAGTTCAGTTTATTAGAGTATCTGATTGTCTCAGGGCAATGGAGGGCATATTGCAGCTGAAAGATCGGTGAGAAAACAGCTTCCCAGGCAAAGTACCCTATAATTGAAAAGAATGACTAGTTACAAAGGAATGATTTGCCTTCCCTGGGAATTACTGGGTGTGATTGCACTTCAGGCCTGTGATCACGTCACCTTCTGTTGGCCAACATGTAACGTTTGCTCACCGTGATCCCATTAAACCAGCAAAACCAACAGGCAGTAGTAATTATAACTCCTGTGGGGTTTGTGTTCTGCTTCTGCTTGGTGACCTTTTCAGAAAGGGCAGAACTGGGCCTATATAGAAATTGATTTTGAACATTGGTTTGAGGAAGAGAAGGGTTGGGTTTTGCATGGTTCATCACCTGAATTTTGCATATGAGCAATAAAATAAGTAACGAACATGCTGGAGGCAGTGTGCCTGTCGAAGCACTAGGCTAAGCCAAGCAAACTGCAGTTTCGCATAAGTTCCACAGAAGCGGTGAAGTTGGCAGGCTTCCTTGGGGTGTTGCCCAGAGATGATCAGGCTCCGTTAAAGGTTTGCAAAGTCCCTGTAGCACTGGGCAGTTTGAGATGTTGCTTTAAGGTAGTCTTCAAATCTTCTTTCATGGTCTGAGGCTCAAGCTCCCTCTATTAGTGTTACCGGAGATCTGGAGACAAACACGTTGCTATTAACTGAGAGTAACTTTTCAGCCTCGATGCTAAGCACTCCTCCTCATTCCCAACCTTTTAGTGCCTTTTGCAAGGCCCTACATTGGGCTAGCTACAGTAAAAATACATTGCTATTAAGCAGACTATGGGAAAGCTTAGCAGCGAAGGTGTATTGTGTCCGGCCTTGAAAAAGATGCTACTTTTGGTATAAAAAGCGGTATGAAAGCTTCAGCTTGACTGTGGCATTTTGAAGGAAGAATGTCATAGGAAAATAAGCCATAGAAAGTCTCAAGTACTATGCAGTTACTTGGTGTGGGTTTTTTGAGGAATGAATGTCTTGTGACAGACATTTTAGGGTGCTTCATTTTTAGATAGTTATCTCTGTGAGAAAATAACAAACAGCCTTTGGCACAGAAACGCTGTCTTAAGGAAAAAAAAATCTTAAATGGAGTCAGTCAAAGGGGAGAGAGGTTAGGTAGTTTGGTGAAAAGGAGCACCATCACAAGAGAAACAATCCTGCAGGAAGAACTGAAAGATGGAAATTGCAGCTTGCAGATCCTCTTAGAAGAGTTAACATCTAGGTCGATATGTTTTGCATCTAAGCTACATTCTCTTTCTGATTACAAGATCTTATGACAAGAGTTAGATATGTTTCCTTGCATTTCCCATAGGCACCAAGCACTCTGCCAATACAAAAGAGTAAAAAATAGAGAAGGTGGATTAAAGGCTCATTTATACGTATTGCAGAAACTTCTTCAGGACTTGGTTTGAAACAATGGAAATCCCAGAATATCAACGACAAATCAGTACAATTGACATTCTTTATTGACATTGTGAACCCTCAATAGGGGTCTGCCTTTATGATCAAGAACAGTAATTGCATTTTAAATTGACTAATGCATGTTAGGTGGTAAAACCAGTGTTTTAAACTTCAAGGGCTGTAAGCTGAAACAAAATTCAAGTTAGAAGTAATTTCAAGTGAAAGGGGACTTGCCTGAGGAGTAAATGCACAAAGGAGAAGGTAGCATACCTCTCACTTAAAAGTTTCTGAACAAGCCAGTAAGTTATGCTTCCCTGATTAGAGACTATTCTGCTCGCTGCAGGAGGATATTCTGCTGTGTTGTAGACTGATGGTTGGTTTCAAGGACACTCTAGTCTCAAGTCGATAAATCCTTTATCTGCAAAAGAACACTTGCTGCTGAAGGTTCACTGGAAAGGGAGGAAAGGAATACACAGATTTGTTAAACCAGTGCTTAAGGGTGTAGAGCCAGGGGAACGCTCCCCTGAGCTGACCAGAGCCAAATGCCCCCAGGAATTTTGTCAATAATGCTTGAAAACACAGCTCCAAATACTGTAATGTATTTCCTCAAAAGCTGAGTGAAGCACCTTTGCCACCTTGCCTCTCTCTAGGTGTGTTAGGAACATGGCCAGTAAGACAGGTAGTGTAGCTATTTCTCTGCTAACTGGATTAATTAAAAATACTTGTCTGTCAAAGCACCTTCCTCTGATTCCCTCGTGGAGGCTGAAACCATCAAACTGCTGCATCAAGCTTGCGGCACAGCCAAGCCACTCATTCAGAGTTCTGTTGGCCTGGCACAGAGCATGGCTTTCTATCACTACCTACCCAGTGGTGCTACCTTACATCCCACCTGCTTCCCAGTAGGAATTTCAATAAACTCTTCACTGTCTTCCTTCAGGCAGCAGCACAGCAACAGCCTCTGACTTTCCTCAGAGATTTATATTTTGAACAAATAATAATTCAAAAGTAGCAAAAGAAATTCTCCCACCTCTATCTATCTTGCATTTCCTAGAGCTGCCTGTGCATCTAAAAAGCAGCACGAGCATGAAGATTTGCAGTTTTCAGTTCTTCACAATGTCATAATGACCATAGAAAAAGTATCTCCCCTTCCCTGAAGCCACGGCTGATGCACCTCTGTGCATCCTGGGTTTCTGCTAACCCATGATATAAGGGATGTTTTTTGTTTGTTTTGCTCATTTGGCTGACATGCTGTTGTACCTCCTCTTCTCAGTGTATGTACCTTGTAAAGAAAGGAAGTTAAAAAAAAAACACAGACTGAGTCAAGACACACTAAGTTCTGATTTGCTGCCCCAAATGTTAGACCACTTTCCCCCTGGGGACTTCCATAGCTGCCCTTGGACCTCTTCCCTTCAATATGCTGTGCACTCATGGTCTGTGCTGGTGGCTGGTTATTGGCTGTCACCCTTCTTTCCTACAGTTCATCTACACTGAAAGACAAAGATAAATATTAAAGATTTAGAAACAGAGGGATATAAGCAAATATTAACAGCCTCAAAATCTATTGCTTGTGCACGTTCCCAGGAGGGGATGGAGGGCAGAGACAGACAATGGAAAGTATGTGAAATATCCTGCCAAAGATGCTTCCTGTGCTACAAAGACTTGTGCAAGCCTTTGTTTTGCATGCATGGCCTGCAAAAGGAGGGCACTATTCATAGCTGAACATTTAAGTCCCTTTTTTCAGTTTATGCTGTGCTTTTTAGCAATCCTGAAAATGATGTCTAGCTTCTGCACTCAGAGCCTTAAACCAGGGTCTGAGATGTTTCAGATTAATCCAGACTTGTTTTGTAGCAAATAACTATGTGGTCCTTCATGACTTCATTTCTTTTTCCCCGAATCAGAAGGTTTACAACAGTTTCCCTTTGGATTTGTCCCTATTGCTGACAATCATGACTGTATTTTGCACAGATTGCTAGCTTGCAAAATTAGAGGGAGTCTTCTTGCACTACCAGGAAAATGCATGGCAACGAGGAACACCATGGGGCCCCCAGGGCCATCCCAGCAACTCCACTGGGAAAATGCCAAACCTACCACCCTCCACTATCAGCTCCCTCAGAACTGCAGCTCAATCACATGTTCAAATAATTCATTTTATTATTCAGTAAAAAGCAATACATGCACAACAACTGTAAGCTTTACTTTCTTTCCCCCAACATCTATACCTTACTCTATCTGTAACTGAAATAATATAATGTTATATTTTGATAGAGCAGAGTGAAAGCAATTTAGAGAGATGTTGTAGTTTAACCCCAGCCAGCAACTACCATGCATCTGCTCGCTTGCCAAAAACCCAGGAGAAGAGGGAATCCATGTAACAAGTGATTTGGACTCTGAGGTTCACCTTCATAAACAAAATATATGAAGGATTTTAAAACAAAATTAATTGGCATATGATTGTTTGTTTCCCTCCTTTCAGAAAACGACAAGATTTTGAGGGTTTTGAAAAGGGGAGTGTGTTTGTATCCTGATGTGTTTACTTCTTTCTGTGGCATGTTTGTGCTGGTTCACTGTCTCAGTCTTAGTCCACAGTAATGGGTTTACAGCCTTTAAACATTTTTTGTAATTCTTATCGAAAACCAAGGTGAAATGAAACACAGATAATAAAATTTTCTATATTGAAATAAATAGATTAAAAAAGCCCAAGCAAAGTGTTTTAATCTTGCCTAAGTGTTCACTTGTCCTTTGTGAGCTGCAAAGTGGAAGAACCTATGTTTTCTCATTGATTCTAGAGGGCTGTGGGCTAGCACCCCTCTGGGCAATGTTCTTTAAGAACACAAACCAAAAATTCTGCCTTACTGGCATTTTACAAAATTATGGTGAGAGCACTCTAGCTTAGGTGTCCCATTCATTTATTCATGCATTGCCTGAAAAGTAACAACACTCTGTGGTTGCATGTCAGTGTGTGCTGTCTGCTCTGAGAAGGTAGACTTCTGAAATACTAATGTATATACTCCTCCTTTTCATGTTTGTCAGTCATATTCATAGCTGGAGCAAAGCTGACGGTCAGATGGCGATCTGCTCAAAATGCTGATGAGGACTAGGAGGTGAACAAAGCAGTGCGGCTTGGGTACCCGAGCAGTAAGCAGTGCTTCTCATCCTGTGTAGACAAAGTCTCTGAAGGAAGATGTATACCCAAGTGAATGCTACCTGTCTGCTCATTTTCTGTTGGAAAATCAGATAAAAATTGTTGGCTGTAACTCAGGGCACATCAGTAAGTCAGAGTGAGTTCTCTCTCGACAGCCTTAACCTTATGTGCTCTCAGCTTTACTGTATGCAAAATGTGTAGATTCTAGCAGCGTGACCAACTTCTTTCCCTTACCCACTACAAAACTTTTGGTTAAGCAACTTGCTGCAGTTTTTTTCTTCACTACAAGCAAAGCTCAATGTAAATATGTAAAAAGCTACCTAAGTAATAGCAGGACGTTCTATTGGAGCTGGTCCTTTCCTTCATTATCTTCTGCTGAGGATGTGATGAGTGAGATCCATTCTAACTCATTCTTTATCAAAGATCTGCATTTTCTTCTTCCTCTCCCCCAGTTATCTATCACATAGAATTGACACTGTGAGGAAAGATATTTTTTTTAAAAAAAAGTGTTATTTCCATAGTTTATGCAAGATAAGTGATTCGCAAGATTAACAAAATAGTTTATTACTTTAGATCGTTCCAGTTCCTAGTGGTTTCATTTTTGTCCTTGGCATCCCAAACTCTATTGTTTTTTATAGTCTTTAATTCGATATTTTATTGCATTTTATAGTACATTAATTTCTTATTTGTAACTAGTAACATATACAAATTAAATATTTCTTATAAAAACATAGAAATGAATTTGCTATAAAACTAATAAACATGCATTATGTTCCACATGGCATATTCCATTGAGAAATTCCTGTATAAAAACTCCTTTTCGGACCAGGATAAACTTTAAGAACTTAGCCCTGTATTCTTATGCAGACTTTTAGCTTCTAATATCTTTTGTGTATTTTAAAGATAACTTTCCTGTGGAAAGCCTTCCCTTGTTTTTCTATTTTTCTTTTTCATAGTGTATTTATTTAATTGCCAAACCATAATTAACATTTCACTTCTGTTTTCATCATTTACCACATTAGCAGCTTCTTGGTTAAAACTTCTCACACACCGAAGTGCAAGTCAAAATACTCTAGTGAAGTGCAGCTTGGCTTTTTTTTATTTAGGTTATTAAGAAAAGAGCTTTTTAGGGAGGAGGTAAATCTATTTGAGTAGGTTACTGAATCATTGCCTCCTAAATATAATTAACACATGATAGTGAGCTTATATGGTCAAATTAAATTTTTAGCAGCAGAACATCAAATGTTAGTAAAATTAGAGCAAAGGGGTTGGAGTTTTCTTTTGCAAAATCTCTTCCCGCTTACTCTGTCAAGAGGAACTTTTAACTTGTCTCTAACCAGGAAGTGAATGTTCCCTTAAACCTAGTCATCTTTGTGGGTCAGATGTACATGGATGGTTTTGTGTCTTTCCAGGTATGTCTACGCTGGCAAGCAGTGTGGACCAATATGAGTGAATTCATAATGTAAATAAATTTTTGCTGAAGACCTGATATTCACGCAATGGACATCTCTGGGAGACACAATTCAAATAAGGTCTAGTCTGACCCTGTGGACTGAGGGTAGAGGGCATCCAGAAGTGCTCCTGGACTGCATCTTCCAGTTATTCTTATGCTCAAGAAACCAAGTTCAAGCAAGATCACCGGATAAACTTGTACAGACTTTCTTACTGGACACCTCAGAAAGATATAGTCAGTGATTGCAAATATTTATTGTTGAAATTTCTTCTGACCTTCTTTAGATCACTGTTTACTGTCATTCTTACATAGATAAAATCTATATTTTCTGTGTGCCATCTGAATGATGATGGAGGCTGCCCTTAGCTGGAGGATATACTGCAGATACTATTTTTGGAATTTTTTTTTTCCAATCACATTTCAATTTTCTTCAGTATCGACTATTGGCTTGTGTTGTGTTTAAACTCAGCTGGGGTGAGATACCATTCAGTAAAAAAAAAGAAGTGTTTTCTGCCCTTTTAATATTTTTTTATATATATATTCAAATGTAAGGATAAATGACAGTCTGTTGCAAATTGCTTTTACTTGGAGGTAACCAAATAATATGTAGTAGATCATTTAGGGCCATTACCCAGGAGAACTATTATGGAATCTTTTTTGTGTTTGTACCTGTTTGATGGGGGAAGGCATGCTGCAATAGATAACTGCGTGAAGTAATAATCAAATATAGTGACCTTTGATATGCCTTTTTGAAAGCATGCAAATCTTCCATTTCTTCCATTTGCCATCTATCAATGAAGATTATTCTTTTTGGCCTCTGTAACAGTCTTGATGTAATATTCCTAAATATCTTTAATGTCATTGTGCATCCATGCAGCAACTCCTCAGAGCACGGGTATCCATCCTATGACAACAAAAAAAAGAAAATTTATTTTCCTTTGACATTCTAACAGGAATTCTTGATGAGAGCCCCAAGGTGAAGGTCTTGCTTTCCCTTGTAGTCTTTTCAGTTTTGGATAATAAAAGGTTAAACACTGAAAATCCGTTCCCCTGAATTACTTCAGTCTCTGTTTATTCTTCCCCAAGAAGATATTTCAGTGGAAGAGAGTTTGGAAAAGTTGGTATAGTTTCCCAATGCTCAGGGCCCAGCCGTGTGTCTATTTTGAGGGCAGTTTGCGAGTCAGAGTACTGGAACAAGCTGCTTTTCTCTGCAGGTGCCTATTGCATGATTCCAAGGACCCTTTCAGAGATGCTGCTGGCACCATGCAGTGCACACACGGTTTCCTCTCCCTTCTTGTGGTGTAGTGGGGTGCCAGCTCTGGGTCGGGCATGCATGGGCAGTGGCAAGGCTGCTTGGATAGGAGACTTCAGCGCTATTTGGTTTCTGGAAGCTTGTGCAGACCTAAGGCAGGAAAGCAACTGTGTGGTTTTGCTTTTCCATGGAGCGTTATGGGTGTGATGCTAACACCATTTAGAGGCACGGGGGTTTGCTTTTTTAAATGAGTACTTTGGATAAACACTTCTTACCCTTATAAACCTTCCATTCCTTTGTGTGTCATAGGTCAATGGATAGGAAGGAACTCTTTCTGTGAGTGAAAGGGGAAAAAAATATTCTTTTCACTTTCTAAAACAATCAGAAGTCAATTTATACCAAAACAATTGAACAATTTTTATATTTTTCTGGAAAAAAACCAAAACCAAAACAAAACAAAAAAATCCAAACCCAAAACCCTAAACCTCTGTGCTCTGCAGTTTTCCAGTATAAATAAATCATAAAACCTGTGGTAGAAAACTATGATTTTTTCATAAACTTGTCCCTTTGATTGTCACTGAGTTTGCCTTACGATTGCACAATGTGATAGCCCTCTCTCCCCCTATTTGCATCAATTTTCTTTCACATGCTCTGAGATAACATGTGAAACTTCTACTTTTTTTACTTAGTTAGCAGATACAGCACTCTAGAATTCAAGTAAGTAACACCTCTCCTGCTCCAACAGCTTTCCAGTTCACTGCAAATACCCACCACTGCAAAACTGAGAGCAGAGGGGGGTTGTTTGCTTTTAAATAAAGCAAAGTGTTATATGTAAATAATCCTACCAGTTATAAAAAACCAATAACCTATTTTTTAATTGTCATTTTTTTTGCTTGTTCTAAAAAGTAGATAATGCTAAAATAGTAGCCTCCTTCCCCAGGTAACAAGGGAGTCCCTTTCCGTGCCCCATCAGAGCCAAGAAAGGCACGAGTCTGTTGGCCATTCGTTGATTGACCTGAGAGCACACGGGCTTTGGGCAGCAGGTTTAAGTGTATCACTTGTTCCTTCCTGGATCAAGTCTTACAGGTGACCCAAGTAAGAGCACGGTGACAGAGGTGTAAAATCCATAAGTAAAGAGGCCCCAGGTTACGGAGCAATGCAGTACCCTCAGCAAGTTCCGTGTTTCTGTGCTGTAGCGCACAAGCACTTGTGTATTGCCTCTGAGTGACTTGTAAGCAAAGTAGTTTTAGAAATATTCGGTGTTTAGGGCCTTGGGCGGGGGAAGGGGGGGGGGGGGTGAAGAGGACAGATAAATGGCATGCCATCTTCAAACAGAGCTTTGTATCTGCTTCCCTGGTTTCCCTCCAGACTGCAACGGGACAGGGTAGGTGCAGTCTGCACTGCCTTTGTTCAGCTGGTTCAGGGAGTGCTGCAAAACACAGAAGCATGGCTTTAGGAACTGTCAGGTGGTAGGAATGCTTAGTCCTTCACCCCATCTGGATGTACAACACTGTTGGTGAACACCAGACAGCTCTAATTTTTTTTTTGGTTTGTGTATAAAATATGGAGAAAGAGAGAAGGAAAATTTTTGTTTTCCAGAAACCAAAATGCATAGGGCAGCCTTTATCAGCTTTGTGATAATTGCACATATACACGTACTGTAGATACTTCATACCTTGCATTTCTTCATGTCAACCCCATGTCACCTGAGCAACTATAAAATATTTTGTGTTGCAGTAAAGGTGTTGTTAAAGAGCTTTTCTCATTTTAAACTTGGGGAAATGAGGGTCAGAAAGACTGAGGGCCTTAGTAGGATCTTCTCCTATAGCATTAAGGCAATCCTGGTGCCATGTCTTCATGTACTTTGCTTTCAATAGTAATTCTTGGGTTTGGGAGGGGTGTATGTTGGGTATTTTTGTGGCGGGTTTTTTTTTTTTTTTTTAGTCATACAGAGGAGTTCAAATTTCAGTCTTCGAAATGGAGAGATTCAACTCCATATGCATTTTCATTTTAAAGATCTATCTGTTGCTGTAAAACAGATTTTGCAATAAGGGGTGGGTTTCTGTGCATTTCTTCCATCACTCTTACCTCATGTTTCTGGGTTTGTGGAACCTGAGGGGAGATGGAGGTACACAGTGCAGTGTGGGAGGGTAGCTAATCAGGGTGGGATTCATCCTGGGTTTACACCTGTTCTCCACTTCTATAGCTCCTTTGATTGCAGCAGTCACAGCAGCGTGTAACTAGAGTAACATGTTTGTATAAATTGGATTATGTAAAGTAGCAGTTTTGGGGCATGAATTTGTATGGATTATTTTCAGAGTGAGATCAAGAGCTCCCACTTTTGTACCTCCTTCTATTCCTATGGAAAATAGCATTTTGGCAGTACCGGAGATATAAGGTCACAGAAACTTCATTTTTTTTAAAAGCATTTTACATTATTTAGTGTTCAGCCTGTTGCAAGTCCTCTGGCAAACAAGCTTCAGATTTTCTCAGGAAAAGCTGACACTAGAAGAGGGCTCAATGGTGTCGGTTTGGCCTGTCACAGTTCTTCAGAACCAGCAGCCACCATAGCCTCACATGGACACCTGTCTGCTGGTTCCTCACCAAGGTCATTTCATGCATCCACCCGTACATCATCGCCTGTTAACCTTTTCTGTGATGCTGTCATGAGAGGGTGGATGACATCTATGACAGGCACTTGCATCTGGGATAGGGCCTGAAATTTTTGACTGGAAGCGCATTGACATGATATTGGATGTCTCTGAAGTATGCTGAATTTCTATTTGGTTTTGTTAACTATGCACATCCTACCTAATTCCATCAAAAAATATTTCTTATTTAACAAAGTAGGAAGTTTGCTTTTTTCATTCCACACGGAAGTATGCATTATATTGTGAGCAGATTTCAAGGGTAATAGAGACACAAGGGTTGAACAAGGGGAAAATAAGTACACAACCCGTTCATACTCAGCCAAGCAACTCTGAGCAAGTCATGGTGGCTGCAGTGCTTGTGATTTGAGCAGAGAGCAGTGACCTACTTGCTTTACCACATTGCTAATCACACCTTACATTTACTCTGTCAGCTTCAGTAAATGATGGATATCAAAGTTTTCACTTACAACTATTTTAGATTACCCTGAATCATATTCCATCCCAGCGCTGGGGAACATTAATCACCATTTTATTACATTCGGCTGTAGAACTTGGAATTCATTATTGTAATTTTTAGCTACACATTATGGGGTAACAATGAGATTGAACTAACATACACTTATTAATTAACATTAATGATAATTAGGAGGTGAGAAAAACTATATTCCAGCAATAGATTCTCCCATATGATTCTGAACAGGTAGCATAGAGCCATCTGAAGTAGCTCACCTTGAATACTTCATACAAAATTATTGTTCTGTGTTTGAAAAGTAGAAATCCTTTTACTGGGAAATACAGGATAGATCTTATTAGACTGGAATCTAATTTAATATAGCTTCTACTAGCCCTTAATTTCACAAAATACTTTCCAAAGTAGTAACAGGAACTAGTAGTATGTTACACAAGCAGGTAAATCTATAACTTAAGCAGGTAAATGTATAACTTAATCTCAGTGGGCCAGTTGCAGGCTTGCTGTTAGCTTGTGTAGCTCCAGTGCCTGTACTGGGTACCATGAGGCTGATTTACAGTGGCTAGGATTTGGTCCAAAGCCAAAGGTGTGTACATAAAATGGCAAAGCATAGGTGATATTACTTAAAAAGTAAAATGAAAGGTTAGTCAGGAGATCCCATTTATTTCTATTACTTTTTAGAGCTTCTTGATCCAGCACCCACAGAATTCAATAAGAAGTTTTGGCTCAGACCCCACTTGAGCAATGATAGCCTAAATTTTCCTCTGAAGGACACTAGTGAAGGGACAAATTAGATTTCATTAAATGTCTCATCCACTGCAATCCACTTTTATAAGTGAAGGAAGGTGTATTGCAGGTACAGAAAAGCATGTGGAAGAGCATGTATCTCTATGTGCTCAGAGGAGAAAAATAGAAATAGAGTATTGTTTCCAAAACTGTTTAATGTTTTCCCACTTTAAAAACCTCTGGCATTTTGCACTCTTAAGTGAGAAGCAAATTTGAGGACAAGAAGTTGATCTTCTGTCCAAGTATTTGTCTGAACTGCTTGTGGAAGTGTCTATATTCTCATTGTCTTTGCAGACCCTCACTGACAGATATCAAGACCTGAATGAGTTACTCCTTGACACCAAAATTATCTTTTTCTGCCTTTCTGTTTACTAACCATCTTTTCCCAATGAGGGCAACAGCTCCACATCCATGTCAGGAGCTGTTGGTGTATACAGTCCCAGGGGTCCACCTGTAAAGAACCTCTTATCTTTTGTCACTGAGTGAAAGGCTGATGGATCAAAACACTGTATTCCAATATTAATACAAATCCAGTGGCCACTGCAGATAAATTGGAGTTTCCAAACTGCTTGTTCATTTTTTTTCCCATCAAAAATATCAGTTCTGTTTATACAGTAGCTTCTGAAAGTCCTGCCCTTGACCCCTGTTGTTGTTGATACCTTGATCAAACGCCTTCCATTTGTTTTTATTTCTTGACTGGACAGCATGATCATAAACATACTAGGGAAAGAAGTGAGATGTATTTAGGGACTTTGCATAAAATTCGGTTTGTTACAGACTTCTTCAGTATATTATATGTACATAATTTCCCTTTAGCTCTACTTCGGTTTCAACTTTCTGATTTGAAAAATAGGAATAATATTAATTCATCATATACTATATATTTTGGTTATTTGTGTTGCGGTATCTTGGGAAAGGGAATTGCTTTTCTGGTACTTTTTTCCTAATGGTGTCATGGTCATTCATTTTCTCCACTAAAACGATGATTTAAAAACATTTTTCTTTTTTGGCAAAACTGATCTTTTTGTCAGACTTTTCCCTTTCATACATGCAAAAATCTATGTTTGAAAATACTCAATTTTGAGTGGGCTTAGGTGTTTTTAATTATTTATTTTAATCAGCCTCCAGGTTGTTAACTTTTTAATATTAAAAATCAAAAAAGGCACTGTCTGTGTTTGAGCTGTGTTAGCCATTGGTTGGTTTGGTGCTGATGGCAGCTACTGTCATGTAAGGAGCGATTAAGAACTGGCAGAGAATTGAAAAAAAAGTCCTTTTTGTTCTCTAGAATTCATAGAATGACACAAAATAAAAGAAAGCAAAATGAAATGGCTCCAGCAACTTTTCTTAGGGTTTGAACAGTGTGACTTTCACAGATATTTCATACAAATAGCAGTCGGTCCTCTGGACCTCCTACAATGAGATGTTTGAGACTGGCTCAAGAGAAGTCAATGTCAAGACATTACTGACAATCCTCACCAGGAGGGCTGGGTGTGGATGTGGCATAGGAATAACCTGCTCACTGGCAGATGTTTTCTCCATTGCATGAATTCACGCACATTTATGGAGTCACCTGAGATATTTTCCATATATTCTTTCTCTTGGTAGATGTGGGAGACATTACATGCAGATGGCATGGACATGTCTTCAGCACCAACCGTTCTGCTCTCGAGCAATTAAAGCAGAGTTGATTTGGGTTTCGCATTCAGGAATGACCCCAAGTTCCAGTAAGATTGCCAGAAAAGGGCTTAGTTTCACACGTGTAACAGAGATATCACATGAGCTGTCGCCTTGTCTTTTATTGCAGTCAAATGCTTAATGATACTGTCTCAGCTTTCTAAGTGAATTCTATTAACTGCTATCTTTAGCAAATTGGAAAAGTTGACTGACTCTTCCAGCGTTTCAGCTGGGGGTTTTGGAAGTGCTGATTATTTCAGCCTCTCCTTTATCAAAATATCTACAGGTTCAGACAAAAATATGCAGTACTAGATCTACAGCACTGTTAGCTCTCCAGGGAAATGGGTAAGGAAGGAATCTCCTGCAGGAGTTCTTCATGAACTATTCATCAGCTATTTTATCTACCTCTTTGCGGATATTCTGACAACCTTTTGCAAGTTATACCCCAAAATGCGATCTTCCCTCTCTGCTTTTCTTCAAGTGACAATGTCTCTGGGTACCTAGCTTCAAAAAAAACGTTCCCCTTTGATCGTAATGACACTTTTTGTGTGATGAACTTTCTACAGATACCCACTGATCAGCAGGATGACTCCAGATCCTATTATAATCTGCCAGGTAGAAGTAGATAAATCTATTAGCCCAGGCTGGGCTTGTTTCATCATCATGACAGCTTCCCATGAGCCTGCATTCATCAGATTCCCTTAAACAGCCAGCCCCCACACCATCTGACAGCTAAAGTTTCTGTGACAGGACTCGAAGTTAATACATCTTTAATCTTTGTTTAATTACTCATTAATGAACCAGGTCCTGTCTGTTCCCATGCACACACCTTTTGGATAGTTTGGTGTCTTTTTTTTCGTAAATTGATTACGGGATCTTTACTGGGAGACCAGTCTGATGGCTACAGTTGCTGCCATGAATGTTTTGCTATGAACTTCTTGGCAATTTTGTTAATCAAAATAAGCACCCAAATGTCTTTTGCTTCTTCTTAAAAGGCACTGGGCACATCCATTTAAGCATAGCAACAGGTACCTGTTTAACAGAGGTAGCAGAAAGATTACTGTGCTATGACACATGCTGCCACAGCCTCTCTGGAAATCACACCTAAGACACACATAAGCACTCTCCCTGCAGATCCTGCCTTGTGAATTATCAATCCTAAACCCATGATTCATTATTTTTTCAGGTGTACAGGTGTAAATCAGGTGTAAAAACAAGTAGAAGGAAGGAAGGCTGAGACAGTTTTGATATCCCATATCTGTCCTATTTCTGAGTTATGCCCACTTTTGCTACTAAGAAAGCATTGCTGAAAGGTGAGAATTTCTATTGTATTAGATTTAAACTGATTCTGGTTCTAATTTTCAAATTTCTTTGTCAAAATGTATGTCAAAGGGAGAAATCCTGAGGCCACTGGAAGCTGAAGTAAAGCATGCTGAAAAGGGCGTAACCTTTTCCATCCCAGCACAATTTGTTGAACAACCAAATCACATTAACCCTGTGTATTTTCCTTTCCAAATACTGGATCTGCTCAAGTTGACTGCATTATAGTATAACTATCTGGTTTCTGTATGGCATCCACCTGTGCTTTCCTGTCACCCAGCGCTAGCAAACTCTCCCTCAAACTTGCACTGAGATAGGGAGCTGCTTTTACCCTGGTAGGATCATTTCTTTAGCAAGTATTTTAGTTCTTCAGCACTCTCTCTGCCTCACTCAAGTGAAAATTCCTGTGCCATTTTCTACCTCCTTTCCTACTGTTCAAGTCATTGAAGTTCATTTTCCAGCTTCAGATCTCTTTGTTGAAAAATTATAAAAGCTAAAGTGAAATTAGTTCTTTTAGTTCTTTACAGATGGAGAAATGGGAGATGTCCAAGCTGATAACCAGAGCATTGCTGTGGCTCTTCACTAAGAGTGTGTATTTAGTAGAGACAGGCATTCCTGTGCAAGCCCTAACCCCACAGGCACAACACTTACAGTGGCTTTGGTTAAAGCTAAGTATCTGTGCTCTTGTCTCAGCTTTACAGCTTTCTGTGGCTGCAAATCTATTAATAATGACATAAGACCATTGCACCAGGCCAGCCTGAAAGTATATCAAGGCAAGATATCTTACCTCCTACAGTAGAAAGCAGTAGACATATAAGACAGAGTGATATTTCCAAGGTATGTTCTCCAAACCTCCTGGGAATTACAGCTTAAATCTTGAGACATGTATGCTTGCATGAAAAGAAATCTCATGGATTTTTCTTCTAGTATGTTTTGCAGTTACTTTTTGAACTCACATAAACTTTTAACATCTCCAGCATCCTGTGGTAATGAGCTCCACAGTTTTAATTGCATTTTGTATGATTTTTTTTTTTAATATGCTTGCTAAAATCTGTCATCTGTTCATTTCATTTCATTCCCCTTAATCCTTGCATTAGGAGAAAAGTGAATAATTGTCCTCCGTGCACTTTTCCATTGCTCCATTGATTTTATAGACCTCTGTCACGTCTTTCTCACTTATCTCTACTGCAGATTGAAAAGTCTTAATCTGCTTAGCCCTTCCCCATATAGAAGAACTGTTCCTTACCCTGCTAAGATTACTATTTTTTAATGTTGGCTGTAATGTTAGAAAAGAGGTACCAGCTATATGGTATATATTTGTCTTCAAAGGTTTTTTAGTAGTCAACATCTCTTAAATTTTCTGCAAAGGGAGGGGAAGAAGTAGTGCTCCCAGTCTGCAACTGTTGCATAAATATTTTTCAGTCCCAGGATCCTGAATTGATTGAAGGAACAGCTTAGTGCCTATTGCTGTTTGTATTAAGTCACAGATCTCATCAGATATCACGCTCCTTGAGCAGGGGACTTCCATAGAAAACAGAGGATGTGGAAAAAGCATTGTGGCTAATTAGCTTAATGACAAGAATATCAATTTGCTTGCTATTAAAGCCACTATTTCTTCATAAAAGTAGAGGAAACTGCCGTATGAGCAGCAAAACCTGATTCATGTTTTCTGGCATTTATAGTCAACGTATAGCCCTTGCCCATTTCTGTTCAATGTACCAGTTCTGCCTCCCATCTAGCAGCTTTCATCTCTGACAGAGAGGATCCATCCTTCCTGCCACCCTCCCAGGGCAGCAAATTTTTTGGCAGTGCTTGGTCTTAGGGGAGCTTATCAGATCGAGTTCATCCTCTGCAGAGGTCTCCAGGAATTAATTTGGTCCATTTTAAGCCACAGTGTCTTTAGATGAAATCCAGACGTAACCTCTAAAATACGAGCTTTGTGGTTTTGGAGTTTTTTTGGGTTTGCTTTTTTGTTGTTGTTGTTGTTTTTGGCTTTTTTTTTTTTTTTTTACTCTGTCCAAAGGAAGGCGTGATATTAATATATGACTGCTTTCATCGCAGTTACATCCGCCATGCATACGGGAATATAACAGGAGCTTTTGAACACGAAGTCACAGGCCTATGTGACAATCTATCTACTAGGAGAAACAGGATTGTATCACCTTTCTAGGCCAGCCACTACACAGCAAAACTGTTATAAATCTTCATTTCAATTCCACCTTGGGAAGGCACTGTGACAAAGCAAACATGACACCAGAACTGTGTCTCCACGTGCAGAAGCAGAGCAATCCTCTCCCACATGGGGCTTCTGGGGTGGGCACCCCCTCAGCAGCATTGCTGCAATGGGCAGGAGTTTGTCCCCAGCTGTCACCTTTCCAACATTTGCAAACTGAAAGCCATTCAACTGTTAAAGCACAGAGGCACGCGCTGATTTGTGTTTCTCTAGGAAACTGCCAGTGTTCTGCACTTCATGTGTTTGGCATCTCATGGCTTCCTGGAGCAGAAAGAGGCAGGGATGGGATTATGAGCAATGTGGCAGCGAAAGGGCATATGCATTAAGTCACACAGAGAGACTGTAACATATGATAGCTTGCAAGTAGATAAATAGAGACTGATAAAAAAGCAAGTTAGCTTTCCCTATTGATCTGAGTGGGAGAAGAAGAGCTTCCAATATCTTCACTATCTTCACAAGGCACTTCCACACACACACCCCACCCCCTCCTAGTTTGAGAGTTTGAGTGCTCTTCAGAATGAAATACAGCTAAAAAGAAAAAATAAAGTAAACCACCACCAAAGAACACAAACACAGAATTAGACACGGATTTATATATATATTTTTTTTTTTAAAGAGGAAAAATGTGTATCAGTTATATTTGTTTAGCAGCAGAGCCAGATTTATGGCTGTGCCTTTGAGATATGTTGTCCATATGTGATCACCAGGACACTTCAGTGCCTATATGAGGCATCGTAGAAGACTGCAGTCTTGGGCCTCCCCTCTGTGGATCACACTTCTAGTGAGGAAAACACTTAGTGATTAAAGCCTCTATACTCATTTTCACTTGTGTCTTGAGTTGGAGTATTCAATTTAAATCTCAAAAACTGGCAGTTAAAAGCTGCCAGTCTAATTGATTCAGTACTCAGAATGGTTTCCTTCTCATTTCCAAGCAAGTGTTCAGATTGATTTTTATTTTTAAATCCAGATCACTGTGTCTATCCTGTTATGAATTGCAAAGAACTTTCCTGGCTGGTTCCAATCCATTCTAATCTGTCAGTCTTCAGCAGAGACTACAACTATAGGCACTTGAAATTAGATTAATTTCTGCTAAGGCAAAAAGAAATTGCTGTTTTATTGTTAGCATCTATTTCAGAACTTGGTTTTCTGAGCACCACTGGGATGTGGAATTACCACTTAAAACCCTCTGGGTCAACCTTTAGTGTCAATGCCACAAATTTGCTCCACCTCAAATGACATCTGATTAACAAAGGGATTAGATCAATCTCTTTGGTGCTGTGGTTGATTTCTGTCAGTTTCTCACCAGCGTTATCAGGCACTGACCATGGCAAGGGAAGCAAGGCAGCTGCCCAGCATCTCAGTGGTGTTCAGGATGCTGTTGGGCATGTGTAAGGTTTTGTTGTGGTACCTAAACTCTTTGCCTGAGAACGTTCATTGCCAGTAATCACTGCCTTCTCCCACATTTCTATAGCTTACACGGGATGTGACCCTGAAAGTCTTCGCCTCTTGACTTCCACAGTTTGCAATGGGATGGATAGCTCTGCTCTGGATGCCTAAATCATATGTTTTGTGTTCCTTCTTACATGGTCCAGTTAATTCCAGTTAAATCCTATGACTGCTCAATCAAGGGAACAAAGGAGAAAATGCTGACTGCATTGTAAAACCCTCTGAGCTGTGAGGCTCATAGATCAGCTTTATTTGAGCAGTAACACTTTTTGGAAAACCTACTGGCAATATGTCCCTGGGTTAGATGAGTGTTGAATGTGTAGTTTCCTTTCTACCCGTTTCAAAATGATGCAGGCAAAACAACAACCTGATGCTGTCAATAAGCCCTTCCTCCTGTAAGGACAGATTGTTCTCCTCTTCCTCATGCTGAAGAGTAGCTCGCTTATACTAGTCGTCTTTCAGGTTTGAGAAGAATTCTGGGACTGGAAGGCACACGTAGGTAGCATAGCACAAACTAGCATAGAAACAGCAAAGACTATGTGCCTGGTTAGAGGCCAAATTAATTACCTTCACATTTTACATTTCACTAGCCTTTCTGCTCACCTTCAGGTTAAGCTGGCACGGTTTGTAAGAAAATAAAAATAAAAGCAGAAAATAAAACTAGAGCATGAAGTTGTCAGCAAACTCAATCATTTGCCTCTGTAGGAGATACCCACACCTGTCTGATGACAGGCAGCCATCAGAAGGAAAATCAATATTTCTGAATCTGTGGGATTTTTTTTTTTTTCATATGACTGGATCTGTGGCTTACAGGGTAGAAAGCTGAGCAGAAAAGGTGGCAAGCCATACTAAATTACTTCTGGATTAAAACTATTTTTATGTGAACAAATTAATATATTCATTTTAGCGCACTCTTTCTGGAAACGCTCCTCATTTGGGTTAAGATATTGTTATAAACTGGGGCTTTGGTGGTGTTTAAGACAGTAGAAGCTAAGAAACACTGGACCAATATACATAACCGAGAAATAAACAGCGCTCTGCATGAGATTTTGCCTGTATTAAAATTAATTGCCATGCTAGGAAGCAGATTTCACATTGTGTAAGCAAATCTTAGGTAATTTTGAACTGGGTATGTTTATTTTTTGCTGCTAGTAAACAATTCGTATCCATAAATATTGACATGCAGAGTCATATTCATGTTCTTTCCATGTTTGAAGATGTGGAAGAATATTAATATCTCACAGAGAACAGAAGAAATCCCTTATGTGTCTCACGGTTCTCATTTTACATGAGACATTTGTGATATATGAGTTAATTGGTTAGCAGCAAAAAGTTTTTTACAAATATGTTATTACTTGCTGAATTTCACTGCTGCATCCAAGTAGTCTATTTAATAAATATTTACTGAGCAGTGAGCTATATTCAGAGTGAGTTCAAAATAATTTAACTGCATTGAAATCTGAATGAGATGAACATGCTAAGGTTTGGTCCAGCCTTGGATCTATTAAAGAGCTCTTTTGTTAAGCACAGCAGCAGACAATTTGCATTTCTGAAATGAAAAATAGAGAAATTAATCAAGGAACATATTTTCTAAATAATATTCTGCCAGCTCAGCTTATGATGGATTTGTTGTTGACAATAATGCAAGATTAGCATGCACAACGATTCCATCTCCCTGTAACAGACCTATGAAGGGTTTGAGCAGGAGCAGCTGGCATGGAAGAATCTCTAGCAAATCAGAAGGATACAATTACCAGGAAGCTGTTTGAGAAGAGATGGACTTCGAAGATGCACATCAATCAGAGTACACTGGAGATTAATACAATGTCTTGGGAAAAGCCTGGGTGAATCTCAGACAACATCATGCCATAAAGATGGATTTATAATTTCAGGGCTTTATATCTCCAAGAGTGCTATTTCTGCAATTTGATGAAATACAGTGAAAAGCTGAAGTTAAAACGGTTTCTTTAGATCCACCATTATCAAAAGGTCCCTGATTCTCTTTTTTTCTTACCTTGACAACCCCACTTCTCTCTCCAGATAGTGGGCCTTGTAACTCTTTCTTCCTGTTAGACAAAACTGTCGTGCTGAAAATAAATAAGTAAACACATATCATTGCCACCTGGAGGTTCAAACGCTCTCTAATTATCATTCCTTTTAAGCAGCTGACACCACTCCATATTTTACCTACCTACACCTATGGATCAAATTCTGATCTAAGGTATTTTGGCTTGCTTTGATCAGCGACACAGCAGCTCATGTTCTATCTTCTGCTTTCAGTGACTGGAACATTTAGGAGAGAGAAAAAAGGAAAAGATCCATGATAACAAATTTCCAAAGAGACCGCAGAAAAGTGTACTGGCCAGTGAATAGACAACAGAAGGATTAGAGTATAACCAATCTTGCTGCTACAACCACAGATGGGAAGTTTTCCAAGGACAACTTGAAGCTTTGTGCTCTATTTTTCCATGGTGACACTGTGCACTGGCCATCACTACTGTATGCAGGATCACTACCATGATCGACTGTATTTGTTAATTTCAAATATCAGTTATTTGTATTGCAGATAAGCACCAAAAATACCAATGCTGTGTACCATTGCTGGGTTATACGTGTGCCAGTGGTGAACAGGGTGGGGAAATTCATGTCCAGCTTTAGTTGTATGAAAGTCTAGCACCTAAGTGACCTCACCCAAAAGAAGTTCAAGTGTCACCCTTTGCCACAGCTATTCACATGGTCAGTGACACAAGAAAGGTGGCTACTGTGACAGCTTAGTACCTAAAACAAGTGAGTTGCATGCCCTCAGGAAGTGTGGTAGCAGGCAATTACCTTAGACCAGACATTTCGCTTTTTGGCAGGTGAGATTAGCCCTGGTTTAGGTATGCAAGGGCTGGCACGCAGCCCAAGAAAACTGTTCCTGAGTATTGTCATCCAAGTGAGGTGAGGAAAAACATCCTCAGATCTTAAAGCAAAAAGGATTGTTGTTAGAAAGCAATGTTAACAGCTGCTGTAATCTTTTTCTATTGAAATTAATCCCTACAAGGCACTCCAGTAAAGCTCTCTTCACAACCTGTATTTTTCTCTCATCCTCTCAACAGGACTGAGCAGATGTTCAGTAGTTTGGCTGGTAACCTTGATATGTAAATAATTTCATCAGTAAATCATGGGATCTTGTGATTTCTTTAAAATCCATAGTGCTACAAGCATATGAAACATGGAGGGTTAAGGAGTCTGTTAATAAGAAAGAATGTGTTATGAGGTAAGGAAAAAGTGCTCAGTGGTCTGCAAGACAGTAAGAAGGTCAAATAGTCAAATCTGCTCAATGGCTTTCCGTGTGTCTCCTTGGCTTAGTGTCTCATCATCCTGATGTGGGTTAGGGCCATTAAAGCCACAGGAACCTAAGAGGAAACCAGCAGCAGTTCCTAACAATCCAAAGATAAGCAATAAAACATAACACTTGTACTACAAGAAGGGTTGCCAGTTATACTTGGAAATATCTGGGGGTTATGTTACAGTGGAAAGTCTAAGTCAAACGACAGTGAAAGCAGACTTTCTTTCTTTCTGTTTGCTTTCCCGCTCTATTTTTCAGTTACCGCAATCTCTTAATGTCAAAACTCATAACAGGAGAGGCAGTGGACATGATATGGGTAAATTAAGTCAGTAATTCTAAGGAAAAGAAAAAACACTTGCCCAGATCAGTCATATCTTTCAAAGCAGCAAAGAACTGACCTACCGTAAAATAAAGAGATAACAGAAGATTAATTACTCAAAAGTTATAAATAAGGTGCAAGCACCAGGTTTACAGACAAAAAGATCTGGAGTGAAATTATGTGTGTTGGTGGGAATGTGTACACTTTGAGGCTTTGTAGTCCAAACTGTTGAAAAAATAAATTTAATTCAGGATTCTAGGAAATATAAAATTTATATAAAATTTATATAAAAATATGAAATTCTACTTTGTTCTACCAGACTTATTAGACTGACTCTCTCAGGCCATCTGGTTCATAGATTTACTCGCACTAATGTTAAAGCAAGACAAAGTAAGCCTATAGCATGCGATGTGCTGTTTAACCAGTGACACACAGATGTCCAGTTAAACATCACTTGCATTGTTAGGTCTTCTGATGAACCTGAATTTCCTTCAGCTTTTGTATGCATGTTGTGTGTGTTTCAGATGATGATGATGTATTTATCACATGATGTAAGTTGAAGACTGCAGTAAGATGACTTTCTTAGTGTGATCTAATCAAAATTACCTGACTGGAAGATCAAAGCATAGGCTGCAAAACATCACTTGTTCAATTGGTTATCTGAAAGCTTAAAAAAAGGTCTGAGACAATTCAGGTACCTATAGGGAAGGTGTATTTCCCAGGCACCACCAGCAGCAAGACTTTTCTTGTTGCTACTAATAAGAGCAGATACTCAGAGTTTGCAGGTGTGAGGAGGCTGTCCTCTCATCTCTCTCTGTAAAATGACTCCTTTTTAAACCTGTTTTTTTATGGCATGAGTTTCACATCCTTCAAATTTTGCTACAGTCTCTCTGCTCCCTGCTGCCGTCCTTTGTGCTTTCCCCTCTGCAGCAACTCCATGCATAGGCTTGTTGATGATTTGATATAACAGCACACAACTTGCTTCAATGAAGGCTCATAAGTAGCTACTCACGGCTGGTCAGAGCTTTAAGGGCCAGTTCAGCAGCACGTTAAACCCATTTTAATGTAGGAGAGTGTCCAACAAACAGGTATTTAGCACTAGCTGCAGTGAGGTTTTACCAGTGCTAAAGGTAAGCAACAGCTGAATTGCTATTCTGAAAAAAAGAGGATCTGGCATAAAGTTAATTTTCTTTCTGGATTCTTGTTTTGAATTTCCTGGGTTTTATGCTAGGGGAAAAAAAAAAAATACTTGCATGAGATATATACATACACACTTTTTGCCATGTTACCAGGTGGATGTTTTTTTTGCTTTTCTGTATCTTTGGAAAGTCAATTAAGTAATACAATACATTTAAAGGTAAAAGTGATCCTCTGTTAGCCAGGCATTTTTCTAATAAAAAACAGATTATCTCATACTGAGTATCACACCAATACACCTGCTTTCTCTAGGAAAATTTACATTAACATAGATAATTCAATCTGAGTTGATGTAAAAATTGAAATATTATTTTTAACTATTGATAAATATCTTTTTCAAATTACATTAGGTAGGGAAGAAGAAGATGTAATTATAAACTGTTTTATCTCGAATGAAAAATAAATGAGGCTGCATGGAATTTTGAAACACTGAAATCTGCATTAAGAAAATAATTATAGAATGTTGTAATTATAATAAAACATGGATTTCAAGTGCAAATACTAGCCATTTCAATACAGATACATTCATATTTAATGCCCATCAGATGTTAATCTTGCCTGAAATGAAATATTCTGAGTTTACACAAGCATTCTGAGGTTTTATTCTCTCCCTAAGGACACTGAAGATCCAGCTGTAACAAAGACACATCTGACTTGCAACAAAATACTTAGGAGTGGCTTACTCTTCATTATATAGCCCTTTCTCTAGACCAGTTATTCTTTCTATTCTTTCTATTATAAAACCTCCCAAACTATAATTCCAAATTACTCAAATGTCATTAAGAGAGGAGTTAGCATTATATATCACTAGTGTCACCACCTATGTTCAGACACAGATGTATATCCAGTCTTCAGAAGAGTAAACATCACAGAATTAAAATGTTGAGTGTAATTTAAAACAGATGGGTTATGGCTCTTGAAATGCAAGATATAAACAGTACATGTGCAGAGCTTCCCAGATGTAAAACACCTGAATCTCACCTATTGTGAGATTCCTGGGACCTCACTGAGATCTTTCCTCCTTTTTCACTCTACAGAAAAAGCATGCAGTAACAGTTACAGAAATGTGATACGTACTTGACACGGCAGAGTAAAATATGTAGTAACTGTCCCTCTGCAGTGCAGGGAAATCCTGGTTCTCTGTTTACTGATACTGGCCTTTTGTCAGAAAACTGTGACTTCAGAAATTCAGCTAAATACAGCAGTGTGAAAAAGGGTAAAAATCCCAGTTTTGAAAACAAGTGCCCACAGAGGTTTTTTAAAGACTTTTCGATATATTATATAGCTCTAAAACATAAACCCAGCATTATTTTATGTAAAGAATTTACTAGTAATATGGCAAGAGAAGTTCTAACAGGGACCGGAGAGGGGGGAGAGAAGAAATGTGTAATGAATGATGGGTAGCTGCATATTTTTAATGCTTGCTAACAGCTAGCTGCTGTGGCTGTGCAGCTCTCAAGTTATAAGTTCAAAGATTGATTAATCATCTGCTCAGATGCACCATAAAGTTTTAGAGTTTTTCCCTTGGTAGATGTCTGGAACATTTGGGAAAAAAAGGTAGGCAATTTACAAACAAGGACAAGGAAACCTGAATAGCTTTTATGATTTAAACCCAAGCATTTACTGATAAAAGCTGCCTATTCACTTTCAAGTACTTTGATCAGGGAGGATTGAGGGGGGTGACTGCAGCATGCCCTACCTTACTGGAGACTTCCCTAAACTGGGGCATGACAGTCCTGTGAGCCATTCAGTGTGTCTCGGCATGACATGAAATTTCAGAATGTGTTAGTGAATGATGCACTTTCATATTCAAAAGTTCTGAAAACTTAGGAAAAAGAAAAACCACAAAACACACACAAGAGGAACAAATCCTCAGGGGTAGTAAAAGGGTGTAGTTCTGCTGCCTCCAGTAGAGCTTGGCTAATTCAGGCCGAACAGAACAGGCTGGAAACTTGAAGGAAAGTATTTCGAGGAAAGTATATCCTACCCAGGTTTAATCCTGACAAAGAAGCTGAGCTCTTTGTGGAAACAGCTAGTAAAAGACACAGAACTGAAATATTTTCCAGGTGTCAACAGAGGAGTGAAACAGATCTGTGTGCTTCAGTCAGGCATCACTGTCCTGGAGGGCAGCATCTGGATGTTGGTCATAATCTTTCTTCTGCATCCTCTTGTTCACTGAGACTCTTGCAAGAGAAGTCTAATTTTAAGTGCATCTTTGACATTTTCTCTCTCAGCAATAATTTGACATTTTCCACATCTTATTACTTGTGAAACCTGACATCATGTCAGTCTCCTAGCATGAACTTTCAACCACTTCAGTGTTCTTCCTACTTAATTACAGTTATGATTGAAGGAAAATTGTTAGCCACTCTTGTCCAGCTAGCCCATCTATGGTTAAATTATGACATATCCAGATCCAAACCTTGTTTCTAAATTTATTAGCACATTAATATAAGTGTAAAGTTGTGTATATATATATATTTATGTATATTTGAATGTGCATGCATGCATATGCATGTATGTACACGTTTTGCAATGTATGCATTTTTGACAGTAAAAAAGTGTTACATCACCATATTTTGCAAGGGACATTCAGTGTTAAATCAATATTAATTCAATTGCTTTATTTGTAGTGCATGCACTGTTCTCACTATTTTCTTTTTGCTCTTGTAAAGTAAATGCCTCCAATCCATATACATCAGCACTTTACAAAATACAACAGATTTTCAGCTCGAACAGCTTACCTGTGGCTTTGTTACCCTTTGTACAGGTGAGGATTTATCCAGTAGAAAACGATGGCCTAAAGAGAAGTGAAAGCAGTGGGAGTAATTTATAATAGATCATTTAACTGTTGTGCTTTGATGCAGCATTATCAGAAAGACAAAAGAAATACCCTGCTGCAGTTGTGTGATCCCTAGAATTTGAGTCTCTGCTTCTGCAGCGATTGGTGTCACTTTTGGCTATTTGGAAAAAAATTAAGTAATGATGCATTTAAAGATGTGTTTTGCATCTTGTTTTTAAATGAAGCAGATCTTACATGAACTTGGTCTATCTCAGGCACTGCTGAAAAAATGTATATGGTGAAAAGTCATACTGCTTCTCTGTAGAAAAAGTCAAGTCTCCAGGAGCTTCCCATGGATAAATGCCTGCGGGCAGTGGTACACTGATAGAGGTCATGCCAGCAGAGCTAGCTCAAGGAGGGATAGCAAAATCCTGTTCTCGCCCTGCCACTCCAGAGGCTGCAAGTCCTGGGTGAGATAGCAGAGGCTTTGGGACAGCTCAGCCGAGCCCCGAGGGCGGCTGGAGAGCCAGCAGCTGCCAGCCCCGGGCTGTGCCCCCTTCCCTAACTCCAAAATTCCTGCTGCTTCCTAATGAAGGTGTGAGCCCTCCCAGCAGATCAAGGGTAGCATGTAGCACTGCATGTGGCTTATTCTCCTGTTTTACTCTCACAGAAAATTCAAACCCTGGTGGACATACTTCCCAGAATAGATATTTTATTCTGCCGATTGGGGATTTTAAAAGTTAACCCATGCTCCAGATTCAGGTGGCGACACGTCCCTGCTAGCCACAGAAGCAAAACAACGAATACTGCTCAAGCGTTTTGGGATGGGGAGCTGGCCAGGGAGTCTCAGACTTCAGGAACAGGCTGGTTCGCTGGCATGGCTGCGCTCTTACCCACCTGCGAAGGTGGCAGGGTGCCTGCTTCCAAGCGGCTCAGTGCTGCGGAAGTGGAGGATGTTCTGTAGGTGAAAACGGTGACTTAAACATGTGTTTTTGTCTTGTAAAAAAGCAAGTATTTATCAGAGATTTTCAATTGCGTTCCTTTACCTGCATGTATGTGTGTGGGTGTGTGTATATATATTTGTTATACATATATATGCATGTGCATGTATACACACAATATGTATGCTTCTTTCTTCTAAACATAGATTATTTCCAACATTTATTTTCAATTCTAACTTTCACCCTTAAAATTTTAGATCCTTGTTTCTCTGCCCTTCGTTTGTAACCATCAGTGCAGTGAGCTGGGATTGTTACTCGCTCTTCAAGTCCTGTTCACTGCACTGGAGCCCAGCAGCTCCATTCCACAGGTAGCTGGGTTCCTACCTTAGCGTGGAAAGACATGATCTCCTTATCCCATCCTTCCCTCTTACTCCTGACTGGCTGCTGAAGCTGCACCAGGATGGGGAGCCTAACATAAAAAAAAATATTTTGTGAGTTGCCAAGACAATGGGCATGGCAGAAATGTCTAAATTATTATTGCTACAGTGTGAAAATCTTCTTTGAAGCTGTTGAGCTCCAGAATCCAACTTCCATATGGAAATAATAACTGAGAAGTTTGGCGTTTTAATGTTGACTCTTCCGTACAGCAGAACATTTTCTGATTCCCCTGGTGACTGAACAGAAGTAGCTTAGGCTGATTTTTCCCCTGACTACCATCACTCACTTTTCATCTAAAAATGTCAACTGAGTTTCAGAGTGAAGTCTGAATTCATCTGATCAAATTAACCTTCTCAATAGTCTTAAAGCGAGGGCTGACCTTTGCTGAGGTATAACTTACGTCAAATGCTTTAAGGAAATCTTCAGAACCTAAAGATGTTTCTGCAAGTGAGTTCCTGTCTTCAAATTAGGAACACTATTTAATATATACAGAACTTGAATTTTGTCAGGATACAACAGAAACAAAACCCAGTATTCGTCCCTGAATCCTGAAACAGAACCTTTAAATGGACCCTGTTTCCACTGTAATAAAAAAAAAAAATTCAGACTGTGAACTTGTTTGTCCATCTTATGTGATTGATACATAATGCACTAGATTGCAATTTGAAGCATATAATTTCACCTCTGTCTATGAAGAATTAATCTGGAGTATGATTTAATTTCTTGACTCAGCTTTTTTGGAGGAAAGCGAATACCAAGATGAATCTCTGTGTGTCCCAGAACACGGAAAGAAGAAAAACCACAAATGACATCCATGTTTTTTGGTCACTGAGCCAGTCACCATGACCGAGCCAAGTAAGCTCGCTGCTTGATTGCACTTATATGACAAATGGAAATGAGGAAAAATATTGGTGCAAATACTAGTGAAGCTAGATTTGATACAAACATTTCTGGTTTTAGGTTTGGTGGGGGTTTTCAGTCATTGTAATGCTCAGGGAAGCACTGCTGTGCCCCAAATCACTGCCTGTTCGGGGGCAATTTGATGCTTTATCCTTTTTGGTTTGAAATCTGAGTAAATGTTGACTCGATTTACCTTCATCTGTATCCTATATTGTGTGTGTGTGTGCGCAAGGAAGAGGTACCCAAGGTCAGCTGCCAGAATTCAGAATAAATCTTACATATATGACACACTTGTTTTAAAAGCATAAATTGCAGGATTTGAAGATTCTCTGCTGCTCTTAAACATCTGTCCCACTCTTCTTCCCAGGGCTGCAAGGGACTGTTTGAAAAAATCCAGGAGCATTATAACCTATAAGCCAGTGCCTTGCTCTGCTAAAAGCTCCAAAGTGTTTGTGACAATTGCCTTATACTGCAGATCTTGAATAGATAGTTATTTCAGCAACTTAGAACAGAGGGGATGATGCTGAAGTTTAATTGTCCCTGTGAAAATCTCAGCTGGAAGAGTATGTCACAAAGCAGCAATTACTAATGATCTAAGAAAGCTGGAAGAATATATTTTCACATATTAATCAAAGAAACTTAAGTCCAACTACAAAGCAGCCTTGGGAAGTGAACAGTGTAATTGAAGAAAGGATTCTCCCTAGGGAAATAACATAGGTATGGCTAGAACTTGTTAAAGCTTTCCATCTTGCTGCTTAGATGGATTACGTGATTAACAAATCTGCATGTCACACATGCAATAGAAGTATGCCTGTTTCTCCTCTGGGCTGGGGTGGCCGGTAGTGAAGACTCGGGATATCAGAAAACCTATGAGAGCTGGTGTATGAATGTGTGTGTGTCTATGTATGTACAGGCAAAAGGAATGTATGTACAGGCAAAAGGAGGCTTCATCTTTTAGGAGCCTTTTTTGTTCTCTTTCAGTGTACGAAAAATAGATATGCTTTGGTTTGTTTATTTTTACTAGTAGTATATGGGGATCATGAAAGTCAAAGCAAATTTAATCCGTGGTGCAACTGAAAGTGGCAAGGAGGAATTATTGAGACCAGTTTTTAGTATCAATTTAGAATCTCAGTACCACAGAGATGGACTGAGAATCATAAAAAAATGAGCATCTGTTCAGCTTCCAGTGATGCTAAGCTATCTTACTCTTCTGGCACAGATTTATTTATATGAAGTGAAGCACTGAAACAAAATGTTGGCTTAGCGTCAATCTCTTTTTTTTATTATTTTTTTTTAAAGCCAGTGTCATGAAAACCATTTTGTTATGTTTCAATTGTAAGTTACAGTTCCATTTTCATTTTTTGCATTGTGGAAAATTGTTTTCTCCAGGTAAATATTGGCAGTTTACAAAGGCTTATGTGGAAACTAAATGAAATAGTGTGAAAATTCAGAGGCTGTCCTGAATGTTATAAACTTTTCCTGCCACCATCCTGCAGGAATAGAATATGGAGCTATACTTGTGTTTCCAAGTGCTTCTGTACATGAACTCAAAAGCCCAAGGCGGATTTCAAATGCATAGTTTTTGATCAACTTAAGAAATGAAAAGCAGCTGTGCTTCATATCAAATAAACCCCCCAAGGTTAAATACCTTGGTTTAAAAGTAGGTTGTTTTGGATCTGCCTATAGCTAAGGATTTGAACAGAAAGATTCAAAGTTCTTAATGAAAATTTGATCATTGTCTCCTGAGAGGGCAGGGGGTTGTGTGAGAATTCAGCTGTGCCTCTCTGCTTGGGTTGGAACAGCCATTACAGCTGCGTTTCAGCTCCTAGCCAGAACAAAAATAAAAACATAGCTTACTTTTTCTGCAGCCTCATTAAAATTGAACTAATTTTTTGACAACATTATACTGTAGTTCCATACTTCATAATAAACTGTTTATTTTTTTCCCATATAAATGAGTGTGAACCATTAAGCTTTCAACAACAGCACCTAAAATAATGAGCAGGAGCACATTTTTATAATGAGCATAATTGTAATTGCAAAACTTCCCAAGTGATGCAGTAATTTTTCTCTCAGCTGTAAGATTGGACTTTCTCTAAAATAGATGCTTTAGTTTATCTTTAAGTTATTAGGCTCATTACAGAAGTCACTGTGTGAAGCTGGGTGGCCTAAATTTTCCAGAACAAACTGACTGAGGCTCATCCTGTGCCTAAAATCTTTGAGTCTTTGAAAGAATCGTTTACCACATCATTGAAACCCATTGCATTTTTGCCATTTCTCTCACACAAATTTTCCTCAGCTACCTGTCATGGTATTGGTGATTAATATACTCTAAAAAATATTTATAATGATAGAACAGGAATCATAATTTTCTGCACAGAAGAAAAGCCAGTGGTGTCCAGGGAAGGGTAATCCACCCTCCCTAGCTGTTACCCTAGTCAGGAATTCCCTGCTGTGTTCTCTATGGTCGGCCACGTCAAATGTTAAAACTTGTGTTTCTCTGGGATGTAGTATAAAAATGGCATAACTGCAACTGGGTCATTACTTAGAATAACATTTTCTTTCCTGCTTTTTCTATGTCATAGCCACAGGGTCTGAGGTAGTCAATTAGGCAGGGGCTGCTCTGGTCCTTCATGAAGATAAGTGAACAGGAATACAATTAGGGAGAACATCTTCCTGCTTGTTCCTACCACACAGGCCGTCATGTTTACTCCCTTCTTTAGGGTTCAGGTCATGAAGGGGTGAGAAAGGCTCCAGTTCTCCTTCAACCTTCTTCTGTCCTTCAATTTACCCAGCATTGCTCCACAGAATACGTGGGTGGTTATCCCCAAAGGTATAATGAATTTGTTTTCTTGTCTCTGTTTCTAAGGACATGTTTAATTTCCCTTTTGAGGTCAAGGCACATCAGTGATTGTATAGCATTTGGTACTTACAATTGGTAGCCATTCTGTTTCAAAATCCAACATTACAACCTAATGAATGGCCCTTCAGAGTTTAACTTATTTGCCAGAAAAAAAAAAAAAAGAACAAATCTCCATGCACTCCGGAAGGAATTTCTCCTCTCTTCTTTTTTAATCAGCTTTTAGGGACACAGATGTGAAGGGCTTAGCAGCCCACAGTAGCAGACAGATTGATTTGTTCGTATGTCAAGTTAACTAAGCAAACAGAACAGACTTTTACAAAAGGAATATGAGAGAAAAGTGAACAGACGATGAAAAACACTAAGTGATGATTCATAAAATGATGTGATTATTTATGTAAGGGCTTCTAGCCCCAACACCCATCTACCCACCACAGTTCAAACAGGGTTTTCCTTTGAAACTGGTTCATCACATAAAATATGCACCAGGATCCAGGAGGACATTTATTTAATTAACTGTCATCAGGCTGAGACAAAAAGGAAGAGCCTGTCCTATCAAAATATGTAGAAATAGGTATGATGCTACAACAAAGTGATTGTGTCAAGGATCTGAGCTTTTGTGCAGAGCTCTCCTGAATATCGGTTGGCTTTTTCTCTTTGACCGCTTTTACTGTAGTGTTGTACAGTCAAACTACAGCACTGAGGCCTTGGGCAAATGATGTTCATTTTCACCAGACACCCAGCCCAGCACACAGTGATTAGCACCTCTAGATTCAGGGCTTAGCAATTTGGACTGCTAATATGCTTTTGGGCTGCCAGTTTGAGTATGCACATTACTCTGAGTATCATCCTTTTTAACGTCACTTTTAAATGTTTAATAATCTGATTGTGATAAATGGTTTGGATATTTATCTCCTTCTTCACAGAGAAGGATCTCATTAGTGAATTCAATAATTTCAGGACAGCCAGGCTTGCTTGCCAGACGTTCAGGTTCCATTTAGCACAGGGTCCATTTCTTTCCATACCCTATGCCCTTACCAGAGGTATCGTAAGGGTCCATTTTGCCACCATCAAATAGAAGATGAGCTGCCAAATATTGATGTAAAGAGCAGTTCCGCTGAAAGGATCCTCAGCAACCCTGAGGACCTTCAGTACAGCTAACCATTTGCTTCCCCTGATCCTCTGGGTGTTCAGGGATCCATGTTACTTATTCCTGACCAAGAGACAAATCTGTCTTTTCCTTCAGAAGCAGAACACCCATTTCTGCTTGTTTCATAGAAGAAAAATTCCATTTAAGTCAACAGAAAGATTCCAAGTACCTCAGAATACAGCTAGTAGATGTCTCTTGTTAGATGCCACTGTAAAACCTGAGAAGTTTTGTTAGTTATGTAAATTATATGACATTACTGTTGTACTGTGTGACTCTTCTTACCACTCCCCCTTTTGTCCCAAAAATAAAATTTGGCCCTTGTTTTAGATTACAATGAAAATCACTCTTATGCCATAAGAATCTTCTTTCCACTATTTATTGCCATTTCCAATTATTCCAAAATAGTAGCTTCAGATTTGAAAAAATAATATGAGGTAGGCAAGTTTTGAAAGACCTACCTACCTGTGACTCCCAGCACACACTTCATTGAAACACATTGATGTAGCTTTGAAGAAATTCACGTTTGAAGGGGAGTTTGGACACACCAGCCTTCTCCAAGTGATATTATGATGAGATACTTGGATTTGATTATGGTGACTCAGAGGTCATTAAGAGGGTGAGAAACTGCCTGGACATATCCTGGACCAAAACAGGAAGGTATCATGATGGTTTTTGTGTCCCAGGCTCGCCACCATGTCTGTCTGCTGCTGTCGGTTTGCTCAGGCTATGAAGGTGGTCTTGTAACACTGATCTGTCTCCCGGATTTTGGTCTCAGTTGACTTTTGCTTGATATCACTTACTTTTAACTAGGCATTTTTTTCTTCTTTTGTACCCATGTTAATTCATACAGTGAAATCCTTCTGGAGCGCTGGCTTCTGTCCTAGATTTCTCCTTCTGCTGATTGTAAGAAAGTGCTTGAGTAGTCCCCATAATTTTTCTTTTCATAGACAGGAATAGTATTAAAATGTAATGAAGAAAATTATAGACAAAATAGCAGTAATGAATGGCAGGCTTGGCCTGCTCTGAGATTTACTGTGCGGCTATAAACTCATCAGCGTACCACAGGCTGGAATATTTTGCCCCGTGCACATACTCGTGCACTTTTTTGCCTGTTGCCTGTCATAAGGAGCAGCTGTAAATTCCCAGGGAGAGAGTGCTGCTGTGCAGTGTGAAATCAAGGGTTTCACGCATTACCCTGGACTTTTGCTCCTTAATGGGAAAAGCCCTGAAGAGGACACTGAGCATGCCAGCTAGTAAGGGCAAAAATGCTCTCAGTGGAGAACAGGCCAGTTTAAGAAGAAAGGTTTTTTGTGCCAATAGTCCTCATGTTTTCATGAGGCAGATGCTTCATTTGTATTCATGTCAATGCATAAAGCCAAACCCTTCCAGTCTGTGAGGATAAACCCCATGAACTTGGATGAAAAGAGCAGGAAGGATCTTTTCCAGCTGCATCTCCAAACTACCTCTTCCCTCTGGCAGCCTGCTGGGTGCCTGCTAACTGGGACCATTAATGCCTTTCTCTCCAGAAACCACCTCGACGTTGCTCTGATTGCCAGAGGGAGGAAACACTAAAGCAGAGTTTTGCTGTCCCCTTCCTTAGACAGAGCGGGTTCCCCCTTTCCCTCCCCACCATGATCTCCTCCTGGGCGCTGGGCACATGCCACAGGGCACAACCCTTGGCTGAACACAGAGCAGAGCCGCTCGCTCGGCTCCCTGGGAGCCTTAGCCAGAGCCTGCCAGCGGGGCTAACATTGCAGAAATCACTGCTTGAGCGTCACAGACAGGCAGGCAGGGAATCAAGATAGACAACACTAGACACAACTTGATTCCCCTGGGATATTGAGGGTACAAGCTTGATTCAGAGAGGCTTTATTTAGTTATGACCATCTTTCTATGCTGAAAGCTGCCTTGGTTTTTGGTTGATATATTCTGTTCTACCCTGCAAGTAGATAAAAATGTTCAGCAATATTTAAAAATATATCTGAACCAATGTAATCCTTATTATTATGGGTAAGTACAATCTTACATCTGCAAAGTGTTTAGCCTGAAGACTTGCATTTTCTCTCTGTGTTTCCTAAATATGAAACATATACAGCAATGCAAGAGAACTTTCACCAATGTGAAAATTATGACCAGATTTCAGCTTAAAGTCTGAGGGGGTCTGAGAGCACCCAGTGAACATCATGACTTGAATTTATCATGCTTACCTTGAGGAATCTTGTTGGGTTGTATCAGCACCTTGAACACCTTGGATTCCTTCTTTGGATGGTTGGTCTTTGCTAGAGGACTCCCCCTAGTTTTTATTCTTATCTTTTCCTTGATTATTGACACAAAACTGAATGCTTAAGTGACTCTTGTTAGAGGAATTTAGGCCTTTGTACATGTTTACTTTTAAAGAGTGGATAGAGAGTTTCATTCAGTTTTTGAGTGCTTTGTTGTTTTCTTTTTTTTTTTGTATACTGCCAACACCTGTGCTTCTATCAAGTTTGGATTTATTATATGGCTGTGACCACCCTTGTTTTCTGCTTTTCTATCAGAAAAGGATGACTGAACCTTTAAGAAGCCAAACCTGAACAGTCACCCTAAATTCTTTGACTGTCAGAAAATGTTAGCAACTCCTGCAGAGGAGACTCCCTTTACCTCGCCCTCTTTCAAACAAACAAACATTTGCTGTTTTACTCATAGATACAATAAAGATATTCAGCTCTCTATCTAATCACTATCATCATCATCGAGGAATGCTACATGTCTTACAAATACCAAAAAAGGTGATGCAGGTGCCTTCTAGAAAGAACAAATTTCCCAGGTGAACGAATGACTTCCTGACATCAGTGAGGCATCCTCCAAGGCTGGTAGGACTTGCTGTATAAGATCCACAGGAAGAGTCAGATGGCTCCCAGAGGGAAGTTGAGAAGCCTCTAAACAAGAAAGAAATGCATGACTTTCTTTAATTTTCACTTCTGTTTTGCTAAAATAGTTACAATTTTATTTAAATTAAATGGAGCATCCTTATATAGCTTATGCATAACTAAAGCAGCTTCATAATATCTTCATTAGTCAAACCAGTTTGCATTTTTTTCATAAAACTCAAGCTTGGAAGGCAATGTGGGGTGCAGTATGAATCCATGTGCCTTATCTCAGATATCATGGATGCTAGTATCCACCGACACTCGAATTGCCTGGGACTCACACGGCTAGGGAAACTCCTGCGATTACAAAAAGAAGACAGCATAAGCAATTCCAGGCTAGTTATGACAGTGTTATGTGTTGGGTATGATGAAAAGAGCCAGGGGGGAGGAAGAAATGACTATCATGGCTTTTAGTGCATCCTGTGCTCCAAAGCACGGACAGGCTCAAGGGTGGGAATGGCAGGTACACAGGTCCCTCAGCAGCCCTTGAAGCTGTGCTGGAGAATGTTCCTTTGGGAAGAAACAGTGGCAGGTGATGGGTGTAAACGTTTCCTGTGTTAAAGCACTAACTGGTGACAGTTTTAGAAAATAAAGTACATTTTCTTTATTAACCTTTTTTTTTTTTTCAAAAACAAATACAAGTGGCACTGCCATTCACCTTCAAAACAGAAGTAATTCAAATTAGGTAAGTCGTGGGAAATGGAAATATTTTATATATGTATATTCATGAACATATAGGGAGTTACTGTAAGCCTAGGGAAGCCATTGCTATTTAATGTCAATTTTATGTAGGTTTTCTAAGTCTATTTTACTCTACTGTTTCCCCAAATGATTGTTACCTTAGCAACTGCCAAGTTGCATACATACGCTTGCTCTGAGAAGCAGAGCTTAACAAAGTAAAGCACCAATGTTTAAGGAGTCACCAGGAGTATAGTGCATCTTGTGGATTTTTTTAACTCTTACATATTCACCTATATCAATATGGTGCATTTTTCTTTCAAGTTTTCTGAAACTACTTTTAGCAGCTTGTCAGCCATAGCATCAATTTTGTCTGTTCCTCTTCTTCCAGCTTCCCAATTCTTTTCAGAAACCACTATTTCATTTATAGTAAGGGTGATGGATCACTGCAAGGTCAGTGATGTGTGTGCATTGGGTTAAGATTGCGTTGAACAGGGTTAAACAGTGGGTAAGGCTCCATGTGTCAGAGGATTTATATTCACAGTTTGCATCCATCTGAAATACATCTTGGTCCACATACAGACTATAACATTTGGCATGGAGGAAACAGGTTAGGGTAAAATTTAAATGAATTTTGAAACTTTTACCATCCACTCAAATCTGCTTATTTTTTGTAAGTTTTGAAGAAAATAAGTTGGAAAGCCATCTACTTTGCTACCAATTTTTTGCTATCTTATCCTGTGTACAGCTGTTAACATTAAATGAGCAGGAACTCTAAGCTTTTATGCAGTAAATGGATACAGGTACATTTTGCACCTGTCATGTTTAGTTATTCGTCCCTTTCTTCCCCCTGCCCCTCAGCATACCCATTAAGCAACCCTCTAGATAAAGAAATACGTGTCAATAAGGGATGTCACGGGAGCACGTTTCAGTTTGTTCAAAGCAACTTGTCAGAAAGGCAAGCCTTTATATTTTTTTCCAGCTGATTTCCTGAGATGTAATCAGACAAGTGATTTATCCAAGGTCGCACCCCACATTATTGGCTAAGCCAAGCATTTCAGGATGCTCCTTTTCCACAAGCTTTTGCTTCGTTAACTTCTGTCACAAGACTCCATTCCTGTGCTCAAGTCCCAGTACAGAGATCTTAAAATTGAACATTATTAATATCAATGACGTCTTTTCTGCCCAGAGCCTTCAATGGTTGTATTTTGCTTTGGGTTTTTTGTTGGTTTGTTTGGTTGTTCTTTTTACACCAGCTGTCTTCCTAAATCTGCTTTTAGCATGACACTTGACCGGAAAAAATCAATTCCTTCAGTTTAAATAACCTGGTGAATACACAATGTGGGAGATACTTCTTAATTCGTTTTGTTCTAAATCCACCAGATGACACTTCTGCAGGCCATTATACTTGTAATACAAAGCATGAACCACGAAGAAGAAACAGGCATCAGGAAATTACACCAAGTGGTATGAGTTTAATTTAAAACCATTTTCAAATTGGATTTCCTATACAATGACCTAAGAGCATGAACTTAAGTCAATTTTCTGGAAAGGACTCACATAGCTACACCATTGGTACTCTCAGATAACCTCTTATTGGGACTATTGAGATTTTTATATATATAGTTACACGGGTAAATAAGGAAGCAAGCAAATGTAAGCCTTTTCATTTTGTAAGTGCTTGAATCATAGTCATCCAGTCCCACACTAGCCAAGGGAGGGGAGAAAAACACAAGGAGCAGAGAAGGGAAGAGAGGTAATAAAATTCAAAGTCTCACTGCCTTATTTCCTTTTTTTACAGATTGCCCTGTCATAGGCAAAAAGTCAAAATCAGCATTTTAATAAAGTCCATCATGAAGAATTTGTTTCCCTTTCCTGCAGGTGAAACAGAATTGAGTCCTCCATTTATCACAGCACCTTGGCATTCCAACATGAAGTTCAACCATGGTTTTATTTTATTGAAAAGTAGTTTCAAAGTTATGGCACTTGTGTTATATCCTATTCTCTTTCAATCTTCTAGCTGTGGTCTTCTGCAAATACTTGTATCAAAATCTTTGGTGTGGTTGAATATTTCAATCACGTTTCTTGGGTCTGCTTTTTTTTCAGCAGACTGTAAGCGAGCCTAGGATCTCAGAGCTCAACATTGAAATGGGCTAGGTGGGAATTCAGCTATTCTGTTGAAAAAGATTTAAAAACAAAAGAAAAAAGATAGGAAAAAACCGAAGATTTGAAGTCTGATAACACAGATGAGCTTCATTGCAGGGGACTGCAATTCATTCAGCCTGTCATTGGTTAGCTTGGTGCATCAGGGGGTGAAGTACCTGTGAAAAGATGCAGAGAACTAAAGCCAGGGGAGAATAAGACAGAAAAGTATTGTGTATGTTCATTAAATGGGAAGGAAAAGGAGAAAAGACCTAGCGTGACAACTTGCAACCAAAAAATATAATCAGAAAACATAATCAGATAAAACAGAGAACAATAAACTGCAGCTGGAGTTAGTGCAAAAGGAGATGTCCAGCCACACTGTTTCAAGGAAAAAAAATGAAAGATGAATAGTTGGTGTTTTTTCAGTTATCAAAACCACAGCAGTATAAACCATTTTTTGAAATTTTCTTTCAGTTCTGATCTCTCTTCCTGATTCCAGGAAAGACCATTAACAGTGCTAAATACATAAATCAACATGGTATAGTCTTTATCCTTCTTCACCAATGGTCTCTAAAATACAACGTCTCAAGTAGAAGGTAAATGATGAAAGCCATATCCTAATATAAAAAAAATCTACATCTAACAGAATTAGCCACTTTTCTTGGGTAGATAACAGCAGGAGCCTAGGGTACCCTACTGATGCAATGATTAACCTTGCTAACAAACTAATTAGCCTGCCCACATGCACTGTGTTGTTTCTCAGTGCTGTATCTGATAAAGACATTTGAAAAGAAAAGTATTGTCATGGGACAGATAAGCACCAATACTCTTTTACTTGCCAAGCTCCAGCTTGATTGTAGTCCATCTCACTTACATTTTCCTTTTATTCTGCCACACATAAACAGTCTTGGTTTTTATTTTCTACCTTCAGTTTTTAAGTACTTCTTGAAAATCAATAAAATGTAATGGTTAAGAAAAAGGATAATAAACTAGAAAGTATCAGATATATCAGTGAGAGACTTGAGAAGAAATTACTTAATATATTTAGCATTCATGTTCTTAACAGGAAGGATGATAACACATTCCAGACTTAGAGGGTTGTGTAAGGGTTAATATTTATGGAACATTTCAAAATATTTAAATATATGTTATGCTGAAGTGAAGAATATTTTTTGTTGTTGTTATTAATGTAAATAATGGATGAACTAACCACTGTGACAGTAGCTCTGTGTTAGGAGCATTTGAATACATATGGGTGTAATATATATTTACTTAAAGTGCTTTTAAATAGCAGCTGCTAGCTTCTGAAATGAAAGGTGCTAGTCATAAGTCATTCTTATCACTAAGGACCTTCTTTTAGCGTACTTTTCTTCTGGAGGGGGTACACAGAGGCTAAATGTTTATAAAGAATCGCCTGCATTAGATTGAACTCAGAAGAGCTCAGGTGCTGTTTCTCCATATGTGTTTCACTGCTAGATCTATTAAGTGTTATGGCCAAAATAAACAGTAAGTGTCATTTGCTGTTGGGGGCGGGGGGGGGGGGAGCTGTTCGTGGAAATGGACTTGAAGCAAGTGTCTATGGATTTGGTTATCTCAAGCATCCATTTCAGCAGTTTTTCCCAGAAGAAAATAAGTAGATCTTCCCAGTGCTATAGGTGATCTTTCTGTCTCATGTCTTTGGAGTCATCACGCTTTATGCCAACAGCAATATGGAAGAAAAGAGGTGAAAGCAGAGCAAGGTTTTAGACCAAGCCCTCAAGAAAGATCAGTCCAGAGCCGGTTGTTGTAAGGGAGCCTTTCTTTCCAGTTGGGATAAACTCATGCCTGCCTTGTGTTCCACTGCCCAGGCTTCATTGAGGATTTGAGGTGTAAAAGATCTGTCTTCAGCCCAACTCCATTCACCTTCCCATCCCAGTCTTCACCACTTGGTGAACTTCTGTGGTCTGGCACACCAGTGCCAGAGAATGTAGATTATCAGCCATCTTTCATGTAACAGGGTTGGCACTAGTTTTGAATTACAGTCCTTTGTGCAGCCAAAATGCAACAGAACAGTCATTTCAAACAGGGAAAAGGCAGAGGGGCAGCTTGATTTTGTATTTCTGAAGTGTCGGAAGAGCTGAAGTATAATAAACAGGCTCTTCAGAACACAAAGTATCTCTAAATTCATTGGTCCTTCTTCAGTTGAAGGAGCACAGGTTCAGCAGCAGCCATGCTATCTCAGAAGGGAGCAGTCTGCCAATCAATCATTCAGTAATAGTGAGTTCAGGGCTAGCAGAAGAGCCTGTCAGATCAATGCTAAAGCAAGTGGGGATTAAAAAAAGTTAAAAGTAATATGTGGCTTGAGGGCTTTCTCCAGAGCCCACCATTTCCAGAGAAAGACAGACTTAAGCTGACTTCAGGATAGTGATGATGTCATATCTCATACCAAACATGACTTTGTATCTGATCTTTTTTATACTGTGTTTTCAAATGTTTTTTTTCACTTTCTGTTAACATACCGAAGGAGAAAAATCCAAGCACTAAATAAGTAAGGGAAAAGAGTAAGGAATAGGAGCATGTTTCAAGGCAAAGGGGGGTATCATGTCACAACGGGATTTATTAACTGAGTCTGCTGATGCAGAGAGCAATTGGTGGTTTTCTTCTCCTCCCTAAATCCTTGAGTAAAGAAATGAAGTTAAAATCAGCTCAGATGATCTTGCCAGCCTTTACCCGATCAAGGTGTAAAGTTAGAGTTATAAAGTTACAAGAGATGGTGAAGCCTGAGCCCCTGGAAGCCATGAGACTTGTCCACAAAATGGGGCCAAAATAGCTAATGAAGATCCTTCTCTCCAGGGCCTTTTTCTGGGGTTCCCACATCCTTCCTTCTGCTCCTAGCCATCTTCTCTGGGCAGCACAGAGGTGGAATAAGCAACTCATGGAAACAGAGTCAGAGCAGTGCAACAGCAAAATGGAGGCGATGCTGGAATCGCGAGCATTTCCTCCATTGCCAGAAGATTGAACAATGGGCTTAGAAAGGAAAGGAGTAGAGAGAAATGAATACAATAATTATCCACAACAGCGACTGCGGCAGGAATGGAAACAAGCAAAAACTAACACCTTACTATATTCTAAGCTGCTACTGTGTGCCAACACTGTTGAGAACACAGCATATAAGGCTAAAAAAAAGCTGTGTAAAATTACCAAAATACATACGATGAGCTCTGTGGGGAGGTCAACAAATCCAGAAAAAACTTTTAGTATGCAAATATTTGTAAAAACTTGTGGCAGCTGGGAGGGTGGGGATTCAGGCTGCTGCTTTTACATAGAAATCCCCTTGTCTGCACCACATTTTAGCAAAGAGAAGTGAGCAACATCACTTCTTAGCCAAGGATTTCTTTTGTACACATACATACATGCACTGCAATCTTCTAAACATTTTGGTTTTTTGCTCCCTTTCCTAAATCTTTCAGGTTACAATATGGTTATGATATGACAGGCAAGATGTGAGTATTATATTTTTCCTCTATTGTTTTCTCTCAAAAAACCTATGAAATGAAACATTACATGAACAAGTTATCTGCATGCTCAATATTTTCATTCTATAAATAGAAAAAGGAAAAGATGAAAACAGAGGAAATTGTGATTCATGGAATCTCTTTGTTCTGCTCATCTTCTTATACCTTGAGTAGTGCTTCTCTCAGTTTAAGAAAAATCACTTCTCATTCCGTGTTTCTTCAAATATATAGCACTTTTCCTGCCGTGTGAGACATCACTTAGAAGCTGGATGATTATCCACCTCCCAAATCTAGTTTTGTGTACTGCTGTTATGCCTGAGCAATTCCCAGGAATTATACCACCTCTCTCCACAATTGTTTGAGAATTTTTTCCATCTCTGTTTCTATTTAGTCATCAGGATTTTAGCAGAGAAGGGGAGCAGATCCTGTGCTGGAGAGGGTGAGTTGGACCTACAGTAGAATGGTGGAACTGTAGAAGCCAAAGACTGACCCCAAGGTTTTCTCTTTGAAAGTGATTCCCACGGTCAATTTTCAGCCAGGTATACACAAGAATTACTACTAAGCTAGCTAACACTGCAGTAAATACCTTTTTACAAAAACTACATTGAAATCCATATTCTACCTTGTAATGAAATCTTCCTCAAAATTCATGCACTTCCCTTGTGAATTTTTTTTCTGGTATTTCTTCAGTTATGTAACCATACATATCTCTTTTTGAGCAATACTCTTTCCCTTGCCACTTCTATCTCTCCAAATTATGCCTCACTGCTGTGCTTGGTGCACTACAGGCTTCTTAAAATGAAGACAACTGAGGCTAGAAATCATCTAAACCAAGCTGCTGTGACAGGTGAGAGTATGATGACAGGCCTTTACCTGCTTGCCGGGTCATATTCGTTGGCAAGGGCACGTTCTTGCTGAGGTCAGTGTGCAGTGGTCAGTTACCGAAGGGCTCACAGTTTCTTCACATAAGAGCTTCCTTTAAATACCATCGAAACACCAACAACATTTAGCAGTAAAGCTAAGTTATGAGAGCCCTGGGGAATCTTATTATCCTATGAGCCTGAAAACTATCATTTCTGCTTCTTCTTAAGCAGAATAGGAAGCATTATTTCTTAGCAGCGGCTGGAAGTGCAGAGTGATGCTGTGGCTTTTGGTCTAGGGTTAGTCTTCCATCAATCACAGTTTCTCTGAGAAAAACAAGGCAAGGCCAGTTTATCAAGTAGTTCTGTTCTAGAAAAAGCACAGCCCCCTCCTTATCTTTGCCCAGCCTTTTGTGGTTTTGAGCAACCAACTCATTGCTCATAAAACTGAACAAAATTACTTTAGCATTTGCAATACAGTAAGGATTGATCAGTGGGTGATGGAAAGTCACCTCTATCTTTTCTTACATCCTAAGATGGAATCTGCCTTACACTTATTGAATGTCTTTCCAACCTATTCAGATCTGCGTATCTCAAAACATTGCTTATTCATGTATTTCATATAACTATGTTTATTATATTCAGGGGAAAAAAATTACCTACAAGCATTGCCATAATGAGATAGGATGCTGATAGGGTACTTGAAGTGCCTGACAATTTATGGATGTTTAAGAGAACTCAGTTATGTCATACACCGCAAGATTAACAATACTCATAACCAAAATATTTATCATGACAGCACTGAAATACTTTCCTGGTCAAGAAAATTTATTAGGTCTTGTAATGACAAAGCATAAATGGTTCTGAACATTTAGAAGTGGTAAACAGAGCAGCTGGAATATTTCTTATTTTGTAGGATGGTAAACAGAGCTTTATTATGATCACTTCTTATGATGGAAAAGGATTTGTTTCAACTAAGGCTGCTGCCTCCATCACCTTAGTATGAAAAAATAAAATGAAATAAAATTCTTCTCAGTTAATCCTGAAAGCCTTCAAGATGAAATTCGGCAAGATGAATGAACACAGAAAAAACCATAATATGTGAGCTTACTTTTTCCATAATTCAAAATGGAAATGAATCCTTGTCTTAAACATCTGGAGATGGCCACCAAAAGGGTAAGAGGGAGAACAGAAACATGGGATTGTAAAATATTTTTTTTATTTGTAGCTGAATGATTCAGATGGCTTCTTTCCTACTGAGAGATTGGTGGAAGAGGAGCCACTGGTCTTTATCTCGAAAACATTTTTTTTTTTTTCAGATACATCCTTAAGAACCACCAATAAACTCTGAAAAGCATGTGGACCCTCCCTGGGGTGCCTCATGCTTTTTTTTACTTTTAGGCTTTCTAGTTCTCTTGTAAGCATTGCTCCTAGGAGTAAGTTAAGCAGTTTCAAAGAAATGAAAAAAAAAACAAACAAAAAAACCCCAACACATGACTGTAAGGAAAAGATCACTATGAATAAGAAGAGTAATGAGAGACTTAGAAGACCCCTGTGATATCCAGCCCAAAGCCCAGGGTGGAGGTCACTTTGCCATTGAACTATTTGTGAGGACATGAGAGGAAAGGGAAAAAAAAAGAAAGCAGAGAACTGGAAAACCCCACAGGACATTTAGGAAATTGTACTAATGCATAAAAAAGAAGTGTATGTAGAAATGGCTGGCTGTATGGTTTAAGTCTAACATCTACCTGAGCAAGCTTTCAAAGGAGGGAAGGGGATGGAAAGTTCAAATGAGAAGACATCAGTGCTGGAGTACCCATCTGTTCTGGACATGGAAAGTAAACAAAGGGAATACCATGGCCTGGAAGGAAATCTTACCCAGATTGGAAATATCTGAAGATAGTCTGGTAGTATTTTAGAAGCCTAACCTTCAGAAACTTGGTGCAGGACACTGCAATTGGTCTCCTTAGGACAAATCACTGGTACAATTCTGCTAGGATATGTTACGTGGGTTAGCAGGAAAATGACAAGATATAAATCTCTTGAAGACAACCATTAGAGATAATTGAGAAATTGATGATACAAGGAATGATGAACTTACTAGCTGATACTGAATTCACATTCATCTGTCTCATCAAGATCTATAATTATACAAAATTACAAATTAAGTGTACTTTCATTAGGCTCACACGTATAAGGAAATGGCTTTTATAATGATACAAGTAAATTTGCACTGGAGGCCCCTCAGTACCTAAGCCAAATCTTTTCTGGCAGCTTAAAAAGGGTCCCATTACCTTTCTAAGGTGAGCTGGAAGAGCTGAACCCCACACCAAATTTGAAGGTACATTAAGCAGAACTAATTACACTGAACCATCCCCTTAGCCTATTTCATGTTTTCTCTCTGCCTCCGGGGCTCTTGTGTCTCATTTGTGAAGTAAATTAAGGCCATTGTTCTAGGATGAGCCACTTGTTTAGCCTCTTGAGCTCAGCCTTGTGCAAAAAAGTGGAACACTGTAAAATTTAAATAAATAAATAGACTTATTTTGTCACTGACTTTGCATAATAATCTTGTCATTCTCCATGAAACACTTCTTCTATTCCCAGAAGTCTCATCTTGAGTCATCAAACAGTATAAAATATATTCAAAGAGTAAAAGAGAGAAACAAAACTATTCCTCTGGGTTGCCTGGATTCTTTTCTTTGTGTGAAATGGGTGCAAGACCTCTCCTTGGTTGTAAACCCTGGGGCCAAATGCACCTGAAATTCAAGTGAACGCTTCACCCTTAAAACAGGAATAACTGCAGTCTGTTTGTGTTTCTGTTGGGTAGCCCCAGCACACTGAGGTTAAACAGGTGTAATGTTAATGGATTTGTGGAATACTTACCTGGGCTGGACCTCAGTGTGTAACGGCCACAGGGCTGAGCTCTGCTTGGCATGGACCTGTTATCTTCCTCAGTAACAGGTGGAATTAGGTAGCCTCCTTCAAATCCTCTTTAAACAGTTTTCCCTGTTTCTAAATGTAAATCAATGGCAACTTTAGGAAAATGTTCCTGTTGCAGAAATAAACATCTGAATCTAAAGAAATGCCAAAATTAACGAAGACAACATCATCTTCACGGCCTCCCCGACCTGCAGTGTCAGAAGTATTGCCTTGTGTACCTCAGCAAACAGCATTCATGGAGAATCATCCAGCAGGACAGAGCGCTTCATCTCCTAGCTGTGTGCAAAGCATGAGGAAAGCTGGGAAGAAAATGTCCGAGTAAGATCCGTGTTAGAATTATTAAAGTAGTACGTAGAAAGGTGGAAACTTAAGGGATCATAGTTTTGCCACTGTCTTCACCAGAGTCAAGATCTCATCCAAGAAACGTGGGTCGATTAAAATGTACTGAACAACTGTGTCAATGAGATTACTGTAGATTTAAAAGAAACACATAAGATCTGACAAAATGCATCAATCTTATACGTAAGAAAAACTGTCGTGCTTCCTTAGATACTGTAACTGTAGGCTGCAATGATGAATAGAAGGGGGGAGGGGGAAGGAAGAGGATCTGTATAAAGCCATATAGCCAGTATTTTCTGATTATTTGACATCTTTTGCACAGCTTTAAAATACTCTCCTTTCCTATGGAATTTACCCTGAAACAAAACAAATATCATAGCTGCAGCATCCGTTATAACACAGAGATATCATAGGCAAACAAGGTTCTCTAAAAGGCTGGTGAAATCAAATATGTATCAAACATCTGTATAATTCCATTAAAACAGAGCTTTTGAAAAGATGACTTTAAAATAATCCCTTTGGATCAATTTGCCCGTAACCCCCATTTTGCCACACCCTCCTCAGGTTGCATTTTCTTCCTGTAATCCTACCAGTCTCCTGTGTACTGCAGACCAAATTGAACAGAGAGTTGTGAAAGCAAGGAGATAACTGAATAGACAATTTGCAAATGTGAACCAAATCAGGGAAGGTATTGGAGATAAATATTGCTTCAACTGAGGAAATAGTAATCTTCCCTGTTTTTTAAATGGAGAGAAACATCGTGAAAAATAACCCCAAAGTCAAGGTAGGTACGGATAAAGGGAGAGAAAGGTATGTGCCCACTTAATCCTCATGCAGAATATAAGAAATATTGGCAATATTAAAATCTCTTTTTCTTGTTGCTAGGAACAGAGTGCTATCAGCAGCTGATCTGGAAACAAAGCATTTCATTTTTCAGCACAAACCCAAATTTTCCCCTTCTTAAGTGCCAAAAATGGTCTGTGCAAATATGCTTAGGGCTCAGCAGCGTGCAGACAAGCAGCAGGCAGCGTCTTGTTTCTGTGTACCGTAGCTGAGAAACCCATCGTTTATTAATAGCTCTGTTGGCAGAGTCACCTGGAACCCCTTCATTTCCCCTGATTGCTTTAAATCCAGATTTGTCCATTGGTCCCTACAATTAAAGATTCAAATAGAGATTCTATCCTTTTCCTTAGAATTCATGTTTAGGGCTCGCAGTTTTTCAGCTTTCCCTCAACGGAATTAGTCATCTTTTTCCTCTCTAGAAAAAGCTCATATCTTTTCCCCCTCTGAGGAGAGGAACAGGCCATTTTATCAGCAGGGAGCATCTTCCTCTTCTCAGGGGTGGAGAAAGGTGCAGCCATCTTATTTTTCTATGAGGACTTGCAAGTCTACCTCAGCTCATGGAGATCAGAGATACTGGGTGGCAGAAAGGAGATGGAAAGTCCCATCTTGCTGCTTCTTTTGGAAAATAAAAAAGGCAAATTGTGGAAGGGATTCTCAGGAACTTCTAAGGATTTAGGTGGTGGGATTTTTTATCAGATAATGTGTATTCAAAGCCAAAACATTCTGAAAAGATCTATTTTAACACACTTCTAATGTCATTGCATAAAGGAAGGTGATTAATAATAGTTTTTATTTACATAGCTTGAAAACCTAACTATAGGCTTCATTAGACACATATGTTTAAATTTCTCAAACTTTTATGGGAAAGGAATGTTTAATAAACTTTCTTTTCACCTAGTCTGCCAGTGAGTTTGCCCAACAAGGATATTAAGGATAGAGCAGTCGAAAAAGGATTTCTCAACTCTGTCTTTTTTCTATAAATGAACCATCAGCAATCTAATCAGTGGTTTTAGACATCTTTTTATCATGCAAGAAAAGATGGCAATATGGTTTTATAACTACACATATTTATTTAAATGTTGGCAAACTGACAAATCCAGATTAAGTCCTTTTTTCATACCTGTATGGTTATTGTTTAATTTGATACGGTAAGTTTTATAAATAAAAATAGCCCCCCAGATAGGGAAATGTTATAGACAAAGAGGTGTTAGGAAATAAATATTACCTTTCCATATTCTCTCAGAGAGTGTGTATATGGAAACACAAAGCCCCACTTTTCTAGACATCTGGCCTTTTTCATAACAGAGGGAGAAAAATGTAAACCACAGCTGGCTGTTGGCAGGTTTTATGATTACTTTTCCCCTGATCGATTCCTACCAATGGCGTTCGCTGTACGTACAAAGTTGGTTACGGCCAAAGCCCCGTGTTGAAAGTTAGTTTATATGGCTAAAGCTAACACAAGCACCCTGTTTTGTGAAGACTAGGCAAAGCGGGTTTCTTCATAGCTCAGTAGCTGACTAGTTTTCTTTCCCTGAGCAGATAATTTAATCTCTCTAAATTCTATTTTTCTCAGTTTTAAAATAGACATAGCTATAACCTGGTGGGTTTGGGTAAGTGATTTGGTCCAAGATCCCACCCAGCTGAGGAGAACTGGCTTAAATGTTTTGATGGATTGGGGAATTTGCATTATTATTCAAATATAGGTGCCTTCAAATGGACATTCCTAGAAATATAATACACTTTCCATTGAGTTTGGAGTTGAGCTTAAAAACTAATAATGATGATGATGGAAATTTTCTCTCTTCAGTGAATTGTTTCTCCATGTTATTGTAATTACCTTGATGGCTTTAAGCAGTTGCAATGCTGGTCTCAGTGGTCTCCACAAGATATGTGAGGTTATACAGGAATACAGTTGCTCTCTTTCTCCTTTCCTCTGCCAGGAGGATTTTTCTACACAGGTTTCTTTTCACATATGCCGCAGCAGAGCATTATAACAGGTTGGTGAAAGGAGAGGTGGACACCCACAGATTCTTGAGACGCGCAAACTGCATGTAGCCTTTCTGGCCAAGGTCAGGGCAGTACTGATGTCACTCAACCTTCACCTCACCTGGCTTGCTAGATGCTTGCCTGTCAAACATATTCTAGTCAATTAAATCTTTAAAGTAAAACAGGCAACAGCTCCACTCTGTACTTAGAACTTAAGCAAAATCTGAACTGAATCTCTTCTCAGATTTGGCTATCTCTGATACCTCACCTGATTAAGAGATGATGGTAATAATTTTACCAATGTTATCTATAACATTTTTCTCTTGGTTTTCATTCATTCCTTCATTCTTATGTGACTTCAAGAACATTGGAGAGTCAAGGACTGAAAAAAATTCAGAGCTGAAGAGGAAATACATTCCTCAGGTGAAAGAACTAAGCTAGCACTGAAGAATTCCTAGCTTTTTCAGGTGTTCCCTATGCAGTGATTAACAATGTGCCTAATTCTCCAGGTTGACCTGTCCTCATCACTTTGTCAGAAATCATACTCTTTTATCCTGCTTTTTGTCTTAATTAAATCAGTGTCGTCAGCAAGGAATTTCTTCCCACGTGTACACCCATTCAACGTTTCGGCTCAGTTTATGGTTATTAGGTTTAACACATTTAAATTCAACTGATTGTTGAAAAGTGAATGTACAAATACTTGTTTTAAATGAGCATTTTTGCTTTGAAATCAAGCTCAAACTTCCAAAAGGAATTATTTTTTTTCTGACAATTGATTTTCAAATAGGCTATATTGAATAAATGCTAAAAGCAAAAGAACTAAAGTCCTGGAGATCCTACGTCAATGAGAAACTGATTTTTCAGGTCTTCTGCTGATTCATCCAACTGCTATTGAGATTTATATGGTATCGGAGGGAGACAGGAAAGCAGATTGATCCATTTGTATATGCATCAGATACCCCTGCCAATTGTAGTTAACTCCTTCACTCTGTCTTTTAAAGGCTTAACTTCATATGTAAGAGTTCTCACCTGGTTAAATGCACCTACCTCTATAAATTTCAATCAAACTGAGCACCAGGCAAAGTACCATTTGTATTCCTTCCATCCACCAATACCACATTTCATTATCTCTTCTGGAGTTGATGCTTTCCACTGAAGAGACTCTGCTCCTTGAGTCCATTCTCATTACTGGCAGGAACTAGCACTTCTGTTAGGTGTATCCAAAACCTTCGCTGAACTCTGGAATTTTATAATCCGGTGCATGAAGGACCACCAGCACCTGGGCATTATACTTAACATTATGCATCTGCAAAGCATGGTTAGGTTATCTTACATAATTAATTTCTTCTCTTTGTCCCCATCTCCTCTGCTTGCCCTTTTTTAGTTACACATTAAAATAAATCAATATCCTGTTTTGTGTGAAATATCAAAAAATGCAAATAAACTGCAGCAAAATGATTCAGAAGGAGGATTAAGATGTCATCATGAGGTAAACCTTCCTGGTTTAATACATTTTATTTCTGTGACACCCTATTTAAAAACAAAACAAAACAAAATTTAGAAAAAAGCAAACAAACAAACAAACAAACCCACCAAAAACCCCCATGAACATTCCCAGCTGTGGGACAATTCCCACTTCACCTGTCTGTGCAAATTGCCCTGAGATTGTTCATATCAGGCACATAAATTGCAGATGGGAAAGTTATGTGAATTTTCTCCTTTGCCACCAGTTTCTCAACTGCTTCCTCGTTTTCATGTGATATCACAACTATTTCTAAGACTAACAGCCCTGATGCTGGAAAAAACTGGATACACTGGCTGCTTTGCCCTGCCTGAAATTGAAGAATTAGGAATTTACGTATGTTTCTCCTTCATGTGTACCACTGAAATACAATGCTGATTGGGCACATGCTTTTTATTTCTGGTTTCTTCTGATATTTGACTTCTACAGTAAATTTGTATACACAGAAGACTGTAATGCAAAAAGGTGCTGTTAAATCTCATGGGATTTTAATTTCTCAATAAAATCAGAGGCAATGGGCTTGCTAAGATAGTGTTTTTCATGTCTCCCTCTGGATGAACAGCATATCCACCAGTCCCACATGCTTACAGCCAAAGGCTTTTAAAATTTCCTTAAATGTGGGTGCCTAAATAACTGCCTTAAATCCTCAATTTTGTACTGATAGTAGTATTGTGAGTATAAGAAGGTATTATATAGTTGTAACATGATCTCAGTGACACCATAAAGTTTGGTGATCAATGTCTCCATGCTCCCTAGGTTTTCCTTAAGAAAAAGCTGATCATCTAAATGAAGGCATGAGATACTCTAGCAGCATAATTTCAGGTGAAGCCAAGCTTGTGCTTCCTGTGTTTATGGTAATTGCATTTGTCTCTAGCAGTATGAAAGGCAGAAGTATTTAAATTTATTTAATATTTATGGAGAATCCTGAATTAAGTTTTTATTTACTGTCTCAGTGCTTTATTATTACATATAGATAAAGCACAGTATATAAAGATAGATTGAGAAGAATTTTCAAAACGTGGATTCTTGAGAATAATTTAGCAAATTCCTAGAGAAAATGGCAAGATACGGAAACTGAAGCATAGTGGCAGCCGGAAAACTAAGTAAGTTTTAGACTGTGGTTAAAAGAAAAGCCAAGAAATCAATCACAGTTGTTAAAAGTTGCTGCAAGAAAGCACTGCATATGACAAAGGAAAGGGTACACTCAGAATACATCAAAGAAAAAAACTGAGCAGGACATCTTAGAAAGGATGTGATGTTCTCCAATTCTTATTCTGCTGCAAAGTAGAAATAAAGAAACGGCAAATAGGAAGCACTTAGGTTACCTCAAGAACATGCAAGAATTTTTTTTTAAAATTTAACTAAAAATAAATATGATGCATATCACAAATAGAGCTAAACAAAGGACACAATAAAGTTACATATCATGATAATAAAATGTCTTTTGAGATAGCGTGACCCTTAAGGATAAAATTGGAAGGCTCTAGATATTTCATTTCTTTCAGACTAGCCACTAATGATGAATAAAATCACCCCCATGAGAAAAAGAAGGAAAAAATGCATGGTCAAGAGAAGCAAGAAATTAAATTTCATGTTTCCCATGAAAGGCTTTTCGTATTTAAATGTATGTCTCAGCCTCTCCTAAGTGAACACAGTCAAAATTCCTCCTCTGCAGGTCTGACTACTTTTCTGCCAGATGGAGCACTATACTCCCTCAGCTGGATTTCTGCAGAGAAGTGACATCCAGTGACTTCCCCCACCCCCTTTCAGTGAATTTGACCTGTGCAGTCAGCCCACCTGTTGTGGCTTTTCAGGAGCAGTCCCTTTTTTCACAGCTGACATTCCTCATCCCAGAGAAATGCTCATAAATATTTTGATGTATTGGTCCCTTCCTTTGATGCATCTGCCTTGTCTTCTGTAGGCTGATTCCCTTCTGCAATAGCATTGTTCCTTTTCATTTCCTCCGTTCAAGTACAAGCCATTGTCTGCTCACCTCTCCAGGACTTTTTACATTCAGTATTCAAAATTAGACAGGCTGCTTAGAATGACAAACATAATTTCTGCCATGCGTTGCAAGGATGAGAGTAGTAAAGTCATTTCCCAGCCATACCCATTGATTTGCTTTATGGATTCTAAGAAGAATTTTAAGGAATTCAAGAGGCATATAACAAAGCTCAGGTGATTAGAGGAGATGATGATGCAGAAGTAGTTTAAGAAGAATAAAAATGCAACATAAACTGTAAAGAAATGAGTTTTAGCTAAACTGGCCTTTTTAATGAAGGAAGTCTCATCATGGCGAGTGACTTGGCAAAGATATCAATGGGAAATGGAAGAGCGCCATCACGGCAATTGATATGTGCTTACTGGTTTCAGTGAAGAGTTCTCCTGTGATCAAATCAAATACTACCTACTGAATTCAGCCCTAGTGTTCTTCCCTGCAGATAACCATATGGCAGCAGAGCTAGAAAGCCTTGAGGAATGATTACTAGGTTTGTACAGGAACTTGTATAAAGAAATTCATTTGACGCTGTCTCTTAAGTGATGTGCTACAACGTTCTGTTTGCTTTAGTGAGAATTATGCATATGAAGTGTCTTAGAAAGTAGGTGTACAGGTTGGTAAATATAGATTTACTATTATTGAAAACATAAAGCCTGTTTAGACAGCTGTATGAGTGGCCTCATTTAATCTTCCACATTTTAATCTTACTTTCTTTATCCAGATCATGTGTTGGGGAAAAAAACCCCAACACATTAATAGAAGCAGTTTCAGTGACATACAAAGTCACTGGAACAGGGAGTTCAGGGATTTGATCTTTAAATTAAGATTATATGTCTGTCTTTCAATTTCAGGCAAATATGAACTACAAAATCTCAGTGAGAAGTTTCTGCATCTATGTTGACTATAACAGCTGTAAAGTTTTGATATTTACAAGAGATGCAGAATAATTTTTTTTAAAAAATAGAGAATTTAATATATATGATGGAAACAATAGCTGTATGTACCTTAGTGCATTACACATGGACATTCAAAGAAATCACAGCATTTAAATCAACACGTCTTAATACATTATATTCCTTGCCCCAAGGTATTAATATGGCAATCAGATCAGTGAAGTTTTTTAAAAATGTTAGATACATATCTGAATAAGAATGAAGGGCAGCCCAGATCTGTTGTGCTCAGATGACGTGCTTTTAAGTTAACTTTTAAAGTATCTGTACACAGCAGCTTGACTCAATAATATCTCAAGGTAGTAATGAAAGCCTTGATTCAAGCTGAGTTGAAAACAGCGATAAAGTCAACAAAATCAAGTTAATGTCAATGGGATTTCAATCAGGTCCAAAATTCCACTGGGTAGTTGCTGTTGGACAAACTGCTGGATTATGTCTTCCTTATGCTGATTTAATTCATTGAAATCAATCCCCACTTACTGAAATGCACCTAGAGGATTGTAGGTTTGATTCAACTACAACTAGTTGGACAAAAAGGGGTGAAAAACTCGAAGCTCAGGCTTCCATTGTCCTTCCATGATTTACAGCACTTAGTCACCAGAACAGTCATCTATCTCACAGTCATATATAGACTCATTTATTTACAAACAATATGTCCATCTTTCAATGTGATCTACTTGTGTAAAAGCAGGCTAGCACAGAACAAAAACCAATTTTCAAAAGACAATCAGTACTTCATGAACTTAGAGCAAAGGTTTTTGTGCTTCAGCCCATGTGAAAGATGACTCTTATCAGGTAAGACAGACTATTTTCTGGTTCAAAGTGTTCTATAATTATTTTTCAGATATTTAAAGTAGTAAATGCCTAAGAAATTAAATGGTACAGCTTATGGTCCACAGTTGGGAGCAATTCTTTGTGCAGCAGTGAGATACAAGACAAGATCTTTCTGGTTTGAATGAAGCTTCTGTAGTATCTATTAAAGGAAAATAAAGAAAAAAGGGAAGCAAGACTAGAATGATAACATTACACTTTTACAATTTCTTGTTCCTTCAAAATTAGCAGAAGCTGGGGTAAAGGAAAAATGATTGATGCATTAAAATTTTATCTTTGTACTGTTAGAAACCACTAAGATAATGAAAAAAGGAAGCAGCCTAGCTAGGTAGAAATTCCCACACTGGGTTTGTAAACCAATGTTTTATGGCATTACTGGGGCATTGTGAATTAAGTCTGAGTTTCACTGGAGGTTCTGGAGAAAGAATCTAAAATTTCACAGGGGAATGGTTGCATTTATATTAGTAGTAATGGACTTTCAGAGGAGTGGGTTGGCTGACCAACATAATTCGTGCAGAATTGCTATGTACCTACATTATATATGTCTTAAAGGAACTTACTGCAGATGACATATAATCTAGTCCTTGGGATAAATGCCTCTAGGATTTTTGGGTTTAAGCTTTATGGAAGGAAGAAGTACTAAGCATGTACTGAGAGAGCCATGGGGAGGTAGTGAGATTTCTTGGACCACATGGCTTGTGATATGGAGCCGTCCCTTGGGTTTCTTGCAAAAGGAGTCTGCTCTGGGGACAACAAATCACTCCGAGAACTGAACCAAAGGGCAGTCAGGGGATCCACTTCACAGCCGCCCCACTGATCTGCAGCAAACCACTCATTTGGACACCGCCCAGGCATCCCCCCATTCTGTCTTTGGGTGGTGTAGTGATTTGTCCATTTGCATAAGTAATGCGATAGAGCATTTTTATGCAACTGAGTTTTGAGCACCTCTGTGGAACAGCAGCAAAAGGGAAAAAGTTAAAGCAATTCGGTAGGAAATAACAGGGAATCTGCCTAGAAACAGCGCTAGGAGGTTTCACATTATTAAAGAGAACTGAAGTTACCAGAGTAAGATAACCCAGAAAGAGCTTACCCTAGAATTCCCTGCATGTCACACCTCAAAGCAATGGAAACAGTAATGCTCCAGTAGTTGAAATCTTCCCTGTTCTCCAGTCATGATTATTATCTCATTTATCCCAATGGAGCCGCATGGGGGTGAGTTGTAGGAATCCTTATTTCCACCAGCATTAGCAAGATCAAGATCTTGTTTTGCAAACAAGGGAAATCTGACATTTGGAGTTTTACAAAAAGCAGTCAGTTAGTTAGTGCTTTGTGACAGCTTTTATATATGCACCTAATGAACGGTGGAGAATGATTACAACGGGGGCACAGAAGTAAGCATGGGTGCTATAGCAATAAATAAGAGCTGATATAAATCAGTGGCATTTTATTGACTTCAGTTCTGCTGGCCTGATTTAAATCAAGGATGAATTCGGCCCTAGGGCCTTGCAGAAAAATCTCTGGGTCGGAATCCTGCTGTCTTGACTCAGACAATTTTTTTCTTAGTTTCAGAGAATCATAGTTGAACAAGGATTTCAGGATTCTGCTATCACATAACACACATAAAAATAAATCTCTCATCAGCAGTTCATTTAGATTTGAAATATGTCTAAATGCCTTATGGAAATTATCAGCTGTACAATTGTTCCCATTCTGTTTTTAATGTTGAGGCATTTTCCATTCCTCAGGTGTTCAAAAACGTAAGTCACATTTCCCAGTCAAAAAAAAAAGTCAGAAGCATATAAATATATATATATATAAAAAAACCCCACACACAAAAAAACCCAACCAAAAAACCCCCAACAAACAAAATTAATCACTATTTTTTGAGGTGTTATCTAAAAAGTAGAAATTACATACTGAATAGAAACAAGTAAAGTATCGATGGATTCATAGGCACATAGTACTATAGGTGGGGAAGTCAAGTAATAAGTTTTCTTCATTTTTCTTTCTAGTTGCTTTTACTTTGGTGTTTTCTACACAGACTCCTCAACTTTACAGGAGTGTCAGACTCTGAACATAACCACATGTTAAAATAATTACTAATTATGCAAAAAGAAAACATAGTACATGAAAAATACATGAATTTTTAAAGAGATCCAGTTGTCTCAGGGTTTTGTATTTCCCAAGGAAAGGTAATTGCATTGCTTTTAAAATCACAAGCCAAGGCATGAGTATAATTTTATACTGCAGCAGGAGTGTTGAAGCAGATCTACAAGCAATCTACTTTTTTTGAGCATCTGGCTCGCTTTCAGGAGGCCTTCCATGTCTACGTGTAAGAGAAGGATGGCAGGTCAGGCTCAAAAGGTGCATAAAGCACAGTATTATTTGCTTTGCACTGAAACAGCAAAGTTCATGACCTGGTATCAAATGTGCAAGCACATCAAGCCTCCTGTTGCACCACTCACCAGCATGACACCAGCTGTAAGGGAACAGGAGACAGGGAGCACAGAAAATGCCCTGGGAGCTGGGCATTGCAGGTCTGCACCACCCCTTAACCAGGTTCAGCTGCAAAAGCACCAATCAACCCTAATGAGGGGAAAACCTGGCAGGGCAGGAGGTATATAACCGCCTCAGCTGCTGGCCCTTGATGTCTGCTGGCTTGTTCCGGTGCCTGTTGTAAAGAAGCTTATTTTTCCTACACTAGAGCAGAAAAGGTATTTCCCCTTTTGGCCTATGAAATATGTGAATGTAAATATAAATTTGAGGGTGGTGGGGTCAGGTTGGGTTTTGTCAGTTTTTCATGCAATGGTGACTCAGGCAATAAAAATAATTTAGGTTAAATGGCAATAAAATTGGTTTTTTCTGTTTTGGTTTGGGGTTTGTTGTTTTGTTATGTTTTGTGTTTGGGTTTTTTTTTTTTTTTGGGGGGGGGAGTGGAGGTGGGGGACAAACCACTACAGGTAACTAGCAAACTTATTTTAACCCCAAAGTAAGTATGTTACTTTCTGTGGGGCAGAGGAGTTTGTGTTTAGAAGTAAATTTCTATGAATTTCAAACCAAAATTCTTATCTCCACATGAGCAAAGGAAAGATAGTTTCTGTTTCTAGACTGTTGCCTTGATTTTCTTTCTTTCTTTTTTTTTCTTCCTGTTTTTCCTTCTGCTTCCTTGCTACTTTGATCTGTTGAAATTGCTTGACCAATTGTAGAGTCACAAATTGATTCAAGCTAATGTTTGTGAACGTTTCTTTCTGTGAACAAACTAGTCTTCTGAAATATTTTCATATTTTTTCTTCAAAGCATGTATAAAATATCCAGCCTAAGATCAAATTTAGTATAAGTAGCTCTCAGGAGGTCTAAGTGTCCTCTGCTTCCATTGAAGCCATGAGATAATGTTCTGATAGCGTGTAGCGTTTCCTGGCAGCGTGGTAAGGCTGCCAGATGATGCTAAAACCCTTGTAAACATTTTAGCTTTCTCCCAGGACTGGGGCAGCAGCGTGGCTCTGAGATATCAGTCCTACTCCAGAGTGCGCTGCTTGCACGCGTGAGCAAACTCATTGAGTTCTGTGTATTGCAATGTTTGTAGCCCGTGCCTTTTTGTAGCACAGAGCCTTGTAGTTTGGATTAGGGTTGAGTAGCTCAAGTAAAGTGAGGAAAATATTTAAGTTTTGTTTCTTTAAGACACTGTGAGATAGACGAAGTTATAGCTCGAAGCAAGCAAAAGCTTTTAAACAAAACTTGCCTAGAAATTTTCACTTACAAGCAGGATTGCATTTGCTTGTATGTATATCCACACAATCCACATTTTTTAAAAGAAAACTCCTGAGTTTCATAGGGCATATTGTTAGTACTGTTCAGTAAAAAGAATTCCGGAAGCATTAATAGCCCAGGTAGAGAAAAGCAATGGCCACGTGCTCGGAGGGTGCATCCCTCAGAAACCTGGCCTTGAAAGTGTGGCTGCTCATCATCCCTGCAGAAACCCTTTCCAGGGAAACCGGTTTATTGCTTGAGACATTGCCCAGCAGATCTTGCTGCCAGGAGAAAGATCTTATTCAATTTACTTTGCTTTGACTGTGTTAAACAACCATGAAGAGTATCATGCAGTTCCCCACAGGCCTGAGCACCAGCACAGTCGCTGCCACTTCATTCCGCTGTCGTGTTTTCAGATCAGCCCCTTTCTGCCCCTCTCCTTCAACACAGGTTGTTGTTGTCCTTCGTATTCCCTGCCCTGGCTTGGCGCTAGGGGTAGAGCCAGCAGAGTCACGTTTACCTTGCTGCTCAAGTCTTTCAGAAAAGTGCCTGTGAGCCAAAGACCAGTATTAAGCCTGAAGCAACTACCTTTAAAGCAGTGATCGACATACCCTGATCTGAAACCCTGCTTCCCCTGCTTGTTGCTATGCCTTTACTTCACAAACATCATAGGTGTGCTAAATGCAAGCTGCGGAGGGGTTTGGGGCACTGCAGGTGAGTGTCAAAGTTGCCTGTGAGTATGAGAAAAGGCAGCGATGTTAGTGACGGAGGCAGCAGTTGGCTGTCAAGCCTCGGTCCCTGGCATGTTACACAAACTGCACTTTGTGTCACATTCATTGCATGCACCTGCCAATTCTGTAAAGCACAAACTTTGCTGAGGGAGAGTTTCAGATGGTTTCTTGGTGTCTTGTGAGGATTTGGTTTTTTTTAGAAAAGCAAGATGGATTATTTTTCTTTGCAAGGCTCTAAAAATAAGAAATAGATAACGGAGGATGGAAACTAACTATTGAATTCAGAAATAAAATAGATTTTAATTAGTACATTTTATTCAATTATATTGGGATACTTTGGCCTAAGACTATCCTCAGGGTTCAAAAAGGAAGGTGCCCTTTATGTATTCTTGGCTATTATTATTTATTTAGCCCTTAACTAAAAAAAAATGTTGAAGAAATGAGCAGAAGTCAATGACATTTAGCAGAGCAGAATGATTCATCCTGATTTATGTGGCTTAGGCATGGATATACATGAGCAATGTTTCAACTGAGTGAGGGGAACGTACTGGGTCTGGCTGAGCCCCACAGCAGCCCTCATGGTGCTGGGCTTTGTATGGCAGCTAGAAAGGTGGTGATACACACCGGTGTTCAGGCTCCCGCTGAGCAGGGCTGGCACAGCACCAGGGCTGTCTCTCCAACATTGCCCCTCACCGGTAGGCTGGGGCGGGCAAGGCCTTGGGAGGAAAGGTGACCAGGGCAGCTGACCCAAACTGACCAAAGGGTTATTCCATACCATATAACTTCTGTTCAGATATAAAAGCTAAGAGAAGGGAGGAGGAAGAGGGGGCATTTGGTTTTATGATGTTTGTTCTTTTGGAGCAACTGGTACGTGTACTGAAGCCCTGCTTCCCAGGAAGTGGCCAAACACTGCTAGTAGGAAGTAGAGAATAACATCTTCTGTTTTCCTTCTGCACACGCAACCTTTGCTATTGCTTCATTAAACTGCCTTTAGCTTGACCTATGAGTTTAGGAATTTTTTTAATCTTATTCTGCTGAGGAAGGGGAGTGATAGTGTGGCTTGGTGGGTACTTGGCATCCAGCCAAGGTCAACCCGCCACAGGAGACAAAGCTAACCTAATCTGAAATGAAAATGAGAAGCAGTAGGACATACAGTAAAGGAATTTTTCAGCCAACTGTGGTAAAATGGCATTGGTGACAAAAGTGGAAGCAGAACAGGATTCTACAAAAATAACTGGTAAAACTAAGGGTTTACACCTCATAGCAGTATTTGGAAAGAAATACCATGTGATGACAATCTTCCCTGTTTCTTACTTTGAATGAAATGCATTTTGTTCCTGCACTGCCTGGATGAAGGTGGTATGTCCTGCATGTGATTTCAGGCCAGTTTTTGCAGACAAGGCAGGTGTGTGTGTATTTCCAAGTATATGGATGATTGAGCTGTAGCAAATTGTTTCTCTTCTGAGGCTGTTACATGTGCTAGGTCTGGCATGCCCTAGATGTTCATCTCCTTGACATTTTGCTTCAGTAATGGAAATCTTTGGATTACACATTGTTCCTGATTGATAGTCACATATCTCCATTACTAGGAAGTTTATCATCCATCACTACTAAATATTCAGAAAAACTATCTGAAGAGCAATTGTCTTCCCACAGCTGGGAAGAAGCTTCTAATATTGGTGTGGGTCTTGGGGTTTGAGTATTTTAAACCTTAGTACATACTGTGCTTTGCTCTTTGAACCACTCTTTCCACATACTTCTAGGAAAAAATTGCAATTATTTGTGGACAGCATATGACCCCCTTGAAGAATGATCCAATGGCTTTCAGTCAGATTCAGTGCAGAGCACCCATGGGTGGATGTCCCAGGATTCTACCACGCAACTCTTCTGTTTGCCGTATAACAGTCTAGACCGGGAGATCATTTCCAGTCAAGAAGGCTGGTCTTTGGGGCAGAGGGGAGAGGTCCCCGCCCATGTTTCATTCAATAGGATGATCGTTCTGAAAAGGAGGAGGACTTTCCTAGCAAGAAATTGGTTTACAAGTTAATTATTCAAAATGAGTCAGTTTTTGTTATTACTAGAGTATGACATGACACCTTGTCCACAGTGATATGGTTCCCTCCAGGTGTTTGACAGTCAATATTTTGTCAGCTTAAATGCTGGTTCCCTCCTATGACCAGTCAAAATGACGGGAGGACTTGGATTCAGCTGAAAGAAGGCTCCTGAGAGGGACAAACCTGCTAACTGCCTAGGGAAAAAAACCCCACCACTTTCTTTTGCAAAAAGCAAGAATGTTGCACAGAATCTGAATCTCAGCAGTTGACAAGGACCGTTTTATCCCTAACAGGGTGCTCTCTATCCACAGCAATTGCTGCACAGAAGCAGCAGTACCTGTTGTTGCTGTGCCTTCGGAAAAAGATGTCTGTGCTCTCAGGGCAGAGGCCTCAGGATACTCTGCAGCCCCTCTGGGATGGAAAAGTGGGGTAATGCCATAAGGCACAGTAGGCTAGGGAGATGTGTGACAGTCCCACACAATCTAGAAGGATGACCTGAAGTACAAAGAAGTGGGAAATACATAACTGCAGGTGAGTGCAGATGATATCAAGATGCACTTTCTTCCAAAATGTGGAGGTCAGCATGAGACACAAGATAATGTCTCTTAGCTGGATGGATTATATAGCTTAAAGACAGGATCTAACATTAAAGTGATGTATAGGGGAGGGGGAAAGCAAAGAAGACATCCTTCCCTTGGCATACAGAAAACAGTCTGAAGTCGCAGTCCTGTTCAGAGCATGCTCTAAGCCAAAGGAGCAGTTCTGGTGACAGCAGCCACCTCACTGCAGAAAGGTGATACAGTGACACCAGTTTACCAGTGCTTTTGATTTGTATCATCACCTTGATTCTTCCTGATAGATTAGGCCTGCTTTTTGTAAGGGGCACAATCTTATGTTAGTGTGGAAACTTCTTTCTTTTCTGAAATGGGGTTGTTGCCAGATGTGTGTGCACTTCACATTTAGAGGCATAAAGGGCCTCACAGCTCCTTTAGGACTCTGCCTTAGAACGGCACGTCACTGCTACGATTTCATTAATTTGCATAAGCAGGATATCACTACATCTGAGCGTAGGTAAATTTGATTCAGATATGGAGTTGTTTTGTTTTGGTGTTAGTGTTTTGAAGATCATTCACATGTGTTTTGAATGATTTGCTATTTATCAATCCGGGCCATAATTGATTGCACAAACCTTCCTGCTCTTAAATGCATGCATTAATCTCTGTTTTCTGGGAGACTTGAGTTCTGAGAGATGAAGAATTAAAAAACCCCCTACATTAATCAATTAACATTTTTGACAGTTCCTAAAGTTCTGAAACATCTAAAAATTCTCCTCAGTGTCAGTTCCAAGCAGCCCTAGAAGACCTCAGACAGTAACTTTTAATGGAAACACCAAGAAACTTAGTAGTGCCTCTGGTTTATGTTCAAAAATACACATAGAACATTTTAAATATTTTTTACTTTAGTTTTATGTATCAGTAGGAGGAAGTAAATAAAGAATTAACATGAGAAATATTTCTGAAAGAGAACAGTCTGAGTATCTCTCCTTTTATCAAGTCCCAGTTTAACTGAACATTTAAGAGGCTGCCTCCAGCCAGAGTGTGCCATTACTGTACACAGGATGAAATGAAGCAAAAAACCTAAACCACCTTAGACTTAAAACATTTACATACACAGTGACTTCCTTTTCAGGGTAGATGGTTTGTTAATTTGCCAGTTCTTGATGGGAGAAGTTGTGATTTTTTTTGTCTTCTTGGACTGATGCTTCTTGTTTTCTTTGAATTTCAGCTGAAGTAAGAAACTCGAGGCAAGCTAAGACTTTGAGAAAGCACCACATCTAAACTGAATATAATATTTAGTATTATGAAAGGTAATTGTAGGAATAACAAGGAGATATTGATGCCAGTGATTGAACATTTGTCCAATGTGCCTCAAGAGACTAAACTTTCTGCGTAAATTGATATTGTAAGAGATACAATAGTTATTTAGTAGTATTTAGAAATTAAGCTGAAGACATTTCATGGATTTGGTTGAAGTTAATGCTATTTCAAGAAAATTATTGTTTTCATAATTAAATGTAATTTCAACTGCCAAGTAAGCTGGGACAGCTAAGAACATTTTGCTACATCACAGCTTTTTATTTTTAACCCCCCTCCTTTATTCTTCAGGAGATTAAACTCCTACTGGTTTTAATCTCCTACATGTCTTGTTTTGCACCAGCTGGAAGGCAGAGATCAGTGTTACAAAGCATCATGAAAAATCCCATCAGTCTTCTCTATAGACCTGGTATTCTCTGCAGAGCCTAATGATATGAGGAGAGGCAAGGAATAATTATTCATAGTAGCTCGCAGGAGTTCTTTCTGAGTTGGGGGAGGACAGGTTCTGGAAAGGTGGCTGTTTTCACAGCAAGGTGCTGGGCTGTTTCCAGACTTGCTAAGTTAAGGCTAACACCCATCCCAGACATGCAGTTATCCTTTTTATTAACTCCTGCTTCCAGCTGACCCTTCTGCACCACTTTTCAGAACTCTTGGGGTGAAATAGGGGGCTGGGATATCCCTTACCTGCTCCAAAACATGCACCTTGCCACATGCACCCCTACCAAGGCCATGTGGCTTTCTATAGCTTGGTATGAGGGGCCTTCAGTCCCTGCCTGTTGCTTGCAACAGCCTGCCATCCACTTCATCTGGCTCTGTGTAGGATATAAGTACCCTGACTTGTCATTCCTGGAGATATTCCCCCAGATGTGAACATCCCAAATGCAAGACTTGACCCTTAATGATATGTCTTCACTGTGGGTTTTTTTTGTTTTGTTGTTTTTTTAACTCTTTAGCTGTGGTGTTAGACTATGAGTCTATTCTGGGGACTTGTGAGAAATATACAAAGGTGCTTTTGGTAATTTAGTTTATATTTTTGTTGCCTGACAAGTTGGTTGTAGTAAGAATGGAAGTAGAAAAGATTGCTAGTGCAGAGAGTGCCTTCAGCTATCCCAGAGCTGAGTCAGAAGCTCTTCCGTATAGCCAGTGGGAGGGTTACATTTAAAACTCATGAAGACAGTCCTGAAAAGACTAGATTAGTTCTGATGTGTTATTCCAGCCTTTACCCATTATACAAGCAGCAGATGGTTCATTGTGTTATATTTTATTGACCTACAGGAAGTGATAGAAGAGGTGTTTTTGTCACTCCTACTTGCTACAAAACCTATAAAAGTTGCTTTTAGCTGTTAACTAGTGACTTTAAATTGGGTATCTGTCTAATGAGGAGAGGAAAAAGTAAAAAGAAAAATGAAAAAAAAAAATCAATGAAAGCAGGGTTTGTAAATACGTTATCTGAATCCCCTGGGCTTATTAGGTAGGATAGTCTTGTAGACAGCAAGATCCATATGGAAATCCTTGAGGTAATTTCATGCGGTGTTGTTCCATACTTGTAATTCTTTGGCTGCACAGATGATTTCCTATCTGACCAGACTAAGATGGGTGAGTCACCCATTAAGAGGATTAAATGCTTCTGGCTAGAAGAAAGCAGAGACCAAGCTTTCATGTGTGGTATGAAGTCGAGCTAGTATGATGAAAGAAATGCAAAAAACAATCTAATTTTCATTTCTGACATGCTTAGATAACAGAAGAACTTGGAGCTGCTCTACTTTAAATGAGAAACACAAATGGCTTACAAAGGACCTTTCAGGGGTAAATCATGTTTAGAATATAAACTAGATTCCTAAAAGCAACGTTTGTAACTTTTCTGTGAGTTGCTCTCCGAAAATGAATGTAGTCTGGAGTTGCCAATCTCTTGAATGTTTTATAACCTTAGAAAGTTCTGTCAAGAATGTGAACTTTGACAAAATTGTAACCCTGGGGCTCAGGAACTCCACTTTTTTTTTAAGCTTGTGCAGAAAGGTCGTTTTGTTGGAGCCAGGTTTGGACAAATGGAGACTGGGAAATGTGGCTGCAATTCCTGTAAGTGTAGGCAACACCCATCAGACACGCAAGTGGCTTAATTCAGTAAAATCTACAGATCGGTCATAAAGCTGGAAGAAATTTATGGATGCAAAGTATTAATTTCAATCAGCAGGGCACAGGTGGCATTTACATGTGAAGGACTGAGGCAGTGGGGGCAAACAGAAAAGTAGAGTCTAACAACTGGTAACAATCTGGTTTTATATCCAGCTTTGATCTGTTTGGCCACCCTGAATCTGCAGTGGAAAGTTGCATATAGTTAGTTTAAATAGTTTCTGAATGATGAAGGAATATAGAGGTGGCACTACTCTGCAAATTGCTAAACAGATTATATCCCCAAGGAAAATTTTTCAAAAGCAAAAAAATATTTAATTTCCCTGGAATACATTTTCAGAGTCTAACTTGTATCAATTGCTTATATAACTTTACTATTCCTCCATGCATACCTTGAGTGGGTCAGCGCTGTGTGCGTCATGCTTCAAATCTGAGAGTTTACAGGAACGTGGATTGCTGATGATGACTTATGTTTTCTTGATGTATTAAATGAGCAAGGTGCTACCATTCTACCCAAAAAAATATAATAATGAAGAAATTATGCTTCCACAACCCAGAAAAGACAGTTAACTTCAAAAGGTTTCTTGAATAATAGTTGGTACTTGGGGCATGATGCTTTAGGAGCAGGCAAGCAAAGCTCAAGGACCTCTCATGCCTCAGTCTGTCATTTATGCTGCGAAGAGGTGCAGTGGCTGCTCGATGAAGTAACACTCAGCAAGTTTCAGTTGGCACTCAGCATATTTCTCAGCTGGGAAATTTCCTGTCAGCTGTGTAACAGCTTTCGTTGACTGAGCAGAGAAGGCCAGCACAGCCCAAGACAAAAGAAAGAAGAAAAAATAATTGACTTGGGATAACACCCAGGTCTTGTGGAAGCTTGCTGTAGTAATGAGTGGAACAACTCTTCTTAAATGTTATTTCTACTTAAGTGTATTTTAAATTGCTGAAGGAATGAAGACTGACAGCAATAAATCGGGGACTGAATGAAATGTGCCTTTGAGCCAACTTCCCACTCATCCCAACAGCTTTACTGAAACAGTTTGGCATCTGCCTCTACTTTCATGCAACAGGGCTTTGTCTTCTAAATGCAAAGTAATGTGAGGGTTTTTTCAAACTGAATTAAGTTGCCCAACTTGATGACTTTTCTCTACCAAATCAAGTTGGTCTAGCACAAAAGCGGTTTATTGTACATCCTCAAATCTCAGTGCAGGCTTGGACTGGAAACAGAATGAACCCTTCCTCTACTGTTGTAGTACCTATGCACTACTCTGACTTCTATCTTGACAGGTTCAGCAACAGAATCAAGGGTTTATATTCTTAAATGTTAGTAAAAGTAAAAAGGGGGAATGCTATAGCCTTATTGGCTGTTGTCGACCTTCCCCAGCACTGGCGCTCTGACAGTACGATGCTGCTATTCAGCATGGTGGATTTATCTCTGAAGCCTGTGGTGTCTCTTAAAAGAGCCACATACAGGGAGATTTGTCTTTCTCCTCTAAGCGGAAAGAGATTCTTTCATTCTAACAGGATCAAAGTTTATGGTGTTCTCGTCTGTTCCAGCAAGTGCTAAATTTGCTGATGGAGGGTGATGCCAGGTCTGTTTTCCCTCTAACCATTCTCCATAAAAAAAGCAAAAGAAAATAATTGATATGTTGTTCTTACAGGCTCAGTCTGTCTTAGACTAAGTCTGTCTTCAGACTTAATAGTAGATATAGAAAAAATCTGAAAATGAGTGTTTACTTCCATACTTTTATTTCCTGTCCATTCTTGTTCATCTTTCCTAAACCATGGGACAAACAAAGCCCTAGTTCATGTTTCGGAGGTGAAACAAAGCAATGTTAAACTGTAGATTTCGTCTGAATGACTGAACAAACTGACAGAAATCTGGTGGTTGGTGGTCAGATCAGTTTCTTGGAGAAGGTGACAGGATCACTGGCATAAGGAATCTAGCCTGCTTGGACAATATCTCTCCTCACTATACTTCAGCCACATCCCTGTGTCCTCAAAATATATACCCTTGCACCAAAAACCCTGTGTCCCATCTTCTTTGGCTGTAGATATGGGTCTGATTGGTCTGAGCACTACTACTTGGGCTCAAGAGCACTACTGTGGGCTACTTGGAGACTAACTGGAGTCAATATAAGAATTAAAAGGTTCCAGCTTGGGAAGTGTCTGTAAACATGCTAGCTCTGTAACGTGCTTGGGCTTGAAATGCAATAGTGGGGAGAGAAATAACTCTCGTTTACTCACTGAAGGTCAGAAGGGGAGGAAATAATGACAAACAGCAGAGCAGCGACTATAGGAGGTACTTTATCTTATTTTCTTGGAGAAAAGCCCTGCAGAGCTTGTTGGCATGTTGAGTTCAAGCCAGTAAATTTTTTCGTTAATTGTGAGCTTAACTGCAAGGCCCTGAGAAATCTCCCTGCACCCATAAGCAGTGGCTTGGGGCCCGAGAGCTCAGGGCCAGGCCAGCTGGGGTCAGGCTCCAAGCTGTACTACTTTCTCTGCCTTCCTCAGCAGGCTGGTCTCAGCCATCTTATTCACTGAGTGACAGCTTGGGACAAATGATGGTAACTTACTATGCAAGCTGTGCAGAATTTGCTCAAAGCAAATCATGAAACATACCTGCATTGCCCAAGTATTTTTCCTAAATTGTAAGTGTATAGTCCTATTGGGAGCATATTTTGTATTTGAGAACTGATTACAAACACAAATTGTTTGGCAAATGTTTTCTGAATAATGAACAGTTGAGAAACCCAGTGTTCATTGACAATACACACAGACAGAGCAAAGGTAGAAGAATTTGTCAGTTACATTATTCATTATAAATTGTTCAACCGGCTCTAATATACTTTCTTTCCTTCTCTTGAGAAAAGATCAGGGAACACATTCTTCAGTATGTTTATATTTGCTGCCTTCTCTCACTGAATGGGCATTGAATTTGAAAATTATAACCTGCTGCAGACAAACTTTGTGAAAATGGTCTATTGCCATTACTTTTCTCTGTCCTTATGATAGCCCACTCTTCCTCCTGCCACCCTCCTCTCCCCTGGCAAAAAAAAAAAAAAAAAAAAGTCGAAGAGTATTTCCAAATTCCCAAGCTACAACTCATTACCCTAGAAGCATCTCACTGCCAGAGCTCTGAAGGGGGAGGCACCGAGGGGGATTCATGCTGCTGTTGGAGCAGAACAGACAGAAAAGCTGTTGTGCTGTTATTTTAAACAGCTGGGTCTTCTCTTCGATAAAGTTAATAGGCCTGTGCAGGATTGACTGCAGTGAAAAGATGGTTTCATCACCCTTCTGCTACTGCTAGAAAATGTTCTCTTCTCTTTTGAATTCATGGTTTTAAATCATTCCTCCCAGAGCAGTGAGGGATGGGGAAATGGAGAATATATTGGGTACCCCGAAGGGTGTCAGAAATAGCATTTGCTCACCTCTCAGTGCTGCAGGCTCAATGGCAATGAGCTGTGTCTCCAGCCAGCCCTCGTGCAGCCCTCTGAGCCTGTGCATCACACGGGCAAGCACTCAGATAATTTAGTATAATCTGCTCTCTTGTACCCACTTTGCTGGTAGCTCTGTGCACAACAGCAAAAGCAAAACCTCAAAATAAGCTTCTTTCATAAACTTGGCTGTATGGATAGATTGTTGTTCTGTGCTTTTTTCCCCTCTGGGCATCCTCGCGGATTTCTTTTTTCCCCTCTGCTGCCTCTTAAGCCGGTGCCCATGGGGTGTTTGGTGTTGCTCGTGGCCTGCGGTGGCTCTGCCTCGCATGTGCTGTCACTGTTGTATGCGATTAGGTCCCACGGCTCAGATCCCTGCCTTGCACCTGCCTCGGGGCTGCCAGACCCCATCTGCCAAACCTTATTTTCACAGCCCCTGACCGCAAGGCAAAGGGCCTGTGGGACTAATGTTTGGTTCCTTGCCAGGTGGCACTGGAAGCAGTGTGTGCAGTAGTGCTGCAGGTGAATGTACAGGCTGGCAGAGGTGGGCCCATCGCCTGCTGTGCCTTTGGAAAAGAAGACAAGCTAGCCACCTTCACCTCGGCAGCTGGAAATAAGTCCCACCACAAGCTCATTCAACAAACCGCTTCGCCCTCACGTGCTTGAGGCCATTACCATTTTGAGGTACTTGAGTTAAACAATTCATGTGCTTATTCTGTAGGCGTTTTCTCCCAGATTTAATGTGGCTTTCTCAACATGATATTTGAAATAAATTATATCTTGAGGTGCTTCAATATTTAATGTCTTTCAGCAAATCCTAGGAAGGCATAGGCACAAACACACATTTTCTATTTTAGCACTGTGTGCAGTAAGTGATATCTATTCTTCCTCATTGCTTATTTTTATCCCCTTTTTTCCTCCTCCATTGCTACTCTGCAGCTTTTCTAAGCCTTCTTCATTTCTGTAGCAAAAATGAAACCCAGAAGAAGAAAGTTCTTCAGCTTTTAGAAAGTTTCCATGTTTCAGTTGTCCTTTTGAAAAGTGAGATTGCCAAAGGTAAAAAGAAAAAAAGACAGGAAAAAGCTTCAATGATTCTATTATATTCAATGAAAACTCTTAAGGTTTAAGGCTTTTACTCTGCTGTGGAACTTTTGTGGGGGGTGGGGGAAGACTTGTATTAAAAAAAAAAAAAACTATTGGAAAAATGAGCATTTGCTGCTGTGAGAGACATAAATCGGAGAGTTCAGTCTTCCCCAGGAACCAGCATTTGGATTAGCAAGGAAACGGTTTCAATAATTCTGTGGATAACACAAAGATGATCAGGTAGAGCTTGGCTTATTGCTATAGCTGCTTCTGGAAAAGATCATGCTCTATTCCTGTTCAACAGGGGGCATGAATGTAGTTCAAGATCAAAGGTTACTAAGAATCTGAAACAACTGGGAGACTGAAATTCTAGTTTTCCAGAGCTGGCTTTTTAACTAGCAAAGATGGTAATTTCTCTGGGCTTGCTGCATACAGTACATTTTATCACTTGTGGAATCATTCAGTAGCTAAAGGTCTGAACCAAATGTCCCTGCAGCTCGCTTTCATGGACAGAGTATTTTAGCTCTCCCCAAAACTCTGTGACTATCTATGTTGAGGAAGGGTTATGTTCATGGTGAAACTGGTGATGTGTGGTTTTGCAGGAAATGTTAAGGTTGCTAAGTAATGGCTGTTTTCTCCAAAGGCAGGGTATCACTGTGGGATGAAGTGAAGCTGTTAACACACTAGGGTTTTTTTCCAATCTACTACCCCAGTGTACAAGTTTGGACGTCTGGGTCAATCTACTTCCCATTGTAGACCTAGGTAGGTGATGCAAAACATCATTTTATTTTCTTTTTGTAGGGCTTGGGAAAATCATGACCAGTTATTGATGCTTTATTTCTATTTGGATGCAAACATCATATCGTATGTGCTCTTGCTGCCATTTGTTCCAATAACAAAGTAAAAAAGTACAATCTAAATGTAAACTTGTCCATGAATAAAAAGGGACCACAAAAAATAGCTAGTAAGTTAGTAGTCTTGCTAAACATGAAATGATATGAGGAAAAAATAATACAATAAATGCATACAGAAGGAGAAATGGAAAGAAATGCATGTATTTTGAAACAAAAACTATGGAGGAGACAATTATACTCTAGGCTTCCATTCTGTCAGAACGTAATATAATAAGATCTCTTGATTCTTAAGCAAAGTCTTCCAATGTAATTTTCTGCAGCTGTTAAAACACTAAAAACCTAAGAATAAAACATGGATTACTCCTCTAAGGAATGCCTGCCATTTTGTCTCTTAAAACCCTTTGTCAGTAGAGCTTCTTGGTCATTGTTAGGAGAGAGTAAAGTGTATTTGCCATTAAGATCATTTTTAGAAGAACAAATAAGGCAATAATAAGATACTTGAGATGACAGCTAGCTTTTCCGCAATGTGTAGCGCTAGCGTTATAGCATGCTACCTCTGAAAGTCTGTAGGCTTTCATGTGCAGCAGGAACTCTGGCTTGTGCCCATCTTTCCCAAAGAGCAAGTAGTGAGCTTGTTAACTTTCATAATGCAGCACTATTCGTAGCAATCTCAGAATTATCAGTAGTAATCTCTTCCACTCGGGGGTTTTGCTACCTATCTTTGAGATTGCGTAAGGATGACACAGTAGGATTATGAAAAAAAGCTGGTGGGAACCTTCTGTGAAAATGCATTTCGCCAGTTTTGAAGAAATTATTTACAGATGCACTTCTAGGCAGTCTTTACGGCTGCTGGAAAGGAACATAGACATGAGATCAAGGGAGCAGAGGTGTTCATTGCTCAAACGCAGCAAATGCAAAAGGAACTTTAATCGAAATGTAACTTCATGCAAAACTTTGAAAGCAAGCCTGTGAAGGCTTTCTATGTTGAAGCTGTGTCCTTTGCTGTGCTTATACAGGCTTAATGGTGCTGCAGGCTAATGCGCTATCCATTTGCCTCCATGCTGGTTGAGACCATGTGTAATTGCAAAGGAACAGGTCTCCTGTTGTCCCAAAAGGAACTACCAAACAAGCACAGCTAATGAAACTACTCTTTTCTTGGACTTGTGTCACTTGGGTCAATTAATTTTTAAATTCAGTTATAGATGGAGGTTTTCTGCTGACTCCATGTACACCAAAAAGAATTTTCTGCCTCTTTCCCACCCCCCACCCCCCAAAGCCTTTTCCCTTTTCCCAACACCGAATGTTTGGCAGCATTCGTCTACAGAAAGTAGATAGCTGTATTGAACAACATCAGGGTTTTGCAGACTGCCACGTTTCTTTCTCTAACTCCTTATTACTAGAGTCTTCCCAGGAAATTCTTGATCTTTGAGAGCCAGGAAATATGGGCATGTTCGGTCACTAAAATCGGTCTAAGACAAAAGCATTGAGTGTATTGCCATCATTGTGTGGTTCCTACACCACCAAAACCTCTCACTTTTTTCCTACTCCTGTATGTATGGAAAGGAAGTGGGTTCAGTAGTTGTGTCAGGATTTGCAGTTGAGTGTTTCCTTGAGTCTTCTGTGTACCACGTGAGCTGTGCCTCGGAAATCATCCCAAGAAACCTGTTCAAAGCCCCTGTCTGCACCTCTATGGCCTGTTGCCAGGCCAGTGCTTTGCAAAAGGCATGTGGCTTTGTCTTTTACAGACCTTAAAATGACTACTTCTCAACACTGAAATACTGCTTGAAATCATTAATAACTGGAAATAATGGAATGCTTCAAATGCTGCTTTATAGAAGTTTTCATGACAATTGAAAATATATCTCTATATATTTAACACCCACGTGAGGGGACAAAGCATTCTTAATTTGGGTTTTTTTCCATGCAGTAGTATTAATTTTGGAGTTTGAAAGTGTTATTGCCAGATATTGAGCCTAAGCTACAGCTAAAGAAATATTTATCCCATTCAATTGCATTTCAGGGTGGGTTATGGTCGTTTTCTTAGCACATGTTCTTAGTTATGTTGTTCCAATGTCAGCTAAGAGACAGTGCTGAGATTAAAGAGATCTGATCTGTCTGACCATGCAAATTATAATCAAGACCTCAAAGATTTTTAGTCTAGATTAGAACAGTTACTTTTTTTAATAGTTTATGATAAAGGCCTTTGGTTTAACCACTAGTAAAATTATTCAGAGGATGCATTAAAGGTTCTAAAGCAGAACAAATATCAAAGCAAAAGGGATTTCCAGCTAACAGAGCTACCGAGTGACACATTTGACGAAGATTCTTTTGTTTTACACCAGTTGTTCACCTTCTTATTTTTATGTTGCAAGTCATGCATGTTTTTGTTAGTGATGCATTAAAAGACAAACATATGTAGGATTTCACACCATAATCTCATTTAGATACGCTTGAGCAAATAATCTAATTTTAGACTGACTTTTCTTTTTCCTGTCTGTCTTAAAGTGTTTTTCAAAATCTTGTAAAGGCCACCACTGGCAGCATCACCTCAGAAAATCTTTTAAGTTTTGGTGGGTAACTACCTTGCTCTAAACAAGAATCAAAATGCATCGTAAACAAGACATTTTATCCCAGAGTTCTTAATTAAACCAGTCCTTGCTTAATTTTCTTTTTCTTATTTTTTCCTTGCCTCAACTTTCCTTTTAATATTCTAATAAAGAGCTATAAATCTGGCATCCATAAGAGGAGCTTTTATCACTACATTTTGACTACAAAACTGGCATTTAGTCATGATTTTCTAATTTCTTTCAATATTTTCAATTTTTCACTATTTTTCGTTATTTGCTATTAAACTGAGCCATCTTGCTTCCATGATAGTATTTGTCCACCTAAATATTTCCATTATTTCCAGCAGCACTGCTCATGATTAATTCATTTCTGCAAGACAACAAATCTTTCACCACAATAAGCTAAATACTGTATGCTGGCAAAACATTAGGTGCTTCTGCTCCCCCAAAAGCTGATGAGCAGAACAAGCATGTTTGTCCCAAGTGCTGATGCCATCGATATCCTGGAGACTTCCCCACCCCACCCCCCTTTTTTTAAGGTAGAGGAGGTTTTTGGAAATTTTTAACTCTCCAGCTAGGAAAGTATCAGCCACACTTCTTAACTTCAATGAGTACATGCAGCACAGGGACTGAACATCGAGACTTTTCCTCCTTCCGCAACACCATTCTTTTCCTCCTTAACCCAACTGCAGAGCAATGTGGCTGAGGTCATGCCATGTCAGAGGCAAAGGCTGTAGTCACTGTTGACTTCATCCAGGAGGACACAGTCATCATTCCCTTCCCCTTTTAAGTGTGTGCTCCCTTCATCTGCCCTGGGAATGCCACACTGGGAGCACCCCATTTCCTGGCCCTCTGGCTATTGTATCCCTACTTTCAGTACATAAGAAAGAGATGGTTCCGTGTATCATCACTTTACTGTCTGTCTGTTATATACTTTTTGCATGGTATACCTTCAGCTTGTGTACATCCACTGAGACATATGCTTCTCTCTGTTAAAAGAGAAACAAATCAGCCCAAAACATAATTTTCAGCAGGCGCTTTTCCAGGTCAGGTTGGAGTAGGCAAGAAGAGCTTGTTCACGTTACTTCTAGTGGTGTGTTAGTGAAATATTATGAACAGACAACTTCTGCAATAAAACTTCAAGCATGTCAAAATTATGCCCCTTATAAATCATACTTTGCAGGGAAATGATGTTCTTCAGCTGCTTTAACGCTGACGACCTGGACATACATGCTACTTGTAACTGGTGTTTCCTTTAGGTTTTGTACCTAGGCAGTCTGATTGTGGGGAAAGATTTCTGATGTCATTATAGAAGTTAACCAAATCAAAGTCTGCTGTCTTGTTCAGTCCCTGACCTCCCCCCAGTACTTCCCATGGCTGTTGTACTCTGAGGCATCAGCCGGGGCGCTGCGGAGCTGAGCGGTTGCGTGAGTTACAAGGGTGGCATTGCCACCGCGAGGCAGCAGCAGGCCAAGGTGCTCAACGTTTTTGGTTTTTGTCCGTATGTTGGCTGTTGTCCCTTCTTTTTCTGGGAAGCTACTTATCACGCCTTGCCTTCAAGGGCAGTATTTAATGTTGATTTGTGTGGAACAACAAGGAAATGGAGATCAAAGTGATCAGCTGCTGAATTGTGTGTCCTTTTGTTTTTATTAGAGGTGTTAGTTCACAACTTCATGAAGGGTGTATTACGTGATCGCAGAAATAGAATAGATTTATCTCTTTATAAATGACTTTTATCAATTTCCTCCTGCCATAGAGTATGAATTATTGACAAACCCCAGGCCTTCTGTCACACCCACCTCTGGTTTCACGGCCCTCTCCTATGTGCCCTTGTTGCTACAGTGTTCCATTTCACAGCTGCAATGTGTTATAGATTGTACTAAGTGGCATGCTCAAGGCAGCCCAAAAATTTGGCACATGGCAATTAATAACTTCGATTTCTTGACTTAAGCAAAACTTTTTGAGGGCATAAGGCAACCAAAGTGTTGACAGGAATGGCAAAGGTGCTCATGAGATAATGCCTATGGTACCTACAGTTTGAAAATGCATCATGGAACAAGGAATGTGCCTAGAAGACAGTAAAATATTGAATGTGTGCGAGAGACAGATTTCTCAGATATAATTTATCATATTTTATTGACATTTTTAGTTAAAAATAAACAAACAAACCTATGTCTTATGCTGGTTTCCTTCTGGCTCATAAGTATAAAATTGGCAGAAAACATGATGATGTCTTAAATGTGTGAGATCTCAGACGTTTTTGCACAGCAACTTGAAATGAAAAGTCTGGAACTTTTCAAAGGGGAAAAACCCAAACCTTTGCATTACCTCTCTCCTTAAAATAACAGCTTCTATTCTGCATCATTAGTGTGCACAGAACTGCCAGGATTATTAAGAAAACAATAGAAAATCAAAACTTTTGACTTAGGAATTGAACCTCCAGTGTTCTTTCTGTGTATGTTAATGAGGTGGTGCTACCACTTGCTTAAGAATCTAATGAATAACTGTCCACCTAAAAAGCATTTGCAATCACAGGTATATTAACATGTACATTCATTGTAATACAAATAAAAAAATATTAGAGCTACATTTATTCACTGAATATTACTGTTGATAACAACAAAACATACATTAATAATGTGCAATAAAGTAATATAAACATATAAAGTAGTATCTGATGAGAGCTGCTAGAAAATGTCAAGAGAAATCGGTCCAGATATAACTCGGGAAGGAAGGAGGGGGACGTTCAGAGTGATGATGTTTGTTTTCCCAATGCACCGTTACACGTGATGGAGTCCTGCATCCCTGGGGATGGCTGAGCACCTGCCTGCCCGTGGGAAACGCTGAATGAATTCCTTGGTTTGCTTTGCTTGTGTGTGTGGCTTTTGCTTTACTGTTTTTACTTCAATCCACAAGTTTTCTCACCTTTATCCTTCTGCTTCTCTCCCCCACCCCACTGTGGGCGGACTGAGCAAGTGGCTGCGTGGGGCTTTACTGCTGGCCAGGGTTCAACCATGACCTGTTTCTGCGCTCTTTTGCTCGCGCTCTTTCGCTCTTGAAAATGTAGATAATAAAAGTGAGAAATAAGCTTGATCTTAATGTAGAGATATTGTTGTCAGAAATTAATGAAACTGAAGTGCAGGTCTCCTGATTCTCGGCTGGGCATGCTCTGTAATGAACCACCCACCTTGTTTTCAGCATGCACAGAAACATTGGTAACAAAATGGTCAGCTGGCCGAGTCTGTCATGAACATTTTAGGGAAAATGGAGTTTTTCCAGGGAGATCTGGGTGGACACTGAATTTTTTGGCAGTTGTTAAATTTCCTGCAAGGCATAATCCACTTATGAAATCCTCCAAAAGCTGGGGGTTATGTCTGGGTTTTTTTCCCATTTGCCAAATCCTGTCACCACCCCTTTTCAAGTTTCAAATGGCCAGCCCTTTTCTGGCTGCCTGGTGCTTGTGCTGAGCTGATTACCAGCTCCACCAGCCCCGGCCCCACTGCCAGAAGGGGTGCTGCAGTGGCTGGCACCTCTCCCTGGCAGGGATGCCAGGCAGGTGGTGGGTACCACCACCACCCGCCAGAGGCAAAAATGCTGCTGCTCCCCACTGTCCTGGCTGTGAGCTCTCTCCTGCCACCAGCACATGAATGAAGCACACATCAGTGTCTCTGTTTTTCCCTCGTGTCAGCTCATGATGTTTATCTAGCAAGCAGGAGTAACCTCAAAAATAACTCTTGGGAAGAAGCCTAACACTGGCTTTGTTCCACCCTTAACCTCAGACAGGCTGTTGTCAGCAAGAGACTTTTAATGATTTTTTTATATTTTTTTTCTTTTCTCCCCATACCAGCTTTTCTTTGCCAGATAGCAGTGTACTGAGACCCAGAAAGATAGGCTGTATTCCCAGCTCTGATGTTTTTGGTACCTCTCCTTTTTCCTTTCCAACCCTTCCACCATGTACCTGGCATGTCACATACCACCCCTCTTGGGCCACGATTCCTCTTTGCTGCATGCTTTTACGCCGCCTACCAAGTCTCAGCTGGGGTCTCTGGTTACATGCAAAAGGTAAATAACACAACTAAAGGGAAATTACTAATGAGACCAAACTTAATATTTCTTTTTTTAAAATATTCTGCTGAAAAGTCTTAGTAAGAGGCAAAAGAGAGGAAGATAGCCAAAAGCACAGGCTTTATTTTTGAAGAGTTAAAGTGGGGGGTGTGTGTGCGCCACAACTGCCAGGCAGAATTCAACTCTATGGAAGCTTCTGATACTTTAAAACATGTCTTCAGCCCAATTTGGACAAAAGGCTGCGTTTTGAGGACCTTATGCTAAAATGCTCCCATAATGTGTTTGGAGTTGCTGCCATTTTGGTCGTTTCAGATGTGTAAGATATTTCCTTGCAGGGAAAGAAAACTTTTGTTTTAATAGGGTCAAAACATTATGGCATAAACATCAAATAACATCCATTATTAAGTAGGCTATATAAATAGCAATTACCGCTAAGTTCTTTGAATCATCAAGTTATTGAATAATTTAGGTTAAAAGGGACCACTGGGAGGGTGAAATAGTCCAACCTACTGCTCAAAGCAGGGCTAGCTTTGAAGAGCTTGCTTGGAGGTTCATCCAACCGAGCACTGAACATCTCCAGTGATGGAGACTCCACAGCCTCTTTGGACAACCTTTGCAGTACGTAATTTTTTTATGGTGCTTTGTTTGGGGCTTCTTCCATTACCTCATACCCAGCTCTAATTTCTCTTGCAGTGATTCATGAACATGTCTTCATTCTTTATCTCTGCCTTCTCTGGACCCTCCTCTAGGTGGTTGAAGACCACAGCATGTCACCCTTTTTCCTTCTTGTGTGAGGCTGAGGAAGCCCAGCTCCCCCAGCTCCTCCTGTAAGATGTGCACTCCAGCCTCCTCCATGGAGTTGTTAATACCTCTCCCCTAGTGAGGAAAAGTGTTTGGGACACTATGTGTGTGATGTGGCCTTGCAGGTGCCCAGTGGTGGGAAACAACTCCCAACCTGCTGGTTACCCTTTTGCTAAAGCTGCCCAGGATGAGGGTGCAGGGCTTGCATTTGTCTTTGCCAAGCTGCTTGAGGGTCCCCTGGGGGCATCCTTGCCACCTGCCGTGTTCCCTGAACAGCAGCCCTGCCCTCTGATATATCCTCTGTGCACTGCAGTATGGTGTCACCCTGAATTTCCTGTGGGTGCGTTTTTTTCCAGTTATTTTGGTCCCTGGTGGAGATATGTCAGCCCCAGTATTGGCTTCTAAGGATGTCACTCGTAACTGGTCACTGGTTTGAACCACTGCCCGCCTTGAAATCAGCAGTCCAATTCAGATTTTTACCCATGCTTAAGAAGACTTAATAATGTTAGTGATTATGATATCATAATTATATTTTATGTTTTAATATAATTAAAAATGAAGGCAAACAGAATGAAAATTGGAACACTGGCATGTTTTCCAGCACTGAAATGGTGTTTCATCATACTTAAAAATCAGTGTAATTTATTTTGATCTATTCTTTTTCCTTTTCTCTGCTTCTCATTTAAAACTAAGAGATTGCTGGAATCAACTTCTACATTATTGCATTTTTAAATAAAATTAAGTAGATACTGTCTTGGCCTGTTATGAAAGACATATTAAGACACAAGAATGAGCCTCTGAATTTTTAAAGGACAGTTTCAGGGTTTGGTGGTTGGTTTTTTGGGGGGAACAATGGCTGTGGGTTTTTGGTGGTTTGTTGGGTTTTTTTGGTTGTGTTTTTTGTTGTTTTTTAAAGGAAAAAGCCAGATATGGTTGCCAGCCTGGATCTCAAATTATGAGCACCAAGGAATAATAATACACTGTTGCTCAATCTTCTGCTTTTATTGGCTTGCTTGAGTGTTATGGCTGCTATGGAGTATCAGTTCTGCTGAGAATGTGTTTGACAGCAGCCAGACAGGTTCCCGCTGCAGAACCGGCATGAGGCCGGCATCTGAGCTGCTACTGCTTGAAATGCGACAAGGCGTTTCTCCAAAGCCAGCCCAAAGGTTGTAATGGCCAAGATTTATCTTGGTAATTTTGGTCTTGGTCCATTGGAAATGTTTCTTAGCCTTCAGACATGCTGCTGGTCAAAGCTTTCCAATGGGATGTGAGCCATAGACTTTCTCAGTCGTTGTAGCTGAGTTATTTTGCTACTCAGCTATGCAGAAGCAGCAGGCCTTTAGGCTAATTAATAAATCATCAACGCATTTGTGGTGTGAAAAATGAAATATTTATGCTTGCCAGAGTAATATTTCTGTCTTGCAGCCCCATGCTCTGTTGATGCCTGATGGAGGATGAAGTAAATACCAGCTGGTGTAGAATGAGCAGAATATAATTACTTTCTACAAAGTTAACTGAATATTAAAAATAGAAGTCAGAGGAGCTGGCAAAAAGGGAAAAATATATATACACATGCCTGAAAGGCAGGGCATAGCCAATACATGAAGGGAACACTTGCCTAACTAGTGCCGTGGGGATTGAGAACCTGCAGGATCCATATTGTGTACAAATGTGTCACACAGAGGTCTTTTTTACAGAGCAGTTAGTGACCAGCTGGAGTAGTTAAAAGGTCTGAAGGGAAGCCAAGGATGCTCTAATGTTCTGGTCGGTCATCATTAGGGGACCAGTGAAGGACTTAAAAGCATCAGATGTTGTTGCTTTTTCAAAAATGTGTCCACTATTAAAAGAAAGAAAATATTACTTCTAGGTTTTAAGGCAACCAGGAGCTAGTTTTGTTCTTTGTATTCTGACACAATAGTAGATTTAACAGAGCTGTGCTGGGTTGTGATTTTTGCAATCATTGCCCCAGTCCTTCTCCATGGAGTGAATGTGTGAGCACCAGGCCAATCAAACCTCTTGAAAAAAACACATTCTCATGTAACAGAAAGAGGATTTAACCCCTTATTTGAAGTGGAGACCCTTTACAACAATCAGCTAAAAGCAATCTACACAAAGGCCTGATTTTACATGCTGGCAGTTACAATCAGAGGGATTGAAAGGGCGAGTCATCAAAAAAGCTATCCAGACAGGTGGAGGGGTGGCATTATGCAGGTTGGACATCAGCCTCCCCCCACATCTCCCAGTTCTAATTTCAGATACTATTTTTTTCCCCCCTGGACAGTTTAACCTAACTCTTTCCCTTTGTTTTGTGCACAGTCTGAGTTTCTGAGGAAAGCTGAATCTTCAAAATCCAGAAAGATCTTTCAATTCCTATGAATTTTTCCACTTTCTTTCAGAGCCATGAGAGATTACTTTGTTCAGGTGTTCGAGTTCAGTTAAGCAAATGAGCTTCTGAGTCTGTCTATGCCAAACCCTTCAGATATACCGAGCCCTGGTAATACCAACAGTTATATGTGTTCAACTTTGGCAATTTACAGTAGTCAGTATGGGAAGACAGGCTGCTAACATGGATTTCTGGTTTGTTCTGTAATGGAGCATTTATTTTAAAATAGCAAAGTAACTTACTGTTCCTTTCTGGTCTTGACATTTCTGAAGCCAGGCAAGGACCTGAGGTTTGCACACAAGACCGTGGCTAGTTCATCAAGCTGTTCCTCTTATGAGGAGCATTTGGCATCAAGAGGAAGAAAAAGAGTTTGGCAGTTTGTGGTTTTTTTTTTTTCTTTTTCTGTTAAAGCCTTGCTGTAGAATATGCTTATAGCATTACTGTCACTGCTTGATAATGCAGTTGCCCTTAATGTATCGTCAGGGCCATGTTATGGTTGACTCTGTGCCGTGGCACAAAGCTGTCTCAGGGTATGTGCTCTTTGCCCCCAAACACCGTGCCGGAGAAGTGGAGGAAGCTAGGGATTGCCCCTTTCCTCCCCATCGCTGTGAATGTGTCAGCATCAGGGCAGGCATGCAGAGAGAAAGTGGCACACAAGAAACTGGAAGTCCCATTCCCATGTGGCAGCAGCAAGCATGATGCAGCCAGCACCCCTCAATCCCTTCTCCATCAAACTGCCTGCTAATCATGATTTGAATGAGCCAGTAGTACAGATACAGAGAGGGGCGAATATACCCTTTGCACTTGTCTGCCAGAATAACATCAGCCGCAATCAAGGAATCTGATAAATACACATAAATATTTCAGGAAGAGGTCTGAAATTTAAGTTCTTCAAATGCTATTTTAGAAGGATGCTGGACCATTTGAGAATATCCATTTTAAAAAGAATTACAAGAGTATCAACTGATTTCTCTATTTGCAACAGGGATTAGAACTAAATGTCATATTTTAGGTCCATGCTTCATGTTTGCTTCTACAAGAACAGACAATTTAAATGTCAGTTATTATAGCTTGTCAATAAATTTCAGAATCTAAGCAAATCTGGCAAACATGACTGACAGCTACAAATTAATTTAGCTTTGTTAAATAACCAGCCAGCACTGCATTACCATTGCTGACACGCATCAGAGTACAACACTAGTAATTCAGACTGTTAGTGGTTGTGTTGTCATGAAATACAAATTATGCAGATTTGACTCATCTCCTAGGAAGAGAGAAATCTTTGAGGCTGTGATGCCCTTTAGGAGAAGTAATCAGTAATCCGAAAGCCTCTATGGTTTTATACTTAACAAAACAGAGGTATGGTTTAAAACAAAGCAGGCTATCATCACTGCATAACATCATAACCACTAGTGTGGATGGTAAAAATTAGTATTTGCTGCTTAAAAAGAAAAGAATTACTGTGGAAATGAAGGCCCTCACAAAGTTAAAAGTCAGCCAAAAGCCAGCATGAGCTACCACTAGGTAATCAGAACTTTTTAATATGAATCTTTTATTTTAAGCACTTAAATAGTCACGACAGGCTAAATACAGGTGTGTGTGAAACACTGGGCTGTATCCACACTGGGGTGTTGTACCTGAAAAGAACAATAATATTAGTCTTCCAGGTTAGAATTACCAGATGCTTTTGTTGTAGGGTATACGATAAGCAGTTTTCTTGACAGGAGTATTATAAAGAAAAGAAAAGGAAAATGAAGAGAAACCGTGTAAGGAGGTGTTTTATTCACAGCAGGTGGCCGAATAGGGATGATCTAGAAATTCCCAAATATTTTCTTTGACTAATGTTAGTTGCTGCATTGGATCATTACCCATATCAACTATCCAAGGAAAAATGGGTGTTCGTCTCACTGCCATAAATCAGTGGTCTTGTCTTCAAAGCTTTCACCCTATTCCAAGGTCAGTAGGCTCTGACCCTAATGTTGCAGATATCACCCACTGTCTTCAGCAAGGTTTGCCATAAATCCCTGCTAATGGGGAGTTCAGAACACCTCCCACCGTGCTGGGAGTCATTCTACACCTGCTGAAGATTTATTGGAAACATGTGCTCTAGGCACATATAGATGAGTTACTTCTGTGCTGTGCTTTTACATTGCTGCAATTTTAAGGATTCGTTCTTTTTTCTTTTTTTTTTTTGTCTGTTTTTAATAACCACATGTTCTTCCCACACAGCTATTGGTGATTAACATGGGTAGCATCTTTCACTGTTCAGCGGCGTCTTCAGTCTTTCTTGTTAGGGACTTGTAGCTTGAACATTTCTTTGACATCGGATAGGATTACTGATTACTAATTTATCATATCAAAGATGTTATGAAATAGGATTGGTTTTGATCACCACTGGCATGAGTTGATTTGGAGCCTCCCTCTGTCACAGCTGGTACGATGTCCATTTCAATCCTGATTTGTAGGGAAACAGATTACGCTGTATGTATTCTGCTCAAATACTCTAGAAATGTCTGACTTCTTTGTTTTTGTTGGAGTTTCATGTTTGTTTCATTTTGTTTGGTGTGGTTTTCCTTAATTATTCACTATTTAACACATTGTTATGAAGAAGGCAAAGAAATTTTAGCTGTATCATCAGGCTATTCCTCCACCTGCAGAGGGATTCAGGCTGATGTATTTTCTCCTACTGAAAACATACAAATGTTATCATTAATCTACAAAAAATGCAAAAGTCCTCAGTTATCTCTGCTGGCTGTTAGTCCCAAGGTTTAATGATGATGGTGCAAATTTCAGCACTATTAATTATTTCATGGAGATGTCTAGCAATGTTTCTATCATTTGAAGCATTTCAAGAGGCCAGTCAGCAAAAGTTAACTTTGAGGCTATAAAGGATCAAATAATACTCCAATTAAAGATTTTCTCTTTCAGTAGAGAGCCTGAGAGAGAAAAGCAGGGGAAGGTATGATTTGTGGATCTCAGAGGGGAAATAAAGATATTCTAGGAGAAATAGAAGGACTGGATCATTTTAATAGTCAATTTTATTTCAAACTATTCAACCACAGTATGACTGATGTACTCTATAATTTATTTGGACTTTCAGATGTGTTGTGAGAGCCGGTTTGAAAGCACTTGAGCAATATACTGAACGGAGAACATGGCAAAGCGGTTACAGTTTCTCTGTATGCTCTAGTAGCCACCTCATCATGTATTTTAAAGTAACCTTTTCTTGTTCTTTGCTGTTCATCTGGCTCAGCATCCTTCAGTCAGATTGCCATACAATTGTACCAATTGGATCTGCCTGGTGATGAGCATTTTGAAACTCCAGCTGTTTCTTTAAGGTCTAATATAAGAGATGGCTTTTGTTTTGATGAAGGCTGCCATGTGGAAGGTTCCTTGAAAGTCAGGAAGTGTTTTGCAGGTTTTTGGTGCTTGCTTAGGCCATTTTCCCTGGCTGTAATATCAATAAACTAAAGTTGTTCTATGAATTTTGGTCTTTTCAAAGCCTACAGACATCCCTGAAACGTCTTTCATTTCAGTCACAGCAGTTTTATCTCATTGTGTGTTAAATGGATGTGTTATGACAAATAATGCAATATTTACCAGTGTTCACCTGTTGGGTTGCTAGGTTCAGTGCTTAGTCTCCCCTTTTCAAGGGCTCAGAGTCACCGTGCATTTGATAATTACTGTAGTTAGCTGATCAAGTTTGCATACCATGAACACGTCAGGGTGTAGGCTGGGTTTTGTTGTTGTCGGCGGTTTTTTCTCTTCTGAGAAAACAATCATCCAGGAAAAAAAGTAGTGTGGTATAAATAGAACATGTAATGAAATTGGCCTGAGTCTGAAACTCATCAATCTGGAACTCATAGATGCTGTAAACCCAACAGGTAATAGATAAAAGGTCATCCTATTTCATGGACACTGCCTTAGATAAAATAGCTGTTAGAGTTAATAATTCTCACTATAAATCTTACTAACATAAAGAGTTTGGTTATACAACTGTAGTTATTTTTACATCAATGACCTTAATTATTAGTATGAACCCTCCACCGCAACAAATTTGGCTCTGTCAGCTGTACGCCCAGAGTATGGAAGTCCCCAAAATGACCACGAGGCAAAGGAATCAGTACTGTTAGAGTCTTTAATTTGCATTGTGTACCTTAAATCCACAATAGACCACAGATCTAGCATAATTAAGATCATGATCAAATCACAACATTGGCATGGAACCATACAAAGCACTATCATTTTGGAGTCAGAGCCTGGTTTCAGCCCCGACTTACTTTGAAAAGAGCTTTCAGACCTGAAGAAGGACCTGTGTAACTTACTTTTCTTTCAAATAATGAGTTGGACTAATAAGAGCTACCATCTCCCTGTATGAACCTTGCTGCCCTATAAGATCATGTTCAGACAAATTAAATTCATCAGTTAAACATAAGATTAGGCTTGAGCAGCTCTCCAATCAAAACTTCACATGGGCCATGTTTAGTCTGCCTATACCACCTGAGTTTTCAGGTCTGACATGACCCTCTCGCTCTTCTGAAGCCATAGAGCCAGACTGTCAGGAAGGGGATGGCAAAGAACGGAGGTGGTCAGTGTTCAGTTTGAATTTAACTGTGGCTGGCTCTGGGTTGTTTGTCAGCATTATCTGCAAATATACAACATTATTCTGATTTTCGGAAGGCTGGCTTTATTTCTGCGCTGCCTTGTGAAGGAACTCAAAGCTTTATGTGTGCATAAAGGAAGGCTGAGAATCACCTTGGGGGATCAGGGGCTAAGTGTTAGTAATTTACCTTAGCAGGCCTCCAAAATAAGCTCACTAGAACTAATCACAAGTGTAATACATGTCTCCTGTAAAGATTATCGTCCTCCTCTTTGCCTGAAAAGAAAAAAAACAGGGAATTACAGGGGAGATTTCAGGTCATCTCTAGGTTACTGCCTTGCTAGCTGTGACTTCATTCTGGTATTACCTCGTGTTTTACTACTCAAAGGTAAACCTTCCTTCCCTCTCAGATAATCAATTTCCTTTCATAGCATCAGACAGTGCCTGCTCTGGGTTACCACACCAGTCATTTGTTCCAGGACTGGCAACCTCCTTCTCCTTTGCTGCTGTGTCCATGGGAGAAAGGCAGATTTGAGGTTAGCTTTTGAGGCTCAGGGGATGAATGTTAATCGGTCAAAAGATCTGATTCAACTGTGCAACCATCAAGTGTATACCACATCTTAATTTTTCCACTTCCAGACAGCAGGCTGGGATGAAGTTTCTTACTTTGTTTCTGAAAATGGGAAGAAACTGTTGTTGCCTCACTTCCCACTCAAATGAGGCACATCATTGCATACGAAACAGGTCAATAGACTCAAAAGTTACTTGAGGATGGAGGGGCAGACAAAGTACATGATCCCTTAGGTGTCGGTTGATAGGAGTGTTGTGAGCAATAGCTTACAGGTGCAAAGAGGTAAATAAAGTTCTTTTTCTGACCTTCAAAACTCAAGATTATAATTTCTATGCTCTTTTTTGTTTCCAAGATAGTTCTTTCTTTCCGAGTAAGAAATAATAAGAAAAAAAAACCATAAATTTGCATTACAGTAGGGTACTTATAAGTACCTAAGAAGATTTTGTAATGAAAAGAAAGTAAAAAAATAACTTATAAAACATTCTTCACTAGCATACTAGATTTCTTGGTGTTTAGTTAAAGGCAGAATTATTATGTTTTCTTAAGTGATATTATTAAAGAGCTATGGGAAGTAAAAGCAGGAGAGTTGTAAGATAATAGAGTTAAACTTGTAAGTTTAACATGGAACATTTCGGGTTTTCTGGAGTAGAGATATTCAAACCTTGCTAATCTACTTTAAAAATGCTCATCACATAGGGATGATTATATTAAAATTAGTTCTTAGTCTAAAGTAGAATTCACTAACCACACTAACATGATAGATCTCTCAAACTATTTGCTTCAGTGAGTGTTCCTTTAGTATGGTTCAATGCATCCCAAAAGCTTGCAGTGAACTGACAAAGGTGCCTTTGAATACTTTAATTATGCATGGCCATCTTTATCCTATTTAGACTGAGACTTATCTAGATTACACGATTGGTTAGCCTTTCAGAACAAGTTGACCCTTAAATTAAAATGTTGCCTCTTTGAAGACTAGCAATCAAATTAAAACAACCAGTCACACTTTAACCTCAAAAAATAAATTGTTTTTTAAGTGTTCTCTTTTAATGATTACTTCCTACAAAATAATTTATAATTGTCAATGGTGTGCACTAAAGAAATACAAACTCAGCTGAAGATGAGGAGTGTGATGGGCCCTTCTCCCAACACTTTCTGATCTTTGGAGCTATGGTTTTGTTAAGATCATAGAACAAATTAGAATAATGCGGCTTTCTAAACTGGGTTGATGACTCAGATGAACCAAATAGCCAGACCCCCATGTGCAATGCCAAGAGCTATTCTTCCACTGTTTATTAAACTCTGGCACATTTGGGTGACTTTCGAGCATACATTTATTCTAAAGCCTTTGGAAAAGTTTCTGCACTTCCACCACATCTCTGCAGCTGGCTGCAACTGTAACCCTTGTGGCGTCGAGTTCCTTGCCTTTTAGGTGTTATGCAGGCTCCCCGAGCCCTAGCATACTCTGTGGCTCTGGAGAGACATTGTTGTCTCTCCTCCTCTTTGCAAAGCTTGCTGATCTGTAGGCAGCAGAAAAACCAAGGAGAATATACTGTCTTTTTTTTTTTTGTCTTTTTTTTTTTTTTTTTAATGTTGGCTTTCTATACAATCTCTTTAAAAAATGTATTCTGCAGTGCACTCTTACAGTACAGCTAGCTGGCAGTACATACTTTGTACGTTTTTGTAGTATTTCACATGCCACTTCTCTAAAATGATAACTGTAAGAGAATTTCACATCTATATTGACAAAATTGGCAATTAACAGCTGATGTAAAATTCTGGCATAAAACTTCCCGATCACTCCTTTAGTGTACAATAATAATGCCTTTCTATTACTCATATTGATTTAAGCCTCAACATTGACAAAGGGAGTTTATATTAAAAAAATGTGGTGTTTGATTTAAACCAGAGTGTTTTTTTAGTATGGTTGCAAAAGTTGTTAACCTGGGGCATATCCTGGGTGCTCATTAGAGAAATACTTAATTCTACATTCATTTTTACACAAGTGTGATCAGTACCTTTAAAATATTACTTTATGGCAAAATAGCTTTAAGCTAAAAATGTTTTTAACAAAGTCTGTGCATGTCATGTGCATGTGCATGAGATAGGGAGTATCTGCTGGATCTTCAGTTTAGTCCTGTTTTCGTGCTAGAAAAAATAGTTGGGGGTCTCTGGGAGGTGTTTCTCCTGTCACTCAGGTTTCTGTCACTTGTCAAACTATTTTACTACATATATAGTGCATTTGAGATTATGCCCATAATAGTTTGTATGTATCATCTGCACTATTGCAAACTAGCATTGCATCAATGGCTGAGTTTAGCCACAGCTATTTCAGTATTTCCACCATACACAGGCATAGGCTAAGGAGACATGATTATATTCCTGGGTATGGTTATTATTTTAACTGAGCATTTAAATTATGTCTCGGGCTTGAGTATGATATGCACAGACCTCATGAACAAGTATTTAGGCAAAAGCTGAAAGCGCATGCAAACCCTGGTGGTTGGTGTGACTATACTTGCAATTTTAAATTAACCCAGCTGAAGCTTTGTTTTAGATGCTAGCAAAACCTAATCAGGGTGTGTTTACCTGGGCGTATTTCTTCAGTTGCTAGTGAAAACAGGAGAAAATTTACTGCATGAGAGAGCAGAGCATAAACATCAGTAAATACGGCAACAAAAAATCTATAATTATAAATAATAAAAGTTACTGTAACAAAGAAATAGCCATTAATGCCAGTTGTTTATTCACTTCCATAAACTTCTGACAGGATAGTTTTATCTGTCACTTCCTTCTTTCCCATATCCTACACTGTATTAGGGTTATATATAATTATTTATTAGTGGACCCAGAAATCCAGTAATAGAATTGCCTAAATACAGAAGTGCAGTCAGTAAAGCTTTTCTTCCCCACTTAATGAAAGAGTTATTCTGAGTCTCTGCTGTCTAACCCAGCAGTATTGATTTCTGGTTCTTACATGTTAAGTAGGAAATTCTCTCTCGAGTTTATTTGCACTGGCTCTATTGCCTTGAGGTTTCAGTAAATACCTGGATTTCACCAAGAAGTTTCTTCTTTATAAAAATCTTCTATTGAAGAAAGCAAATAAATGGCAAATGGGTGAAAAGGTGTCTACTGTTTTAGAGTTGCATCTTTTCAAGGTTCTTCCCGTTTTTTGTTTAATATTACTTTACAGTTGATTAAAAATCTCTGTGCAGCTCTGGAGACACTTCAGAGAATCATTGAAATCTTATGTAAATAAATTTTGTCTATCTTTTTACTTTCGTCTAGTTCCTAGCACACCTTGGCCAGAATACTTCTCCCCCGTTTTTTTCCCTGATCATCAAAAGTGATAATGATGACCTCTTCCAAAGCTTCCCTTGCTTTCTCAGATCTTATGGACTCCAGGTTTTGCTGGTGTAAACTGAAATTGCTTTCACAAGCTCTTAATTGTTTTTTCCTGGCTTAGGATATGACTTCCAGTATTTTTAGAGGTTTTGTTTTGTTTGTTTAATCCTCCCATAACTGTCTTGTTGATCTAGGACACTTTAGTGTTACAAAAATTATATCATGGCATTTTATGCTTCTCTGTGAAAAAAAAAAAAAACAAAACACCAACATCAGTCTGGAGTCTCCAAGGGGTCACAACTCAACCACTTCAAATAAAGGGCCTTTTATTGATTTAACTTCTTGATTCTACTTAGGTCTATAGATAGATAGATGTGTATCCTCTCTAGTTCATGCTAAATGAAGCAGAGTGCTTTGAGGAGAAAAATCTACGGTTACAAACACACATCCCAGCAATTTTAAACACACTTTGATTTTCTGCCATTTTTACTTGACTGTTAGAGTATGCAAGCAGAGTAAAAAATTAAAATACTATTAGATGACACTAATGTTGACCACAAAGCAACTTCTTTCAGAACACCATCCTCATGGGGATTATTGTTGCATAATTATTTGCAAAATTGTTTGATCCTGTTATGACCTTTTCTCTTTTATTGCTTGAGGTTTACCAAAATTTATGTAACTGATTTTTTCCCCTTCGTGTAATAATGTGTTGAGGGAACTTCTTTACTGACCTATAGCACTGCCTGCATAATGTTTTTTTTACTTATGGCCACTGCAAGTTTCAGCCACTGGACAGAGGGTATGTTTCTAGTATAAATCTTGAATGTTTTAACCTATTCAGAAGAAAGTTTTGATTTACTGAACAACAAACTCCTCATTTATCTTCCTATGCATAAGGATGGTTATTGCTGTTGGTTTCTAAGTCTCTCGCACATGTTTCTTGGAAAAACCCCACCTTCCTAAAAAACAGGAGATTTAGTGACATGCTTGAAATGTTCTTTACCCAGCTCATTATTGCAGAAAATTCTTCAGCCCAGCCATACATTTAGGGGAAATGTGAATGTTATCTGAAAACATTAATCCTTGGCACACAATCCTGAAAACAGCCAAGTCTGGGAGAAAAGATTATGACTGAAGTTTGTCTTGATTTGAGTTTCTCTGAAAGGCAGAACTGACCTCCTTAATAGAGTCTGTGGAGAACATAGGGGAGCTCTACAGCTCAGTGGGTAATGTCCCTACTAAGAAGAGCTTATCAGTTTCTGCGTTAATGCAGTTTTAATTCAATATGTTTTTTTTTATATAAAAAAAAAGTGTTTTAAAACACCGCCCAACCCATCTCAGAACACAGTAAATGAGAAAATAGATTTTAAATATATTTCTGTGTTCTTGCACTATACGAATTAGCTGATTTAGGAAAACGGTTTCAGAAATATGTTGCAAAGAGTTGGACATCTTTTCTCATCCTCTGGGGAAGCTCTGCAGGGAATCTCAGAAATGGTGTTTTGGGGGATTATTCTTCCTCATGCTGAAGAAGCTGAAGTTAGGATATGGTTAATTTTGTAGGTGCTTTGGAGAGAATCTTCTAACTATGAGCAAAGACCTCATTGAGTAAGGTTAAGGTCATTCGCCATTATCCTTTAGGGAGAAGTTGTTAGAGCTGAGGTTATAGTCCCTTGCCTGGTTTCTTTCAATATCAGGGTTAATGTTAAGGTTGTATTCACAACTGAAGCTGAAAGAAGGCAAAGTTTAATTTCTTTTTCTGCTGCAGAAAATTGCTCGTAATTTTTTGATAGCCATTTAGTCCTGCTGAGGTCACATCCTCCAGCTAAACTAGGCTTAAACATATTTACTCATCTATATTTAAGGCTGATAGCAAACAATATTTTAACTTTAACAAATGTGTCTAGTTCAGGGTCAGCATCAGTGTTTAAGCCAGGGCTGTGGCTGGTTTCTGGAAGGTGTGAGCTGACCTACATTAAGGAATGTCCTGCAGGATGAGTGTCCTTGCCTGAGGCATCCTAGAAAATGGTCCATTTGCTCAGCTTAGTTTAAAGAGACAACAGTTTGCTGTTAGTTATTTAGATGGTACTGAAGAGTTTGGTGGGCTGTGTTTAAAACCAAGGCCACCAGACCTTGGGTCATTTAAATGGTCACCCCTTCAATGGGACATGGACTCTGCTTGCTCTTGTAGCTGTGGGTACTGCTTGAGTAGGATTTCTCACAGTCATGGTCCATCACGACCTAATTAGGTTTTTGAGATCCCATGAAAAACAGAATTGAAATCACAAACACCCGCTGACAGACACAACCTCCAGTCAGTAGCAGGAGATGTTCTGTTATATTTGCCATCCTTGGAGGGAAAAAAAAAGTACAGTACATTACAGCATTATCATGGTGAAAGGCTTAATAGACTTTACATTTCAAGAGCTTCCAAGTAGTTTACCAGATTGCAATTCATCAAGAAATCCATTTGATGTAAGTCCAAAAGACACTTCATAACTTTATACTTTCTTGGGCAACACAGTTGAATGTAAAGTAGAATTTCAAATTGCTAATAGGTTGATAAGAGTAAGGGTTTTTCTGATGGGAAGAGAACAGAAATAATCCTAAAGGCAGCTTTACCAAGTGTCTGGGGATGGGGCTGCTGCCTGAGGTGTGGTGTTTACAAGCTGTCAGTAGCAGCAGGGAAATGGGCAGTCTCCTTCACTTTCCCATGGACTTGTAGGTTGCACGCACCCAGGAGCAGAAAATCAGATTGTGCTGGATGGAAAAGGGATCACGACGGCTTAGAGAGGAGTTGTGATACCAGGACATGCACTGAGTTGACAAATTTCCCCTACAGTCTCCACTATCCATGAACATTGCCATGCCTTGATAGACATCCAAGAGGAAAGTGGCGTCCCAGGGAGGCTGCCGGGGAAGCCAGGCTGCGTTACGTGAAGATGAGAAGTATAAAAACCAGCAGAGATGCTGGAGGTCTATTTCCCTAATCAAACACATGCAAATGTGAGACTGTCAACAACACTGTTTTGATTATTAAAAATTGATATATTTAGAATATAGGATTGATTAACTCTATAGAAGTATGTTATATTTAATGCAGGATTTTATTAAAAATACAGTATCTCTTTTTATGTGTTAGATAATCTAGCTGTGGAGATTAGGGCTTTGCCTCACGGTTGGACTTTATTGTGGTATATGTATATTTTATATATATATATATGTATATATATGGGCTAACAAGGGTATAATCTGCCCCTTGGCCTTACTGAAATTTGCTGTCTCTGCAACAATAAACAGCTGAACAGGGCTCATGCTTGGTCCTTACCCACTGTACCTCCAAGTGTGAAATTTCCCACTGACTCATCACCCATTTAGAACAATTAAGAAGCCACCCTGAAGAATGCATTGGGGGAGTGGCAAACATTGTAGGTGGGTGAAGGTGTGACAACCGTGAAGGTGCCATGAAGCTGTAAAAGAGCAGGATCCCCAGTTGTCACCCACCTGTAGTGAGGGTGGCACCCAGTAGATCAGTGACTCGGTAGACCAAGGACTGCCTAGACTGGTCTTTTCAGTGATGTCTGGGAAAGTCAGCAGGACACGATGGCAGTGGCTAAGCGGGTCCTTGTGCCTGAATGGACTAGCAGTTGTAGGCGATGTGAACAGACTGACATCTGACTGTGCAGCAGGCTGCTTCACTACTGGCATTGCAGCACTCCGGTGTTTCATTAGCTTTTAGCTTAGCTTGTCATTAGTTGCTGGTAGGAGACTTGCAGTCCGCAGCTAATTCATGCTGCCGCTTGATGTAAAAGCTACTATTTCAAACGAGTGCACAAAAGATTGCCTTCTGACCTGCAAGCAGCTAACGCTTCAGCTCCATGTCCATGCCAAAGCCTTGTGCCAGAGATACAAAATTATGCACAGCCAGCGTATTCTGGGGTGTGGGTGTGTGCTTTACTTCATAGCTAAAGGAGCATGTCCCTAAATATTTACCTATAACAAGTAGTTGTTTAAGGAATAACAATTAGGCCCATTGGAACAGTTAACATATATAATTAGTTTATATTTATATAAATACCTTTTAGCTGGTATCATCGGTGTTTATATCAAATCCATTTGAGTCTAAAACTCAGTAAAGGTTTTGGTTGCTAATTCATTTAGCTTGAATTTAAAAATAAAATAAAATAAAATGAGAATTGGCACACTCATACAAACTGGCACCCCCTGCACTCCTCATCATGTTTCCTAGACACTTCTGCACTGTTTGCCAAGGAGCCGATGGCAGGGTGGCCGTCCTCACTGTCGGCACCGCGGTGTGAGGAGCCACATGGGCAGCAGTGTCACGGGCTGCTTTGCCCACGTCAGCAGGCAGTGCCTGAGGCTGCACACCCTTTGCCTTCACATACAGACTGATGGTGACTTACAGCAATGTCACATTCACTTTTCTGGCTAGCCGAGGCATCCCAGGGCCAAGACAAGGGATGGTCCTCCAAGAGCAGCCAGCACAGCAATGCTGGCTTTTTTTTTTACTTTCTTTCTTTTTTTTCTTTTGAACTCTGGCCAAAGGAAAGTATACAACACTCTGCAGCTCTTTGATCTGGGTGTATTTGTACGTGTATAGGTGTGGGGAGAAGTGACTTGAGCACCTGCAGTTATTAGTTAATGTACACATTGACGTCAAACAAAACGAAACCGTTATGATGTTGTGAGTTGTCGGAGTATTCCTTTGAATTTAATTATTTAAATGACCTGCTATTGTTCTTAAATTAAATATTTAAGCTTGCTAAATGGCTGCCATCCAGACTTAGTTGCTGATGTATTATGATTGGTACTGACAGAAGTGCAGTTTTATGCTGGTATTGAGGGGATCTCAACTCTTCACTGTTTTCTTAGTGCTATCACCACCACTGTGAGGGCCAGTTCAACACCCCAGCACCATGTAGGCAAGGCACATGCACAAAATGGAGTATTAACCCCCTTTTAAGGGCTATAGCTCTTCTCACCCCATGGATGAGTCCAGGATGAATGGCCGAGCTCTGATGCCATAGGCATATGGAGAAATGCCCCAGAGCTGTTTTTATGGTTTCAATAGGCTCTGTGCTCTGTAGCTGGCCTAAGATTCCGGGTACCAGTTTTCCTTCTTTCATCTTGTTTGACTGTTGGCACTGTGCTGATGCTGTCTTAATGCTAGCTTGTAGGTACGGCATTTCTTGGTGATTACAGATGGTACAAAAGCAATTATTTCATATGAAAAGCTTCAGTGGGGTGGGAAGGGCCTCTCTGATGTTAATGCCCATCACTGAATTTCTTCTGATATTTTTTTCTCTTTTAAAAAATAATTTTCTTTTAATCACTTAAGAATTAATAAGTCTCAGCAGTTCTTTCTGTGGTCCTGAACATGTGCCCCACTCCTTTAAGAACCACTTTCACTAGCATGAGCAGATGCCATATGTCAATCCCTTCCCGTTAAGCCACTTTTCCAGTCATTTATGGCAGCATATGCCTGCCCTGGTCCCTGAAACCTGCCCCCTAGCCCTCATCTCTACTGTAAAAAACTGACACTCACATGACATACTGGACCCTATTCTTTAGCATCTTGCCTGGAACTGGTAAAAATTCAGACTGACATGAAGCCTTCCATTTTCCAGTTTCTATTTCCAGGACAGCTTTAAGCTGTGTATTTCTGATGGCAGTTAGGTGTGCAGACACCCTGTCCTTGGCTTCCTGTGATGGGTGACAACCACTGAACAAGCCGGTCTGTCATCATTGCTGCCTGACACAGAGCAGGGTTTGCACTGGGGGAGCTCCTGGGGTTCTTTCCAGCTGTGGTGTCCTACAGGTCTGTGACAGCTGGTCCTGGCAATTAGTGTTCATCTGTTTGTCCCATAATGGCTTCTACTACTAACGTGTCTGACAGTGTCTTCAATGTTTCCCTAATCCTTACCCCGAATCTTATGTCCCAAATTAGTGGTTCCAGCGCAGAACTCTCATTAGCATCTTCTCACATCACCAGAGAGACCAAGTAACAATAGTTTTTGCTGCGGGAAGACAATTATGCAGCAAAAAAAGAAATGGGTACCAACTGTGAGTATTCTAAATGGAATACCTGTAGGAAATGGCAGGGTAGTATCCTGTTGCCCTTTTTTATGTGAATGAAATATGACTTTTGGCTTGCAGATACTGTTTGAATATCTCCCTGTGCAGTACGGTCAGTAATGCGAGAAGAACTAGAGTTCAAATATATTTTCACATTTAAAGACTGTAAGGGACATTTTTCTGGGGTTAAAAAAAAAAAAAATTATGCACTTGAGAGCAGAGCAGCCTGTCAGCTGCATATATGCAGAGACATAGCTCAAAAGTGACCATTTTTTTAAACGAGGAACTTGCTTATTTTCAGGAAGCTGAACTGTATTTATTTGAACGCTAAGAGATACAAACACGCTTGATAAATGCACATCTGTGTAGTTTTAGACAGGGAAATTGATAAGGTCTTCTGTTGCTTGTTTCAATGTCTTTAAATCCACAGGACTTAATCAAACCAGAATTGTTCACAGAAGTTTATAATTATGACCAACAAAATTTTTATATATATATATGTATATATTTAATAGTCCTGACATCTATCAGCATTGTTAGCAGTGGGTCTTTGATTTATTTAAAATTATTATAAATTTTACATACTATCAGTACAGAAGGAATGATTCCTAGTGACGCACTAGGATTGAACCACTCTGTAATTATAATAATTTTATTTACAGAGAGAAAGCAAGTTTCTCTCACAGGGAGAATATTTAAATCTGTTCTGTTGTTTGTGACGTCTCAAATTTTTATTTATTTTTTTTTTACCTAGCGAGTAGGTTAAAAAGTAAAAAGACAGAATTCTCCACAGCAGACAGATTCTCCCTAGGCAGAATATATGTTTTAAAATGACTGCTGTCAACGTGATGTGGTAATAAACCTTCATCGCTAATGCAAGCGCTGGCAGCAACTGAGGCATCATTTACTAGAATATATCTGAGGATGACTTTCTGTAGCTTTTTGTAGCAATCTGAGTTCAATTCAAACCATAATCAGCTAATCACTGGCAATTTTCAGATATGAGTCAAGCTAATTTCAAGACAATCAGCCTTAGATAGTTTCATCGAACAGCCCTGGAGATGATGTTTATGTTGATGTCCATTAGTATTCCAACTGACAGTAATGTGTGCTCTGCAAAAAGAAAACCAAAAAGAACCAGCCCACAAAAAAAAAACAAGCCACTCTCTCTAAAATCAACAACAAGCTTGCAAGCCTGAAGTGCAGAAAATGGAAGTTTATTTTCACCCACTGGTGTTCCCTAGCAGGTGACCTAAACCTAGAGTTGCTCAGTGGAAGGAGGCGGTGGGTCATTTAAGATACTTACCCTGATTTGAAAGTGTAGCTTAGCTTCTGTTCAGTGCTGAATGTTAAAACATTTGCTCTGCTTAAAATCATGGAAGCTAAAAGCAGTGTCAGAATCAAGGCCCTACAGTGTTACTTTTCCAAGAGCTTTTGGATTCAAAGCACATGCAGCTTTCTTGCCATGCATCACTATGTTATGTAAATGAGTCTTTAACGGTGCTTGCTTGATTGAATGTTTTTTTCCCTTTTTTTCTTTTTTAATCATTACTGGAATTTCTCTTCCCTTCACAGACTATAGAGTTAGATATACGTAACACCCTCTTTGCAGAGAAATATCCTCACAACACAGGGATGCCTTTCGAATCAGGCAGCCGAAGTGAGATGTTGTGAGAGTAAAGTGGACAACTTAACGGTATGAGCAGCATTCCTTTATGAAAAGCTATGTCAGTCTGTCAGCTTATGAGCAGAAATCGGGCAGGTAACGCCTGTCCTTGGCACTCCTGAACAGAGAGAGGTGTTTTCTGGCATCCAGGGTCAGGGGGAACCCAGAGGTCCGTTCTTGAAGCAATATGTGACAAAATTGTTGAGGTATTAACTTCACTAATTTGTTGCATTTTGCCACTGTGGTTTTCAAATACAGCTTTGGAGCTATTGCCATTGCTTCCTTGGCCGCCCGTGTGCCATTAAAAGGAAAGTCAGGCACTGTGCGGTCTCTCTTGGCTTCTGTCTCGGGAGCTGCTGAGAGAAACCTCTCGGTGCCAGAGATGCATGGGTCCGTCTCTCCTGCAATACAGGCCTTAGCAGTTTCAGCACCTCTGTGGCGGAGGAACAAGCTAGCATTGTAGCATGGAAGAGCATTTCTTACATGTAAGCCCTGATGGGGAACCCACAGAGAGAGAGGCAGGAGTCTTTCATCAAAGGTGCTGTTACTTGATCAAGTTGGAAAACAGTAAACCCCACAAAACCTGTGAAATGTGCAGATTAAAAAAAATAAATCTTTATTTCAAATCAGTCACCCCTTAAGCAGACTGAAATGAACACTACCAAAAAAAAAAAAAAATCAACCCCAGCATATTGGGCAATCTACTATTCAGTGCTTCATACTAAGCAACACCAGTCAGGAGACACTTAAGCAGCTGTCTCCCGTTTGGAGCCTGAATTAACGGTGATCACTGAGGAAGGGGACCCATAGTCGTAAACAACTTTGTTCAATGTACAAGAGCGGTCGGATGGCAACCAGAACATTAACGACACAGCTGAAAAAGGAATGCAGACTAATAGAAAGAGTAGCAGAATGCCATTTTACAAATCAGTACCCCTTCATCTTGAATAGCATGTTCTGCTGGCTGCCTCTCAAGAGTGTGAGCGGCAGAAACAGGTCTTCAGAGAATGGAGATAAAGTGATTCGTGTCATAGGAAAAACTTTCATAGGGAGAGAATGTGAAATGACAGTACCTGTTTACCATGGATGAGAAGAATTAGAGAACAAGCTCCTATTAGGCAAAGTAATTGTGCTCGGCAAGTTATTCTTTAATGAGATTTTAAAAAACAAATTGTGCTTTAACTATAGTAGGCGACAGCAATTGTAAAGCTTACACTGGCTAGACATTATATACCACACATTATACATTATAGTGCATGTTACATGTGATGTGTAACATGTCACATGCTACACATGACCTATATTTTAAGTCATTATGTATTTTATAAGTTCTATATTTCATATGCTTTTATGTCATACTACATATTGTATTTCAATGTTTTACATTGTACCATACATTAAATTGCAGTATTTACATTATAATACATTATATTATGTATACATATATTATGTATAATATGTACAATGTCATATATCGGGGCTGAGCTGAAACACAGAAATGGGCTTGTTATTTCAATGTCTGTAGAGCTGATGTGTTGACGTGCTGCATTGCTGCTTTGCAGGGTTGCACACCACCAGTACTGGAAAGGACTGGTCCCAGCACCCTCTGTAAAGCTGTGGCAACAGCAGCTATGCAGACCCTGACGCCTCCTCTTTCTGCATGCCGGCACAGGGCCTGTCTGGGCTGCCAGGCCTCTGGTGGCATGACACAAGCCATGGATGTGCAGCAGTCATCTTCTCACCCCAGCTGAGGCAGAAGAGTACTCTACGGGAGGTTAGGTAAGCACAGAGACAAATCCTTCTGCATTTTCATCCGGGTTGTTTTGTTTTTTTTCTGAGTTTAATGAGATCCACCTAACTTAAAATTTCAACTATACTTTCCATTGTCTTTGCTTTGTTACTTTGATTTTCCTTTAATACCAAGATATGTTCTTAAATGGTTTGCATCTGCTCTCAGCAATCTCAAGAAGCTTACAGGGGTCAGAGATGAGAAGGAATTAGCAGAAGGGAGATCCTTCGAGGGTTTCTGCATGCACAAACTGACTCAGGCATTTCCCTGACCTGAAAACGGTCAGAAGAGGAGAAAATATTAAGAACAACTACCCATATGCTTGTTCCGTACTCAGTGGTACCCTACTGTACCAGACCATATGAACCCCTGGTCCAGCCTCATGCTCATTTTCTGCTGGAAGCATTAATGCTCAGGGTCAGCCTTGACAAGAATGAGCCAAGTTAGGTGCCAAACTAGGTCAAGGTCAGATTTCAATGAAAGAACTGTGGAATTCCTCTGAATAAATAGAATAAATGGAAGAGTATGAAAACAGTTTTCCTATTAAAATGAGAATGTAGCCCCACATTTAAACAATTTTACATTAAAAATATAGTCCAAGCAGTAGACCTAAGAGTAAAAGACAGGCACTGTGATGTTTGGTTGCAGGAATGCTGAAGTATAGTATTTCTGAGCTCCTCTCAGAATTATCTTTTAACAGGACTAAGTTTCATTAAGACTTGTTTGTTTGAGATGAACAATGGCTTCCCCTCCATAGCTGGTTACTGAGAAGATGGTATTAATTGCACAGACAAGGAAAGGAATCAATATACGCTCTATTGGATATTGAGTTATCCCCATTTCAGACCCTTCTTTGTGAATTATGAAATTTTGTGTGTGTGTGCACACATATGTGTGTAGAATATACCCAGTAAAGCTTCCAGCATGATCAACAGTTTTAAATGATGCTTTCAAGTCATGGCAACAGCTGAGGCCACAGATATTATCTTTCTCAGACTGACGGGTGGAGTATCTCAGATACATGTGTGATACCTAGGCAATGCACCTGGAAGGCTCTGAGGAATGGAAAAAGGGGAAGAAAAAAAAAGAAAAAGGCTGTGCCTTTAGCACAGTCCCCACATAAGGCATGGGGCACAGCTGAGAAGCAAGAGGTGTAAAACTGGGAAATGAAACAAAACCAAAGGACAGTACTGGCACTTGCAGCCCATCTGTTCTTATACTGCAGGCAGGGATGGGGATGGACGGAGTGTCCCAGCCTTTCCCCATGCCCAGCTGGCTTTCCAGGGGGCAGCTCCAGACGGGAGCCCAGTCTCATCACTATGCATTAGCTGTGTGGCTTACACGTGGATGAGGAACTGAGTGCAGTTAGACCTGCACCATTAACTGCATTGACAATCTGAGATCCAAAGCCTCCAAGTCCTCTGTAGTAATTAACAGTATCACAAACCATCCTGGTGATACATCTTCCTGAAAGACAGAGGCTTGGAATAGTCTTAATGTTCATTAATTTATTCATGTGCCAGATGGCTACCCAAACACCTGGGTTTATACCAGGAAAAGTCTACAGCAAACTTTGGTTGTCTCGAGGCTAAAGCCTCAACTTGGAGTGCTCCTGGGGTGACTAGGAAGGGGTACCCAGAGACACAGTCGTCTCATGTGTGCTCTTATTAGCTCCCACTCATCTACTGCCATATGGCACCTTATGTTGAGATGTGCTGTAAACAAAACTGCAGGAGTCTAAATAATATTTAAGAAAAAAAGCAGCATAGGCCCAGCTGTTTTCCAGTACAACTTAGCATTGTACTTATTCCTTTTTCTCATCATTACAACTGAATCTGCTCAGCTGCCCTTGCAATAAGTCTCATCTCTGTCTAATTTTTTTTCAGTTAGAAAAAAAAGTTCATTTGACAGTAATTGATGAATCACACCGTATTTGCATTGGGTTATCTGGGTGCTGCTATGGATGGCAGCTCAGCTGGGCTTTTATTCTAGTAGAGAATGGATTTTCAGTAAAACTGGCATCCTTGCAGGGCCCTTGGTGAAGTATGGCATCTGTGGGAAGTCAGCCTTTCCCAGCAAGGAAAAATTTAGTGAAAAGCAATTTCCAAGTAACAATTTCCTCTCTCCAACTCTTTCTGATGAATTCTGGGTGAGGCTTAGGCTCCACGTCTTTTTGTGCTTGTGTCAGGGATGGAGTGGGGCACTTCACTCGTAAAAGAGATGCAGCAATATATTTTATTGATAAAGACAGTGTGTTAACAAATTTCAATGGTAAATGTGACAGTGGTTTAACAATATTATATGGTGTCCTGGTTTCAGCTGGGATGGAGTTAATGTTCATCTTACTAGCTAGCGTAGTGCTGTGTTTTGGCTGTGTTGTGAGAACAGTGAGCAGCTGCATGGTACTTAACTGCCAGCTAGGGCTGAACCACGACATACGGCAAGGTACAGTTGAGTATTTGCTGCACAGAGGACAAGGTCAGAGAAAATTGCCAGGGTGACCCTTGCGTTGAGTCATGAGGTTCAGAAAGGAGCTGCTTGTGTTTTAAACTCCTTCTCAGAGGGGAGTTTAGGTGTGGCTGGATCAAGACTTAGTCTCAGACATGGTCAATGGTTTATGCCTGAAGGATTATATATGCATAATCAACCCTTTATATCATTTAGCTAAGACTTCAAAGTTTCAGCACACTTGTTCCTAATTCACTTACTGAATATCTGACAAGATAAGGATTCTCTCAGCCTCAAACAGTAACCTTAAGAGGCATCCCTACTCAAGGGAAGATGCTGCCATGAAGGAGAATTCAGCAGGCCCTGGGCTGCCCACTATTTATGGAGTAAGATGATTGACTCATAGCCATATTTGTATACCAACTGCAGGTATTAGTTTCTTCCAAATTTGCCTTGAGTTGGATGTTGGCCAACACCGTGGTTAGCTGGTGCTGGTTACTTGGGCAGGGTTACAAGAAATAAAGGCCAGGTTGCGAGGGCAAGGAGCATATCATCGCAGCCTGACACCCACAAACACATGGCTACACAGCCACAACACTAACCGGAGCTCAGCAGATGAAGTGATAAGACAGTGAAAGCAGTAGTAATTACAAACATTACTCAAATCGCATTTCGAAGAGTCTTTTTCTTTTGGAGAAGACTCATCTTGTGCAGCAGGACACATAGGTACCACTTCTAGACAAAAACTAATCAGCTTCAACATCAGTTTAGCACTGGCAGATCACCAACTCCTGCGCATACCATAAGTCACTTCTAATGATTCCTGTCATGCACACGCTATAAACACCATTTTCCTTCCTATTTTCAGTAACTCTTTCCATCATAGGGTTAGCTGATCACAATAAAGGGCAAACCCATAATCACTGTAACTATGTATTATACCTGCATTTAACCTCACAGAAAAGACAGTCTAGAAGAAAGTAAAAGAAAACCTTACTCTAGAATAGGAAACACATTTAAAAAATATTTTATTTATATATATATATAACTGTCTATGAAGTTAATAGGCAGCAATATTTCTTTTTTTGTTTGTTTGTTTTCACTTTTTTTCTTCCCATTCGCATAAGCATGCACCTTACTTTTTCCTGCAAGTCACCTAGATCTTGTCCTTTGTTTGCAATGGCTGTATAGTATATGTGTCAATCAGCTGTGCTGAGATACATTTAGTTGCATGTAATTATGTTTGGTCAGGTGAAATTTTACAGTTAATCTTAATTATGACCAGATGTGTTTCAATATAGCCTTTCAACCTTTGAATTGCCCAATATGCTCTCACTTACATTTTTACTTTATCTCATTAATTGACTTAGTAAGTAATCACAGACAACTACCTGTAATGTGACCGTAATGAGGGAGATACTAACTGAGCTAAAAGCCTACAGGTTAGGCTGTGGCTTTGCCTCACAATTTCAGAAGCCCGAAAGCCCAGCTTTCAAAAAGGCTGTTGTATGGTTCTGCGTTTCTCTAGTGGTTTAGATGTTACCTCCCAGCCAGCACAACAGTCACAGCTTCATTGAAATGAGTAGGTGGTTTTGTTTGTGTCTGCATTTCTGAGTCAGATGAAGCTTGGGACAAGAAATGAGAGCTGAATACATCACATGTTCCCATTCACTTGGGTAAAGGAAGATAAGGCAGAGGAAAAGCTTTGCCTCACAGGTTGACTCTTGGTTCCCAGTACAGTCCCAAGAACACTTGTCTATGGTGCAGTCCATGTAGCACTGCTGGCCTCAGGGCTTTTGTTTGCCTTTTTCAGAAGACGCCCTAGGATACTAGGAGTAGGAAAATCCTTTGAAGAAGAGAGGAGCCAGGCTACTGAAACCTTTTCTCTGTCAATACAGACATGTTCTTGCCTTTTTCTTTTTTATGTTGACCAACCACCTCTTTTCTAAACTTACATCTCCTCTAGTAATTCATCCTACCGGGGGAAACTTCCTGTTTATTCTGGAATCTTTGCTGAGTGGATTAAAGGTACGACAAAATACCTTACCCAAGAGCTTATGGCCATGATTTATTTAATACAGGTATATGAAAAATTGATATCTGACACCAAATTTCATGCAGAGAAGATAATTTATAAAGCATATGTTTTGATTATTAAAACAATAATAAAATTAAGGCAACAAACCTTCAAAATTCAAAGTATGCTGATGGCCAGTCTGCTCTCTACCACCAATACTGTGTCATCTCTTTATTTTGTGTGTTAAAGACATTATCACTGGATAGGATTACTAAAGTAAAACCATATCAGACATATTTTTTATTTCCATATCAACCAGGATGTAAAAACTGAAAGAGAGTTGTGAAGTTTCCCTTTCTTAGAGAAGACTTTAAATGATGAAGGTAACACATTTTTGAAGTGTGTTGACCCAAAAGGCCTGGAAGAACAAGGTTTAAACTGAAGAGGTGGGAGGAGGGGTGTGGAATGATGGTGTCAATTAAACCCTGGGTTAGGGAATGAAAAATGACATCACCTGCATATTTCTGACACCCACACCACCACACGGGGCTGAGAAATACAGCAAATTCAAACTTGGTGAAGTGAGAAAATTAAGAGTAGATTTAAAGGGACAGCTTTGTCAAATGTGCTATTTTAGAGGGGGGAAAAGATAAAAATAAAGCATTTTTTGGCTGTGTTGTATGTTTGATGCTTATCCAAACTGATTTTGCTTGGCTCCTGAAATAATAGTAAGCTGCTTGCCTTAAAGGTGATCATTCTTCTCACCCTTTTCTTATTACTTTCTTTACTTCCCACAATATCAAGCTCAAAAAGGAAATAAAACAAAACAAAAACACCAAAAAAAGCCAAACCCAAAACCACCTTTGCGTGAGTGAGTACCGTGTATCTGAGAGACTTTTATAAAGAGAGATACACAGAGAAATTAAAAACTTTGACAGGAAGATAGAGTAGCATCTACTTTGTCATGTGTGCCATGTCACATAAACTGCCACACGATCCCAGACTTAGGTTGTGGGCATATTTCTCACTAAAACCCAATGATCTTTCTTGAAGGGATCAGGATCAATCTCCCTTGGAAGCACCCGATTATCCTTTATGGATTTTAGAAAGCAATTGCTCAGCCAACAAGCTGGGAGTTCATGGCTTGCCTTTGGATCTGCTCGACACTGAAGCCATTCTCAAAACAGGATGGGCAAGTAGCTGGTTGCTTTTTTTTTTGCCTTTTTTTTTTTTTTTTCTTTCTTTCTTTCTTGGGTCCTAAACCAACGTAAGCATTTAGGATCCTGGGTGAGCAAATGTGTCTAGGCCTTTAATGTTGGGTTTACCAACATTTGGCTTTTATTTGGCAAGTGAGCATGCACAGACAATCAGGGACAGGCGATATGCGTAGGGTAGCAGCTCTATGCTAAAACTTCAAAAGTAAAATATATCTATCCTTAGGAACTCATGAACTGTGCTGGCAATGATGAACAAGGTGCCCAGGTGGATGCCTGGATGGCCAGACCTTGTCCCAGTTGTGTGGTCACTGCCAGTGAGAAACAGCAAAGAGCACGGGGAGACCAACACAAGCTGCTGCACGAACATTTGAAAATCCTAGTCTTCAATTTTAAAGAGAGGAAAAAAGGTAATAATGATAATAAGTACAGATAAAATGTAGTTTGTTCCAGTAGCATTGGTTTCCAAAATTAGAATAGGCTCCTTCCACTGCAGTGAAATCCCACTACAATAACAGTACAAAAAAGAAAAATTCCCCAGGCTGCTGCTCAGAGCACAGTTGTGAGCCAAGGATGGTGTGGACAGCTGCCCTGCAAACTTCCCTGCTCGCCATCACTCAGGTATTTTGCATGTTCCCTGTCTGGCTGCCAGCACCCCCAGGGCAGCTGCTCACCCCATGCTGCTCCCAAAGCCCTGCCTGATGCCCACCGTACCTGGCTGGGCTTTTCCCCAGTGCAGGCAGGGCTTGATGCTGCCCGCTGTCCCCAGCCCACTTGCTAATCATGATCAAGCACAAAGTACATTTACAGCACTGTATCGATGATGACTGCCAAAGGAAAGCAATTTGCTCCTTGGAGGTGAGTCCTCTGAGCTCCTTTGCACAGCAACCTCACCGAGCAGCTCCAGAAGCGCAAGGTTACTGCACCAGCTTAATATGCAACCAGCACTGTGTATTTTCATACTTAATATGCAGATCTAATTGCTTGCCTGCATTTTGATTACCTTTTCTTCCTGGAATTTGCTCTTGTGTGGCTAATCCTAGTGAACTTCAAAGCATGAACTTGGTGGCTTTCATTTTTTTATTTCTGCAATTTGTGTCTGAGACCAATGTCAAAACTCTTTGTAAGGAGCAGTACTAATTTTATAGACATAGTTTAGGGGGGGAAAAAAATCCTTAGCATTCAATTGCCTTTTTTTTTTTTTTTTTTTTTTTAACCTCAGGACCTTTACTTTTGCTGAACTGGGAGTTTACACATTTAGACTGGCCACAATTAACACTTCCACATTTAGCCTCCTGCCAGCAGCATCCTCCATCCTGCCAACTTAATACTAGCTTCAAGAATGTCTCATCGGTAAGTCCTTTTAAGAGAAAAACTATTCTTCATTTCTGGATATAAATGTGAAGAGATTTGATTAACTACTTCCCTGTCTCAAACTGCTAAATCCAACCCACACAAATGCATTTTCCTCTAAGTGCCCCCACTTTCCTCCCTCTCCCCCTTTTTTCTCTTCCCATTATCCACCTCCCCAGCAATAAGATGCAAGACATTTGTTTGCTTTTTTTGGCATGGTGAGCATCTACTTTAAATGACACCTTGTTTAAAGTTAAAAAAATATATGAAAAGAAAAATAGCCACAGAACAAACTAATCTCCCTTTCCAAATATAAAATAAAAGCTGTCTTATTTTTAGGCTTTGCACAGCTCATGTGTCATTTTCATCATTTCTTTCTTTCTCGGTGACTGAGAGGCAGTGAGAGGAGGCGAGAAAAACTTTTTTTGTTCCCCCTACAAAATACATATTCAGAGCTTTCCCTAACCTGATTTCTTTCTACATTAGATCATCTATAGCCAAAGCTAAAATGGAACCTCAGTAACCTGCTATTTTTACCAACTTTCAGTAAAATGTGTATCAGTGATTTGTCTAATCACTAACGGCATCAGCAACGTGATACATGGAGGCTGTAATTTTTAATGTTGTAAATTGTTGGATGTGCAGCACATGGCAGCAAACCAAGGGAAGAAGGGCTTCCAGAGGCGGTTGAGAGCAGGCTGTGAGGTAGGGCAACTTGGCGAGAAATGAACTGTCCCTTCACCCTAACAGTGAAGGGGAAGAAGTAGCACAAGAATCGATTTGGGGCAGTAGTGGGTCCATTTGGTATCTTGTGTAAGTCACACAGGGCCTGGCTCCGGCTCACTTGGACCAACAGAAAATGTCCCAGTGATTCCAAGGACAGTAGACCCAGCCATTAACTATTTTGCTTTCTTGGACCTTTCATGAATAAAAGGATTTTTTTTTTTCCCTTTTTTTTTTTTTTTTTTTTCAATACCCTCCAGCAGGCAGATACCAACACTAAGAGCTTTGAACTTCTGCTCTTGAGACTTAGTTTCCCCAACAGGACAAATCATAACTTCACAGCACCTCAGTGAACTTTGTCACCTCAGTGAACAGAGATATTTCTGTACTTTTCTTCATAAGATGTTTTGTTAGCCAATGTCTTAGGATAATGGGAACATCTAATTGGGTTGCACAATTATAAACAAAACATTCTGTCTTAGATATCTGACTTTCACCTTAAACTGCCTGAAAAAAGTGATTGCTTAGTTCATACTACCATGACTGGTTTGTATCAAAAAGCCCTTTCAATGTGTAAATATAATCTGCTGAATTTCTCTAAACGCATCATTATCACAGGAGAAGAAAGCATGACTATATCCAATAGATGCTCTTGAATGCATTCTTCTGTCCTCTCAGCTGTAGCAAAGAGAGTTATTGAGGCAATCCACTAACTGAAAAGACTAGGAAAAAAAATGGGCTCTCTCCAGAAGGAAATGGGAGACCTGATTACCCAGGACATGGAGAAGGATGAGGTAGTCAACAACTTTTTTGCCTCAGTCAAGTGCTCCAGCTACACTGCCCAAGTCACAGAAGGCAAAGGCAGGGGCTGGGAGAATGAAGACCCACCTACTGTAGGAGAAGACCAGATCTGAGACTACCTAAGGAATCTGAAGGTGCACAAGTCCATGGGACCTGATGAGATGCAGCCATGGGTCAAGAGGGAACCTGGTGGATGAAGTGACCAAGAGACCATCCATCATATCTGTGAAGTTGTGGCACACTGGTGAAGTTCCTACTGACTGGAAAAAGGGAATTGTGACCCCTATTTTTAAAAAGGGAAAAAAGGAAGACTCAGGGAACTACAGGTCAGTCAGTCTCACCCCTGTGCCTGGCAAGATCATGGAGCAGATCCTCCTGGAAACTATGCTAAGGTGGATGGAAAACAAGGAGGTGATTGGTGGTAGCCAGCATGGCTTCACTGAGGGCAAATTAAAGTTGGTGATTTTCTACAATGGGGTTGCAGCACTGGTGGATAAGAGAAGAAAACTGATGCCATCTACCTGGACTTGCACAAAGTATTTAGCACTGTCCCACACGACATCCCTGTCTCTAAACTGGAGACATAGATTTGATGGATGGATCACTCAGTGGATGAAGAATTGGCTGGATGTTAACACTTAAGGAGTTGCAGTCAACAGCTGGATGTCCAAGTGCAGACCAGTGATGAGTGGCATTCCTCAGTGGTCACTATTGAGACTGCTGATGTTTAGCATCTTTGTTGGTGACATGGACAGTGGGATTGGGTGAACCCTCAGCAAATTTGCCAACACCACTATGCTGTGGTGCAGTCAACATGCTGGAGGGAAGGAATGCCATCCTGAGGGACCTTGAGAGGTGGGTCTGTGTGAACCTCATGAAGTTCAACAAGGCCAAGGACAAGGTCCTGCAGGTGGGCTGGGGTAATCCCAAACACAAATACAGGCTGGGCAGAGAATGGATGGAAAGCAGCTTGGAGAAGTACTTGGGGGTGCTGGTGGATGAGAAGCTCAACATGATCTGGCACTGTGTGCTTGCAGCCCAGAAAGCCAACTGTATCCCTGACTGCATCAAAAGCAGCGTTGGCCAGCAGGTTGAGGGAGGTGATTCTGCCCCTCTGCTCCACTCCTGTGAGACCTCACCTGGAATGCTGCACTCAGCTCTGGGGCCCCCAACATGAGAAGGACATGGACCTGTTGGAGTGAATCCAGAGAAGATGATCAGAGGGCTAGAGCACGTCTTCTGTGAAGACAGGCTGAGAGAGTTTGGGTTGTTGAACCCGGAGAAGAGAAGGGTCTGGGCAGACCTTAGAGCCACCTGCCAGTACCTAAAGGGGCCTGCAAGAAAGCTGGGGAGGGACTTCTTTTTACAAGGGCAAGTGGTGATAGGAAAGGGGGAATGGCTTTAAACAGCAAGAGGGTAGTTTTAGATTGGAGCTAAGAAAGAAGTTCTTTGCTGTGAGGGTGGTGAGACACTGGCCCAGGCTGCCCACAGAATCTGTGGCTGCTCCATCCCTGGCAGTGTTCAAGGCCAGGCTGGATGGGGCTTTGAGCAACCTGGTCTAGTGGAAAGTGTCCCTGCCCATGGCGGGGGGAGGGTGGAACTAGGTGAGCTTTAAGATGATCTTCCACCCCAAACTATTCAATGATGTACATTATAGCGATGCTATTTGTTCTTTGGGACCTTCAGTTATCGATTACAATTTCCAAGACTAACGAGAGAGCGCAGACATAAATGGCATGGCTGTGCTGGCAGGTTTGCTGTTGCGCCTCTGTATGCCAGCATGAGATCTGGCACCACATGCTGTCGTAAAGTAGTGATGCTGTGTATAACTCATCCCCCTCAGCCCTAACATCAGGCCTGTTTGCTTGCCCTGGTAGTTAACTTAGCTATTTGCTGTCTAAACCATAACCCCATCATCACCTGCTTCTGCCGTAGCCTTACTCCCCGAGAATGTAGCCTGATCTGTCCCCAGGCTTCTGGCTTGTAGTCTTGTCCCAGCTTACCATCAGCCCTAAACAGGCCTGATCCCTCTGTGCTAAATGTACACCACCTTCCTTCACAACCCTGCCCCTAAAACCAAAACTTTTCCTATTTCTGTCAAAGACTGCTAATGTCTCTAGTGGAGGAGCTGGAATAAATTCTTACTCTTTCAGCACACAGCTATCAATTAGCACTGGTGCTTAAGCTGAATGTTTGAAAGTCTGATAGATCTATTATTAGTAAAAAATCAGGTATTTAATGCCTGGATACTCTAAAATTAAATTTCAATTCTATTTGACTGTCTTGGATTTCTATGGAAAATTATCATTCAGTATGTTTCTGCTAAACTGTGTTTCTTTATCCTGATGTTATCCAGTTTGGTGCAGATTTGTTCCATGGATGATCTGGATAAAATGGGGAATGTGACCTTACCTCCAGTTTTGCTGCAGATAATGTTTATGACTAATGCATGATCCAAAAAGGCTGAGAAAATGTCACTCCGCAAAAAGAAAAAAATAATCTCCTAAGGGAAAAAGAGAGAAAGACATTCAAAAGTGAGAAGTCCTAACAGGTCTTTTGCAGGAGCCCAGTACAGGATACTTAGAAGACCCAATTTTCATTCAAGAACTGCAGATTAACCTCCTAGATTGCCAGCTCTTTTAAGGGCTTTACTCTGATCAGCCAGAGGCCCAGACCTTCAGTACAGGGCAGCACAGAAACTACATTTAGCTGCTTTGAAATCACATAAATGGCATTAGGAGAGGAGCAGCAGAGAGATGCACAAAAGCTTTCACCCTCCCAGCTCTGATTCCCTACAATGGCTTCAGTTTCCTACATGTTTTATGAAAAATAAATGTAAAGTCTTCCAGTCACACTGAGTTGGTAGTTAAGTAGCGCCATGACTTTATTGTATTCTTCCAAATCCCCTTCCCTTTCTCTACCCCTCTATGTTGAACATACGTTTGTGCCACCCTAATTGCAATGAACCCTAACTGGGCAGTCTGCACAAAGATTTAAAAGAGGATATAATTTATTTCTTGCATAGTTACATAGCGTGAGTCTGAATTTAGGCCCTAATGAAAACACTTAGAGCAATCAGTGGAGACTATCCTCAAATTAATTCATCCCATCATACTATTTCTTTTATTCAAGAAAATGTGCCTGTGAATAGTTACCCATGCTGTGCAAAACGCTGAGTCCTTTTTCTGTCTTTTGCATTTACAGATTCATGGTCCCCCAGAAGTCTTTTCTTCATATTTTAAAGAAGGCAGTTTTCTTTCATTTGAGAAAAAGAATATAGGTGGCTTGATCAATGATGAGAACTAAATAATGTGCCAAATAGTAATAGTAACCTGTCCCTTTAGGACACTTCAGGTACAATATAACATTGTCTCTTAGTTGCTTCTTCCTTTAATATTCATTATTTACTTAATGTTTTATAAAAGTCTTAGCACAATTAGAAATTCCAGTTCTTATTTATTAGCACTTAAAGCACACCATAACTTCAACAGCAAACAAACATCCTGCTTGTAGAATTATAACGCTTCCTGTGTGCATTATCATTCTGCTCGTTCTGGTGAATACTTCAATACCCAATACAATTTGCATTAAAAAAAAACAACACAGACCACAACCGAAACAACAAACGAACCAAAAAAAGCACTGCACTGACAAGTAGATATATCATGTGGATCTTATACATTGTATCATGTAAAAAACCAGAAGATACATTCACCTTATTACAGAAAACATTTTTCTGAAGGATAGAAGAATAGGTTAAAAGAATATATTCAAAACTATTACATTAAAAGTGAGAAATTCCTGCATTTATGCATCTCTGTGTGATCATATTCACTCCCTCATCACAGACTGGATGTGTTCCCTCTGTTGTGCACTGTTCTGCACATAACGACATAGAAACTGATAAAGATAAATGGTGATAAAGAAGCAGAAGCAAAGATAGGAAAAAACTATGAAGGATGAGGTTTTTATATCCAAAATGGGGGCCTGACTTTTAAAGATAACTATACCCAATACAGATCAATAAAAGAGTAAATTAGATTTGATCCAGGTCCTGAAATGAATCTATGAGACTTTGGTCTTATTTGGTTAACTCCCATGTCAGCCTGAGGAAGCTGGAACAGGCAGTTTGCATGAATGAGAAGCTCCGAGTCAAACTGATGGCATCAACTACACTTATTGCCCTGTTTCTAGCCAGTGCTAGTACATGGGAAGAAGCACACACTGGATCCTCTAGAAAAGCAGAAACACAACCACAGGGTGTGTGGGACCAGAACCATCCACAAAAAATGCTGAAGTGTACCACAAACTCCACAAGGACAAGATCTTTGCAAGCCAACAACCAGGACTGTGCCAGGACTAAACCCAACTACTCATGAAAAGACTATATAGTTGTGAAAAATCAAAATAGTTCTGTTTTATTGTATAAACTCTAATTTTCTCTCAGATGGTAGTCATGGATTATACACCCATGAAATAGATTAATATATTTCATTAATCCTGAAACTTCTGTACATTTAGCTCTCCCTTATAAGTAACAGCTTATTCCTCTGGTCAAACACATTAACTAACATTTGGAGCACACCCATAACTACAACATCAAAATTCACACTTCTCGGACAATAACTCACACCTTGGTAAACACCCTACTCATGCCAAGAATCCATCCAGAAGCATAACTAACTGTCTAAACAAGTGGACTAAATAATAAAATTTATTCTTTTTGGACATAGTTTAACATTCTAGCATTTAGCCATTTTTAAAGTAAACTATTCTTCTCTAAGTACCTAATTAACAATAATTTCAGTCTCAGATGTATATGAAGAACAGTGCAAAGGGCACTCTCCATAATTATTTTGCTTTCAAGTAAATGTGAAAAATATCATACAATTATTTTAAAGAGAGACTGAAAAAAAAGCATATATATATTTAGGTCTCACGTATTAAAAAAGTAAAAAGAGAGAAGATTGACACTATTTATATAAAGATTCAAAGATAGGTAGATTTCTAAACCCATTCAAACTTTAAAATTGGATGATTTTAAAGCTTTTCTCTTTTTAAAGATAAAAGCCATGATATAATTAATCACTAGCAGAGGCAGTCTCTTAAACACTTTGTCTGTATCACAATGCTCACAAAACAGTATAACACAAAAGGCAATATTCTCCAGAAAAGATGTTTCTATAAAGTTTATATCTTTCTCCACCCTGGACTTGCATTTCTGTTATGCAGTTGACATTCTCTTGATATGGAAAGATGAAAAGTCAAAACAATGTCTCTTAAAAATAGAATTTTTTTCAGAGTCTCAAATAACATTTAGTTTGGAGTTACACAAGAACTTTCAATAAGAAGGTTCAAAAGCAGATATTTGTTACAAAATACCCCAGAGGACTGCTATATATTTAGTACCTGCAGAGGCATCTTCAGGGCAGGAGCTCTTCTGTCTTGCTCTCTGTTTCCTGACCTTTTGATTGGGAAAGTAATTTTTAGCCATCAGGATGTTTTTAATGAGAAACATGAAAAACAGCATTACTGTGAGAAAACCGAGGTTTTGCAAAAACATGCAGTGATACCATATTTAAAACTAACTCTATATAAAGACTGTGTACTTATGATTCATTAGACATCTGTATGCATAAGTCCTAAAGAATGATATTTACCCTGAAACACAATTTGATTTTAGAATAGAAAAAATAAACTTTTAATGAATCAAAAGCACAGAACAAGAAAGGTTTAGTAATAAACAGAACGAGAGAAAAAGTTACAGAAGAAAAAAAATATTTCAGCAGAATTTTCAGTAGTGGGTTTTTCCCCCAGAAGTTCTTTATAAAGAAACTGCACCTAATTTTACCTCCAAAGAACAGTAGTGTTACCACTGACTGATTCCTGATATTAATCATATCCAAATTTGCCAGATTGTTTAAAAAGATCACTTTTATAACTTTATGTCAACTACCTAATTATATCAGTAAAAGCAGGGTTTTCTATGGTTTCTGTTGCCTTTTTCATCCCCTTTTTTATCCTTCTTAGCCTGCAGTGGTAGATGCTTGGGTCCAGAAAGAGTAAGGGCTCTTTAAAAACTGTACGTGTAATTCCTCAGCTATGAAGGGGAACGTATACTCTGCATTTTTCTGCCCTCTATGGAGAGATTGGACCTCACTTGCAACACTTTGAGTCCAGACCTCTCCTACCTTTGTCTGCTGGTGGGCACTCTCAAACAGACTTTGATGCCCTCGGTCCACAGTGACTGAAGTATTAATTCACTGACCTGTCTGAACCAAATTGTATAATGAATTGTCAATATAGTATTACTCTTGTAGTTCTCCATATGGTGAAACAAACAAAGTTTTACTAGGGTTAAATTAAAGATGAACTAGCAATACAGGTAAGGATTATTAACAGGCCAGTTATTTTTCCTTTCTAACTATACTGCCTCTCTTCAGGATACCAGAAGCCTGATTCTGTGAGGTATTTAGAGATTTGATAGAAGTTTTGAGGAAAAATTGCACACCTAGGTTCCTGACTTTCCACGTGGTTGAGACAATTGATCTTTTTTTAACTTGCCAAAACCTTTATTTCTGTTTTTAGAATGGCCTTTATAGCATGTCCAGCACACACTTTCACATACTGAACAGCAATAGCAAAATTATGCCACAGCTGTACAGCGTGTCTGATGACACTAGAGTTAAGACTGACATTTTCTGAGAGTATTAATTACATCTATATGCACATATGTACACATATGCACAAGTTATTAACGTAAAAAGATATTGTAATAATTGATCTGACCTGTGGTCAAATTATCTGTTGGCTAACCTCACCGCATACCAAATAGTTCAATTTTACTCTTTAGCAAATGAGTTGCTGGACAGAAGAAAATAAAAAGTGATAAAATATTTGAAGAGAAGTAACTGAAAGTCCTCTGGCTTTGCAAGCACTTAAAATTTTACTATTGTACAAAAATAGGATTAAAAAAAAATAGCCTGGAAGAAAAGACCAAACCATTATGATCTTGATATATGCCATTCAAAATTCACCTAATTCCCCTTCTCCCTCTCCCTCATAAATCAAAACTGAATACACAGATCCCAGGAACGAGGAGCAGGTGGTAAAACAGCCTAAAAATCTTTTTTTCTATACTTCAGCAGAGAACTAATTTCATGTTGAAAAGTATGGGTCATTTTTACTGCTAGTTTAGCCACACAGCTCCCAGGTACCAATTTTGTAAAGTATTATCCATTTTTGCTGTGGGTCATTTATTTCCTCTGTAAATTTCCTTGAGACTTACAGAACTGATACGCATGGATTTTTCCATCTGTGCTTTTGAGCTTGTAATGATGATGGGACAGGTTATCTTTCCTTTAATCTGTAGAGGACGTGACAGAGAATGTAGAAATTTTATCCTCTGTAATATAAAACAACTTTCTGATCACAGCACCTGGAAGAGACATGGGCATTGATACCCTGTAAATTGTCAGTTTCCCATGTTCCTCCAGGCCAGCTGTAACTGCTAAAACCAGTGCTACTGGGCACAGATATTGTCTTAGAAACAGATGTATATAGTAGATTTTCTGCAGAAAAGTTGACAGCTTGTATTCATTTGAGAAATGAGAGCTTTGTGCTTGAACAGAAAACAGTTTCCCTTGTTAACCTCCATACCAGCTTTTATCCCAATTATATAAAATAATTTGGTTTTCCTAATTCTTGAATATTTGTTCTAAGTCTTTAAGCACAGGTATCCCAAATTTCTAGCCCTATATACTTCATATCAAAAACCTTATGATGTCAACCATAGCAAGTCATATACCCCTGGGAGCCAATAGACAAGACTTGGATATCACCAAGTCACAGGTGCCACTTAGACCCCAGACTAACCAGTGGCACAAAAGCCCTCATGGCATCGCCACAGATTCCCCTTGGGGACCAGAAATGACAGATGGATTAAAACTATCAGGTTTTTTTGGTTTGGTTTTTTTTTTTCTATTTTTCTATCTACACATATAGATGTGGAAGCGTGTATGTACAGAGAGAGGGGTGGCTGCTGCATAGGATGGAACATTTGCTAGGCTGTTGCCAAGGCAGGGCTGTGCAAGCCTTGTCACAAGGACAGGACCCGAGAATTAAATTCTTCTTGGTCATGGGAAGGTAGTGCTCAATCCTCAGGCGTGTGAAGGAGAAAAAAAAAAAAAAAATATATATATATATATCTCCTAAAAAGCAAGAGAGAGCAAAGGAAAGCTGTGCAAGGCTGAGCAAGTATTCTGTTCCCATGATCAGTGTGTTCAATCACACAACACTGAAGAATTTAATAACAACCAGTATGCTGACTGCAATGAATAGAAATTCATATTGAGTTCATTCTACAGTATCAGACATGGTATGTCACCATGTAAGAAAATGTATTTGAGCTACATGAAGGCTGATTCCTTATGTTTTTTAATAAAGTTGAGAATAGATTACAAACCTTTGCTTTCAGCCCAAGGTTGCAGTGGATGGAAGCTATTTCCTTTGATGTACTGAATAATTTGCCTTTTCTGAGGTTACAATAAGATAATGTAAAAACCTTTGAACACCACATAATGTGAGGTGGTAAGGTGTTAAACTACAGCATCTGAAAGAAAACGCCATTGAACATATAAGAAATAGGTCACTAGAATTAAATGGACCCAGACAATTAAATCCCAAATGCTCACATGGTACCAATGTGAAGTGAAGAGTAGACTGGATGGCTGCTCTTTTCATTATGGTTTCTTGGAAAGTTGTAACATTTTTAACCCAGTGCTCGTGGTTCCTTATCTATGCTCCTGAAACAAAAAGAAGTGGATTTACATCCTTACTTTTAGCACTGCAGAAGTATTAACATTGCATATATTTCACATCACATCACTCAGTCGTAAGGACAGCGATTGCCAGCTACCCTTTGGGTAACTGTGTCTGTATTTATGGGGTAAAGCAAATCTTTACAGAGCTGCTAACTCAAGGTCTGACTCATCTACAGCTGTTTTCTTCTGGCAGCTCTGCTCAGCCATCAGGTCCCTCCACCTGCATGGCCCAGCCCCTGAGGCCAGCAGGCCCAGGCACAGGATGGCTGATGCAGCTCCCTTTTCCCTCCAGAGCAACTGCAGTTATCAGGTGTGAAGGGATGCTGCATGGGCTCAGTTGCACAAGATGGGCAGGATCCTGGAAGCAGCCCACTGTGGAGCACCCTCCATCTAAATAGTGGACATGTAAGGCAAGTGGGGATCTGCATCAGGAGCTCAGCTATGGGTCCACTGAAGTTAGCAGAAAATTTTTGATTGACTCTGGGAAGCTCAGAATATCACATTAGCACTGGGATAAAGGCAAGAAGGATGTAGGTTACAGAAGAAATAGGACACATTTACTCACTGAAGTCTACATCCTTTGAGGTTCCAACTGTTTTGAGGCATTTCTTGAGTTGTATCCAGTCTATCAGAAACACAAAAGCTTAGAGGCACAACTTCCTTTTCAGGCAACTGTTTTGGTTTGGGGTTTTGCATTTTTGATATTGCATATGCTTTAGTCTAGTGTCTTAATTTCAGCTAGTGCTAATGTTTAACTTCTTCAGAGAGCTTTTGAATACTACAAGGAAAGACTTTCCAGAAGCAGCTTTCAGAAAGTGGTTTGAAAATCTTTATCTATCTCACTGGCCCTGGCATCCTCCCACCACAAAGCTTTCCAAACACAAATACGGGCATTTTTACAATGTCCCAGAAGAGACATGTCAGCCTTGAGGGCTGGTTCCTCATGGTGTGGAGGAGGCTGCACAGCAGATACAGGGAACTAAATCAAGCCAGTTGATTCCTGTACAGTGTCATGACTGTGAAAACCTCCACGAGGAGTAATGTGGAAGGGTGGTTGTATTTGTCCCTTCATCATGCATGCTATGACAAATGACAGCTTTATGGTTAAACGCACTTGAATGGAAGGTTAAGGTTCATCTCCCTTCTCTGCCCTAGACTTCATATATCACCTCAGGTAAAACTAAGAGCCAGTAATACCTTAAACAACAGATTTACTTTCCCTTGCCTTGTATTTCAGTCGAGTGTAATAACAGTTCTTCCCAATCTTGTCTCTTTAGATTAGGCACGTATGCCTGGAGGTTTGCTTGGGGCTTGGTGCAACGGGAAGCCTGAAGTCAGGCAGGAACCCTTGAAAGATATAGCAAAAGCAAAACTAACAATACATAAAGCAGGCAAAAAAAGAGCTCAGTCCTAGTGACAGACAGTGTTATGCTATCCCTTCCCGTTGTTATGCACTTCCCCTGAGCCAGCTCTCATTTGCTGAGAGCTCCTACAAGTTCAGGCCCTTACACTTTTCCACAGTTGTATCAGGAGCCCTTAGATTTAATTAAGCCACTGGCAGTTCCTATGGCATTAGACAGGTAACAGATTTTGTCGTCTTGTTTAAATATGTGAGTTTCAAAATGCTCATAAACCTGTGAAGACTAAAGTACACCTATCCTACGTATAAAACCAGGAACTTGCAATAGCCAATAAGTTTAAGGTTGAATTAACTGAAGGAAAAAAATAAGCAAATCAAAATGTTTACATCATTCTTGAAATAAACCCAAATATAAGGTTCTGAACTTCTATGAAAACCAGAAGGCAATGAAATGATGGGACTTTTGCCAGCTGACAGCTTAGCACCTTAAGAACCCGTTTGTGTTTCCTCCCCAATACCTTTGCTATGAATGAATCCCTTTCTCATTTTTAAAGGTCCACTCTTATCCAGCCATGTTTATATACCTTGTAATTTTTCATAAGGGTTAAACAGAATATAAATCTAGAGTTCAGATAAGATAGTAACAGATTTAACACGTACTTCCCCCTTTTGTTTGCCACATGTCATAAATAGAAATAGCAAAATATAAGTAACCCCAAGTAGAACCCCACAAAAACAAATAGATATTTTTTTGAAAGATTGCACGACCTCTGGAGAAAAAAAAGGAATGAAAACTGGAAACTCAGTTTAGGGCCACTATGCAGAATTAGAGTGAAAGCCGCTTTTTGGAAATGGAACAGGGAGATAATTTCAATGAACACCGGCATTGGACCGCATGGTTGGATGGGAATGTGGGTTCCTATAGAGCCAGCTGCCCAGAGTCACGCAGGCTGAGCACAGGCCTTTCGGACAGGGCACTGTGGGGATGCTCTTGGCAGGTGTTGCTGCTGCTGGGAGCCCGGGAGAGCTCTGCCTCGGCAGTCGGGCACAGCAGCCCAGCTGGCAAAGGCACAGGCTCAGCCATCGCTCTACGACATCTCCAAAATGAGCCAGCAGAGGATGGAGACAAAAGGTGACCTCAGTGAGTACACGTAGCCTGCCCTGAGTGCCAGGGTTTTCCCTGCTGAACCGACAAAGCACATATAAATTTATTTTTGACTCATATCTGCTGTAAGGAAAACAAGTGTTTTATACCCCCCCAGAAAAGGAAACATTGTGTAGGTTAAATGTAAGAACGGCTGGGAACAGTGACATTTCTTGGAGCTACGCATTTCTTTATGGATAAAATCAGTTTGGAATTTAAGTATGTGGGTTTTTTCCAACACAGTGAAAGATAAGACGTATGCTGGAAAATGATCACGCTGAGGCTAGGCTCCAATAATGTGGTTGTGGACATGATGGAAGCTATATAATACAGAGATATCACACATGATTTATAGGTTGTGAAAAAAGAAGGGTTTTTGTGAAGTTTTGTACATTTAGCTCTGTGCACTAAAAGAAAAGATTTATTTAACAGGCTGGTTGGTATACTTTAAACGGATAGTATTGTACCTTGAAAGTAGTGTGCTATCCTTGTCTACTTAAATATATTGAAACTATGTTTTATTCCTTGTAACTCCCGTTCTAGAGAGATATTTTAGAGGTCTTGTGTGTTCATTTCGCATGCACAGCTCTCAAGCAGATTTTGCTGCTAACAGTTAACCAAGCACCACATTTTTCTACTAGTAACAGCAGCTATGCTTTGGCAATAGGAATCAGGAGACAAAAATCACATTCATAAGGAAAACATAGCAGTGTCTTCAACTAATGGTACTTACCACAAGAATGATAATAGAAGACATATAGACAGAGGTATAACACAAATAGAAGAAAAATATACTCTTGTTTGAAAAGATAGTAAGAAACAGTTTGGGCATTGATAATCCATGTCATAAACAGCCTAAGGGAAGAGAGAGTCCCGAGTCAGTATTTCCCATGTTTTTTTCTCTGCCAAAATCCCTTAGTAGTGTAATAAAAATTTTCCTGGGTGGCTCATACCCTCTCCCCAGCATGTGCTTCCATTTCTCCTTTTGTCTGTTACCTTCCCTCTTCTTTTTCTTTTCTTTATATCTGTTTTTACCCTCACTCATACTTTGATTTCTCTTCTTTCACCTCCCCACTTCTACATTTATTTTCCTGCTAGCGATTCTCTTGTTCCCTTCCCCAGTATATTTATTTTTGCCAAGTATTTTTCCCCCTCCTCTGTTTCTTCAGAGGAGCTGGAGATGTAGACAGTCCTGATAAAACTCAGGGCTGAACTGCTTATTGCTAGGACCAGAGTAGAAAAAAAAGCTGTGGGAGAGCAGCAACAGCTGCCTGAAATCTCAGCCGCTTACCCCCTCCATTCCAGCTGCTTTTTCAGGAGCGTGCCCAGGGCAAGGAGGAGAGAAGAGTTCACTGTGGGAGGGGGGAAGGACGAGAGAAGCCCACACTGGGGTCCAGACGCAGACCAAAGAGCTTTTCAGACATAAATTGAGTCTGAAACAGACATCCAGGAGTGGGCTTCTGGTATAGAGGGGTGCTAGTTACCCAGGCTGGGAATTTGGAACATTTGGAACATTTTTCAAACATACCTCTCTTCAGGCTAATAATTTCACATTTTTTGTCCAGAGATGAAGGTCACTTGATGCATTGAGCTATCATCCAGCGATCTGGGGGCTTAGAGTGACAATTGCTCCATTATGAATATCATCTGTGATTCTTCCCAATTATGCTAATAAATGTTAAGCCCTAAGAGAGTCTTAAAGAAACAAAACTCACCACATTTTTAGGGAACTGTATCATTCAGAGGCTCTGACAGGTGCCGGTTGGATCCAGCCCTTGTACAGTGCAGCTCCCATGATCCAGGATTAATCGGCCAGAACTCAGCCAGAGAATTAAGCAAACCCCTAGAAATCCCTTACAAAGCAGAGATTGCCAACTAAGGAACTTCTCTTTCAGCCTTTTGGCTCATCAATATTTCTGAGGCTTTAAGAGTCATCCCACTTCAATAAAAATGCAAAGCTATTAATTGAAGTCTCCATATGGAAATTCTTTGTATTGATTCAATTTCCTAATCCAATAGCTTTACTAAAGTGTTGAGAAGAGCAGGTATACCTTGATCAGTCTAAGTCTTGTATTTTTCAGAGCAGAAATGATGCAAAATGTAGAAAAACATACGTCCATTAAGGCAAATGAAACAGCAGAAAAAAAGTCAATTCATATTTAATTGGCCTTTGAGGTCTTTGGAGAAGCCTTTCCTACAGCCAGAGCCAAGCAGTGCAAACGTGACTGTGTATTTAGCCAGTAGCTGCTGCTATCATCAAAACCCACCAGTGTCCTCAAGGTGGACCTCAGACCCGAGCAGCATACTTGTATCACTACCCGGTGGCTGTTGACAGCTATTTGGTGACACGCTGTTACAGCAATGGATAAAGAAAAATATGCAATACTTTATTTACTGATCTGCAGTGAAATGGTTAATTTTTGTGAGTTTGACTGCACATTCATCATGTGCCAATTTGACAGGAGATTAATAGGATTATTTTTGACTGGCTGAGGTTAACGGCATTACCTGTTTGGCTTTTATAAAATTTCCATAATTTAGTAATATTTATCTAAGTCACCATAAAAGTATAGAAATTGATAGTAAAATTACAGACAGCTGGGTACAGGATGAAATGAAACAAATGAAACCAAGCCCATGCTCTTAGGAAAACACAAATGCCAAATGAAGTATGTTAGGCTAACTGTTTAAATGATTCAATTTAACACTAATAAAGGTACTTTAGGCCCAAGTCCTGCTTGATTTGATACTGTATATGCGTGCAGAGGAAGACATCTGCTGAGAGGTAGACAGCCTGGACCCAACAGGGATGCCAAGGGAACAAGCAGCTTGGACCACTGCATCATTCCATACTCATTTCACATGCTCCTAATAGTTTTTGATGAAAACTTCACTGTGGTAAATTACCTAGGCATAACTGATTTTTGTCATGGAGAATTACTAAGGGACAACATTTATGATGGTTAAACATACAGAGCGATAAATGTTGTGTTTGGCCTTTTTTTAAGGCTTTGTTGAACAAAGAAGCAGCACTGAGGCATTAGGTAACGGAAAGAATTTGGTTTCAGATTAACCTGGCTATGGCAAGCATGGCCCCTACTACCAGACAAGATGTTTGTTTCCACCAGCCAGTGCACACGGAACAGCGGACCAGATTCAGCACTCTCTTTCCACAGACTGTTTGGTGCCCAAGGTGCTGAAACTGGCTACGTGAGAGGAGGGGAGGGGACACTGGAAAGGTACCTCAGCCTAGATGGCATTACAATGGGGTGTAAAGGTGGCAGTTTGCGTGCAGTAGGAGAGATGGCATGAGGCACACCTCTCTCTCTCCTGTTCTCGGCTGGTGGCCATGGGCAGGGAGCAGCTGCATTGCCGGGCTGTGCATACCCCTGGCTAGCTGCACCCAGCACACCCTCACTGTCCCAGCGATCCCAGAGGAGCTAGGGGAGGAACAGCTCATTTACACAGAAAGCAACTCAACCTGTTATTTTAGTTCTGTGTGTAAGCCACTGTAAGACCGAACACCTGCAACTGGAGACTTCTGGAGACAAGGATCAAGTCTGTCTTTCTACTTCTCATTGCCTGTTTGACCATGGAGAAAATAATGTAACTACAGAAAAATCAACACAGTTTTAAAGAAGATCTTATTGATAAGAAAACAGTGCTTGATTTTCCTGGCTATGACTATCTTGATTGTCATTGTCTCATGGATAATGTAGGCCTGATAAATTTTAGTACTTTTAATTGGTTACTGTTACACACAGCGTGCTAGCAGCTGTTTTAGCTTGTGGGTTTGTACCACTGGCCTCACAGTTGCATCCCTCTATGAAACCAATGATTCAGAAAATGTTTCTTCATGTCAAAGGTATTACTTTGAAGTAGATTCCATCTAAAAGTGTTTGCTTATTATTCATTCCTTTGTTTTCTTTGCATACGAGCTAGTCCATTAAATATAATACCAACAGGTTTTAAACAGTGATGCCACTTTGTGAATTTTATTTAATGGTTCTTTCAGACTATGTTTCTTCAACACCTATACATCTTCCATTCCTACAAACAGAACCAAAAGCAAAGGAAGAAGTTTCTTTGCAAGGTTTGAGAACTTTTCTTCACAATTGTATGGTATATGGCCAGGAAACTAAAGTCAAAGAAATACAAACAAAATTGTTATATGGCATGCATAAAAAGATTTCAACAGTTCTTCTGAAAAGCAAAATAACCAAATATGACTGTCACCCACAAAGAACGATGACACTGTATCTTTCATGCAAGATGCAATTTCCAAAGATCCTTGACTGTTCTTGGCATGTGTAAACATTTTGTATCTTTTGCCCTATTTTCATATAGCTATTACAGTCTCCATCTGTTATTGTTTGCAACTAATATGCAAAAAACCCAAAATAAATTAAAAAAAAGGGATCCCTGAGATTTTATACATGTAAAAGATCTATTTGGATCCTGACTAGGAGAATGCCCTCCTAGGAACGTTTACTCTAGTGGTGTGCAAACACTAGCAGAGGCAACATTTCTTGATGCATGTTTCAAAATGAGAGAATAACAAAAAATAAAATCCTAGATTTATAACCTTGGAAAACTTTATGTATTCCTTTAGGGAGGAAAAACAAAAAGACAGACAAAAAGAAAACAAGAAAGGGTAGTTAATAGATAAAGGTACTTCATACAGACACCTGCATCAATTACCAACGTATGAAACCATACTAAGTATTCTCCTTTGTACGAGTACTCCCATCAGACATCAATACTTTAGTCACTCAAAGTTATTTTCATGAAGAAGCTTTTACTAAAAGCACCTTAGACTTGGAGCCTTGTGAGTCTAGGTCTCCTGAGGACTTTTTGACAGATTTACAACAGAGAGGAGGTTCTTTGCATTGACTTGCTGGGGAAAAAAAAAAAATTACATATTTATATTGCTGCATAAACATTAATAAAAAATATGATCAACTGCAGCTCTGCATCTATGCTATGTGGAGAATTCCTAGGGTGCAGTATCCCAAGAAAAAAAAGTAGTGATATCTAAATTTAGGGATGTCTGCTATTTCTTATAATAGGATTGTACATTCAGGGCTCATACTATAACTGAACACCTAGAGTTCAAGATGAGATTTTCCTTATTTAGGATATTTTTTTTTTTTTTTTAATATCAGGCTATATTTAAGATTAAGGAAAGAATATTATTTCTCACAACTCATTTTTAAAAAATAATTAATTTATCAAGAGATTTGATAGCCTTCGTGACTTTGAAGAAGGAATAGGAATACAGTCCTGTACCTAGAATTATTCAAGGGAAAAGATTATGTATACGCTCTCAAGTGCTCCTGAGTTTGGTCTATGGGACTTCCCTGGCAAGTGCCGAGCTGGAAGAACATACCCCCTCTTCCCGTGGGTACTTAGGCAGTGAGGAGAAGGAAGGGTACATCAGGAAAGTTCATGTCACAAAGGAAGACACTCATTAAGCACAAATAAACAGAACCTGGGAGATAGGAAAAGCCCCCTTGGCTAGATGAAGGGATAATGGAAAAGACAGAGATTGAAATGCAAAGCCAGGAAAGAGTGAGGGGGCACCTGTGTTATGGTTTGGTGCGGACTGCTCTTCTACCTCTGCAAAGCCCCATGTTTCAGTTTCCATCGGCCAGCAGTCTCAGGACACCCAACCTCGGCTCCTTTAGGATGAAGTTAAACTGGAAGGTGTGCATCAGCTGGTCACCACAGGAACAGGCTAGAAGTTGTACAAAGCAAATCTCCTAAAATGTGTACAAGGTGGGCGCCAGCCACCAGCTGCTGTCTTCTGCGTATCTGCTCCTTTGGGCTGTGCTCATTTGCTAATGTCAGCATAGTCCAAGAGTCTAGGACTTCTTGGGATACAGGACTGGGAGAAGATCCAAGGTCTGCAGGCTGGGACTTTGCTGACTAAGAAGCCTGAAAGGGTAATGCCTGGTGAAGCATCAAAATAACAATGCAGAGGCTTAATCCCTCTTCAGCCAGTGGGAAAGAATAAAATATAGTAAAGGAACTAGAGTGAAAGCAAAGAGCTAGTGACCTGGCAGGAAGGTGAAGAGGGAACCGAAGGGGAAGGCTGAAAGTGAAGAGAACTCATAGACCTATTACAGCTTGAAACTCTGCATATGCTTTATGTCATAGTAAGCATTTTATCAAACATTTGCTTTGATGCCAAAGGAAAATAACATCTTTCTCCAAAAACTATTGCCCTATAATGGATCTCTTTAAAGTGTTTTTTGAAATAATGCTGAAAATGCTTGAAGTTTCTCTGCTACCAAATTAAAGCTCAGGGAGTTAGACTCATAGCCTATTAAAATACTGTTTAGCATGCACATTTCAACACAGATGTTTTAATAAAATGGGTTTCCCTGTAACTACCTAATGGCTTGCTATGTCAGTCATGACAGGTCCCAGGTTTGTGACTTGCTCCTGAGAGTTAAACAGAAAATAAATATACCAGTTCTTACTTGCTGCCCTTCCAATTTGAGCTGAAAGCAGTAAATAGTCTCATGGATGTAGATTTGATGTGCATTACTGAGAAAGTAAATCTTGTGAGAAAGAAAACTAGGCAAAAAGATGCGCTATTTTCTTTTCCTTCAGTCAACATTCTTACACATTGGATGAGAATATACTGTGCCATATTTTCAATTAAACTGTGTTCCTCCATTTCTCCACTCACAAATATTTTCATCCAAGGGGATAAAAATAGTTACAAATCTGCAGATGTTGGCATTTCATGCCTGAACATTACTTGATTGAGCAATAGGATAACAGGCCATATCTCAGTATGAACAAATGCTTCCAAGGAAACCAAAAATCTCACAAGCATTGGTTGAGAAGAAATAGACCAAGTCAGATGGCACCCAACCAGACATACACAAGAGGAGGAGATGAAGCATCACGGAAAACAGGAGTACAGCATCATTTCAGAAAGTTAGCTGAACCAGGGGACAAGCTGAACATTTCAGAAAGCTGCAGAGATGAACTGAGACTGAAGAATAGATTCTTCTGTCTTCAGCATCCAGTAATGTGTACAAGATTCCAAAGAGCCACTTTGGCCATCACCTTCACTTGTGATGCCAGGAGGACCCTATCTCAGGCCATGTCCTGCTGCAAAAAGGCAGACCTCAGCCTGTCTGGCCCCAGTAGACTGTGACTATATTGTGACTGCAGAGCTACGCCACTAGCTGGTTAACTGCCTGGCAGAACAGGGGGATTTGGCATACATCAGGACACAAGGGGTAACACCCCATGGTTTGCTGTCTTATGACAGCTCCATCCATCACATCCCATCAGGCTGTTATTGCCTAGAGGTGCCAATGCAAGTAAGGCAGTAAAAAAGGTTGCCATGTTACTTAACACTCTGCATTACTGTTGGTAGTAAGAAAAGTTTCCTGTATGTAGCCAGGGTATTTTCTGAAAAGTTTCTAAAAATCAAGGCTTCTGCTTACAAGAGCAACCAAATTCACGCACTGTTCCCACAGCCAATCCTTACAGACTCCTAAATAGGCAGATTTATAGCAAGGAATGGAAAACAACTTACGTATCCAGATTTCTTTTCCATTTTTTTTCCCCACGTACTTCCATGCCACCAACCAGGGACCCATTTTCGCTCCCTCCTCTTTTCCCATACAAACAGGACTCTGCACCTTGCAGTCTCTGCTGTTGTTGCTCAAGACCTTGCACACTGCTCACCTAGTGTGTCATCTAGCCGCACACCTAGAGCAAGTTTAGGAATAAGAGCCACTGTTTTTCTGAACAGCAGTCAGTGGGGCTCTCCTCCTCCAAGGGAGGAATTTGTGATGGCAGACCCTCGCTGCAGGATGTGCAGAGCTGTCTCTATCTAAATCAAAACCCAGGCTTAATTACTATTGTGTTGCAATATTGTAGCATGTAAAAAGTAATAACAGATAAAGTATTATAACCAGCAAAAAGAAGATAAGTGGAAACCAAAAATATGAAGGTAATATTTATGTGAGTCATCATCCAAAAACTGTATTAATACTATACCCACAGAACCTTAGCAAAATTAAGCAAATAAATGACATTTGCATTTGTTTGCCAAACAGTTTAGTTATCCAGTTATTGGGATTTTTTTCCTTTTTCATGAAGAGCACATTAAAAGGGGATGTCATTGTGCTGTCGCAACATTCCCACTAACAGGGCTGTCCATCTTTCCAAAAAGCTGTTTCTTTGAAGGGAGCTACAGTAAATTGTTTAGGGAATTCACTATTCAGTGGTTCCCTCAAGCGCTGCATCCATCTTTCACTGATTAATAATGAAGCATTAATGAAAATGTTTCTGTGTCTCCATGCTCCCACCAATTAAATGTGGTGCAGAAAAAAATACAGCCTTTGGAAATTGTTATTTGTTTCATTTGCCAGACAAGCAGTAGAGAGAGTAATTCTTTACTGGGAATATCGGTAAAACAAGGCCTGTATTTAGGGGATTCAGACTGGTAAAGGTGGATTGTTAAGCTGACATTTCAGAATCTCTGACTCTCAAATACCACATCAGCAATCAAGAAATCAACAATGTTTAGAAGAAATATAATTAGCTCAGCATGCTCTGCTTGAAACCAGTACTGTAGCTATCAGCTGCACCAAATGCCAGAAGAGGAGAAATGGAGAATTTGTTTTCCAGTGAAATACATTATATTTTACTTTATTAAAGGCATGAGAGCTTGAGACATTAATATTTCTGAGAAACTGCTGGAGCTAGCTTAGATCAGGGTGGATTTTTCTCCATTAACTGAGTGAATTCTGGGAAAGCAATCTGTCTTTCTTTTGCTTGGTCTGTAATAAATGCATTGCCATGACATCGTGTGAGACAACCGGGCAGAATGTGCGGTACGTTATTAATATGTTTTCATTTAATTTATGTACAGAAGTTACAGAGATCGTGGTTTATATATAATTGCATTATGCATTATCTGCATTGACCTTCTTACCCTGGAATTAAGTGTGGAGGATGTCACAGAAACCGACTACGAAAGCCAGTACTTCTGGACACAGATGGTAAAGCTTACGTGTAGAAAGAGGGGTGTAATTGGATGCAAGGTAGTAAATATTTACTCAAATCTAGTCAGCATTGGTAGTGCTTTAATTTGGCAGATGCTTTGAAACTTATTTGAGTATATGGTGGTCTCAGATTACTGCAGAGTCTAAAGCAGCTGCCCTTCCTGGATTTCTTAGCAAAGAAGGCGGGGATTGAATCTGAAATGTGTTTGGGAATTGAACTGTACCAAATACTCAAAGCTGATTACTCCAGTATATAATGTAGGACAACAATTATCTTCTACTGTACCTCTTCTCCAAGGGCCTTAAGTTCTTCACTGTCTATCGCCTTAGCACTTTTCACAAGTATCTTTAGTGCATTTGAATTTGTAGAGAGAGCTGGAGCATGAAATCACACTTGCTTAATTTGCTCAGTGCCAACACCACACTTTTCTCGGTGCAGAATAAAAGGAATTGACACCCTTCATGTCCTTGGACCTCCCCACCACTAAAGGCTCTGTTCTTGCAAAATCCAAGATTCAGTTGCCCAGGGGAAGCAAAGGACCGATCGGTTACTGATAAAGCCCCACTTCAGCCAACAGGCGCTTAACCCCACCGATAGTGCAAGAAGTCTGTCAATAAAAAATTCATAGGATGAGAGACCACCAAAGAGTTTTCTAGAATAGGCAAGAAAAAATTTGAAAAGTACTGGGTTGGAGAAGAGTGACAGAAAAAGGAAATGTACATTTTAGGAGGAGGAAGGCAGGGACAGAATTTACAGGGTCTTAGATTCTGAACCAGTGTTCCTAGGTGCCATGGTCAGATAAACAGCAATGCATTAGTTTTAAAATGCTGCTCTGAAATGTCACCTTCATCTCCATTGATCTCTATTACCAAACAGGTCCTTCACTGTCACTTGTGACAAAAAGCATTAGTCAATGAAAAGCTCTAAATAAACCTGAGGAAGACAAGCAAGCTCTTCTCCCTTAGCAGCACACAATAACATTATAAAAAAGCCTGAGAAAGTAGGGCACTGAAAAAAAAGCTTCTAGTCCTGAAACTAAAAATTGAAATACTCTATTCTAAGCCTGTCAGGCTCATCAAAACTATTTGGTGGTGGGATTGTTTTTTCCTCCTCTAGAAAGGAAGTTTTTGTCTGGATGAGAAAATAGCCTAGTGAAATGTTTTTGATAGATTTACTTTAATCTCCACATTACACTGGGGTAACTGGCACACACAAATCTACTGCAAGGCTGAAATTTAACCAGGATGTCCTAAGGCTGAAGTTACATTTGTACCACTGAACCAGCTTCAATGAAACACTGAAAAAGAATTGATAGCTGGAAGACAGTGGCCGTACAGGCTACTTCAGCAGCCTTTTCAGACCACATGGCCCCTATCGTATTGGTTCTTGTGGAAACACTCAAGCACTACGTGCCTGGGTGTCTCTTGCTGCAGGACAGGATATTCACCTGGTATGTAACCAGAATGATGTGTTCCTCTCTCTACTTATGGGTAAACTCTGGATGACATTTTAGGATAGGCAGCTCTCTGGCTTATGCCTCAAAATGTATCTGCTCTCCCATTTCAAAGCCAGGCATGCATCCATTGTTCCATGCCTCAAAATGTATCTGCTCTCCCATTTCAAAGCCAGGCATGCATCCATTGTTCCTACAACAGACAAAACTTGTATTTGGGTGAGACCAGATCAAAGGCTTGCTCAGAAATCACACCCTGGAGCAATGAGCTTGTGAAATGCATTGTTACTGTTTGAGCAGAGCAGTTGGTGGTGGATGGGAAAACCTTTGCTTAAATTTACCCCATGGGTGTTTGCAAGGTTAATGCTCCATTTTCCTGTCCCAATAGGCTATTGCAATATTTGTTCTCTGAGCAACAGACTTCACCTTTGTGCTCGAGATGCATGGTGTTGCCACATGTACTTGGTGTTCATTCCAAAAAACGCATTAGTAAACCCAAGGTGAGGCAGTTGCTGTGTAGAAACACTTTGCACCACCTGCCTGCAGTCACCCACTACCAGGCTATGTTTCTCTGGCCAATTTAACTGTGGAGGATTGCCTGCCTGCCATTGTGCAGATCATGCCACCACTCAGGGGGCATGTAAAGTGAAAATTTGGTTTTAAACAGAATAGTCACCTTCTAAAGAGTAAAGCAAGGCAGAGATTAGATAATGATTTAGAAAGCTGTTTGCAGGAATTCTTATGATCGGTTTGGACAGGCACAACCACATAGGGAAAAATAAAAAGCTTTGGAGACATTCTTGTCATTGTTTCACATCTGTGTGATGAGCTGAGGGCAGTGGCACTGCTGTAGCCACTAACATGTCCATGAACTGCCACCACATTCATTTCACAGAGCTTAGGTATTTCAGAAGCTGCCACCAAAAAGGAGTCTCCAAGGAAATGATGTTGCTCTCTTCTTCCCTTAAATCTTAAACTGAAGGCAAAGGTGGCTGTAAATCCCCCTGATGGTTGCCCAAACAGATGGGCATCTCCACAGCACAGAAGGCTGAGGCACAGTTTGAAGCAATCCTTTCTGTAAGACATCCCCAAGACTGCTTTTCTCTGCTGACACATCCTTCATAGCAGAAGAAATGGAGGCAAGAAAATAACATTATGAGGGAGGGTGCGCATGTACTGTCTCCACATCACCCAGTACGCTGCAAAGGGAAAGCTCTGGGCTCCCTGCTGGCCACACCAAGCCCCTGCCCCACAGCTTGTCAGAGTTATTTCCTGGGCTCTCATACTCTCCAGCATAAATGTTGAACTGCAGCTCCTGGACGTTGTTTTCCATAAATATTGCAGTAGAGAATTAGCTGAATTTAATTACAGTTATCGTGAAATAGCAAGCATTAATCAGATGCCAGTAGCAGCTGTATTTTGCTCTTTTGAAAACATGAAACTATTTTAAAATTATTTTATTAAAAGTAGAAAACTATTTTAAAAGCAAATCAAAAAGCATTCTATTTATAGAGTGGCATTATCGCATCACACACAAACACCTCAAAATAATAATATAGAGGCCCTCCGAATAGGATGCTGTTGTAGTAGGAGCCTCTTACGGGAACAGAAACTAGAGAAACATTTAGCTAGATTGTGCACTGGATCTAGAAGTAACGGAGGGATGACAACATACAAAATATCAGTTTTCTCATCTCTTCCATTTAGGCTGCTGACACACGCTTTCTGTAGAGATGCCCACCTAACTACTGAATCATAAATTTCTTTAAATGTGCATAAATTGCTCTAATTCACACATCAGTTCCTCCTTTGCACTGCAAGGAGCATTCAGTGCAATGAGGATCAAGCCCTTTAAAGATAAAAGGCAGTTTATTTCTGAGATCCTCTGCTCAACAGCTTTCCATTTTCCCTCCTCCTCGTGCAACGTGGGATCCATCTGGGATCAGATAGATGTAAAACCACAGAAGTACTGTGGGATGTTACCACCCACCGACCTCTGAGGACAGTGGCAAGGGCAATGGGTCTCAAGGGTGTTTTAGGGGAACTGCTGCAGACAACCGCATTCAGCATGGGCTGTCTCCTGCTAAGCTTCAGGATTCTGCAGCAGCTGGATTCTCCTGTAATTTTTTTGTATGCATAAAACTACAGATATATAAAACCATTGAAGGACATCCGATTTAGGCATTCAAAATTAAGACACAACAGAGTACACAGCTTGTGGAGGCTAATTCATACGAATTATGATTTAGATTCTGTTTTTACCTTTCTAGAAGCTGACAACCTCATATTTTACAAGTACCCCTTCTAAGCTGAAGATACAGTTGTTATGATACAACTACCACCTCTTACGACTAGACTACGCACCAGACTGTGTGGCAATTTCATAAGGCTGTGTAACATCAGTTACATGCAATCACCCAGATAACTATGTCACAGGTAGTGGGGTACACGCTTACTGTCCAGCTATGCATCATCATAACTGGGAACAGTAAGTGTGCCTCACTTCCAGCACAAACCATCAAGTACACCAGCCCCCAAGACTTCTGGTCCTACATACACACAAGACAGTCTCATATGTCCATTTTCCCACTGGCTGATGGGACAGGCCATGGAATTTGCAGAAACATTTTAACAAACTAGTTTATTTTCCTCAAAGCTGAAGTATGCTATAAAATGTGTCAAGGCAGGGTTGCAGTGCTTTATGGACATGCAATCTGGGGCATGAGGCCAAGGTAAGATACGGCTTTACATAACTCTCAAGTTGTAAAAGAGTTTACACAGATTGCTTTTTTAACACTGGTGCTTTTAACTCTCTTGCCTTTGAAACCACTTCTGCTGCTTTCTAGGGCTTCTCAGGAGAAGCACCCAAATTGAAACACATTTTGTAAGTGCAGAGATATTAAAAACTGAAGCATCAAGTCTTCTCCTATCCCACATGAAGAAACTTCCTGTGATTCTTCACTACAATGAGACAGAAAGACAAAAACTTATCAATGCCAGGCAAATAACTCAGAGCAATGCAAGCAATATAAACTCCTTTCTCCCTGCCCCCCATGAAAGCTAAAATAATCCATTAGGAGATCATCTAATGTATTTATTCCTCCTAACCACATATTTGCACCAATAATTTCCAGTTTCTAGCTCCTGACACACTGCAGTGAGTGCTTTGCACCAGTTATTTCCTCCCTTTTTTGACAAATGAGTCCGCCTCTTAAAGATAAGTTACAAACATAGTCCTATGCTCCTCAAATCCAGTTACTTCCTAAAGAATCCTAAACACCACAAACACTTGCCCAGGACACAGGTGGGTTTAGCAAGTAATAGGAAGCACATACAACAAAACGTACACAAATTTACAGGCAATGCATCCCTTGGCACCACGGTGCCAGGGAACCTTCCTGCATGGAGTCGCTTTTACATAAGGAAAGGTAAGGGGATGTTCAGTATCTCTGACTTCAAAGGCAACAAGACAAGGGTATACATGTACATATATATATATATATATGTATTTACACACACACTGATGGCCTCTTCCATGCTGTCCTCCCCTGTCCTTTTGCCACAGAGCCCCATGCCTGCCTGCATCCCCATCACGGCAGAGCCTTGATCCAGAGACCAGGTCCAAAGTCTACAGAGATGAAAAAACTTCAGGCAAGTGTAATGGTGAGGGGGAGATGCTAAACAAGAACTACCCAAAAATACACCTGCCTTCTGATACAAGTCCCACTGCCTCCTGTTTTTCTTGGATGACTCTCCAAGCAGACGCTCACAAGTAAAGCCTTATTTAGCAATAAGATAAATCAAATTGTCACTGCAGAAAAATAAAATGGCTGATTATCTTTAAAGTACTTTCTCTGAATTCTAAAGATAGTGCCTAGTTCTTTGAGACTTTAATTTTAAAATGTGTTGTTACAGATAAACAGAGGAATAGAATAGGTCCTTGAACGAATGGGAGCTGACAGCTTTTTTTTTTTAAAAAAAAAAAGTTAAAATCAAGGTTTGGTTTTGGAGCCTGCTGTGCATTGGAAACATTAGCCTACTTGGAGTAAAGTTTGCTAACTGAGCAGCAGAGAAAGCAAGCAGGGCACGCTAAAGGGAGTTGCGTGTAACTTCTTTCTCTTGCCTTTATTGCTGTAGGGACTAAACACAAGGAGAAAAACCCAACTGAAAATCTGGCTGCCATCCAGGAGCTTAAAGCCTTTGAAAGAGCCCTCTGGTGAAAACGAAGCTACTTAACATTTTGATTTTTCCCATCTGTTTGGAAAAAAAGAAAAAAAGCTTGCTTCATCTATAATTAGTGGTCAAAACCTGAGAAAGGTTTTCACTTGTGTGTGTGAATTTTGGCACTGCTGACTGTAAAAACTTGTCTCAGATCATTTGCAGCAGTTCAGATACCAGTTTGTCTCTACGATGAGGTAACAAAAGTTATTACTTATTGAAATGTGTAATCCCTGCTAAGAACAGCACTGCTGACATTTCCATCTCATTCTGAGGATTATTGACATTTCCCAAGTAGTAGAAGGGATAAATAAGTATGGACCCCAAAACACACTGAACATTTTTATGGCAGAAGACAAGCAATGCACTGCAAAGTAGAAAACAGCTTTTAAGACATCATTTTCCTGGCAAAATTGCTTTTCTTTATGGATTATTTTCTACAACTCTGCAATAAATGCTTCAAAAAAGGACTTCCTAACCGAGTATAAAGAAAACATATATGCCTCTTTAACACAACTCCATTGACTTTTCACTTGTAGTTTGCCTCTTTGTGCTAATTATCATATGCCCTCTATAATAGGAATAGATGCTTGCAGGGGATGCAATTAAATATGTAAAAGATACTTCCACCCAGGTTTTCCTTTTTCCTCCCAGAATCTAAAAAGTTTCTGGCATTTGATTTTTAAGGAAGCTTTTAAATCTGAATGTGAGGCATCATATTTTACAGAGCAGCAGTCTCCATCATATCCTAAATGGCCACTGATGAATTTCGGAGGCTTATTTTCTGGATAAACATCTAAACCTCTGGATCTTTATCAAGCTTACCAAGCCTCCTTTTTTTCAGGAAAGCAGAGGGCTGTGAGTACAGATACAAATTGTATCACAAGCTGTCCAGCAGCTGAATCTCAGGCTGCTGATTTTAGACAGGTCAGAATTCATGTAAAGACAGACATGCTCTTTAGATATTTGTATTGCAGAAAATTTAGATGTTTGCAGAACCAGAGAACAAGAACACCTCTCAGCTTTCACCAAACAGCTCTGAAGCCCCTGCAATGCTTGCTTTGGGTTTGGAGCAGCAGTCAGCTGTAAATGCCGATTACTTTTTGTTTAACCCACTCAGCTGAAAGCAAGCCTAAATATACTGCACCAAAGCTTTGTCTTTGCTTGAAGCCTACTAGAAGATGACATTTCTTTTTAGTGCATATACAATTTAAAGAAGTACAGTGATGAAAAGAAACAAAACTATTATTAGGGAAAATGTCTTCACTGAAAGGGTGGTCAACCACTGGAACAGGCTGCCCAGGGAGGTGGTGGAATCACCATCCGTGGAGGTGTTTAAAAAACACATAGATGCGGCACTTCGGGACATGGTTTACTCTAGGTTTTGGCAGTGCTAGGTTTGGCAGTGCTGGGTTAATGGTTGGACCTGGTGATCTTAAAGGTCTTTTCCAACCTAAATGATTCTATGATAAAACAAAGCTCAGAACCGCAGTGTTCTTCATAAAAACTCTGGCCTCAGCATTTTAGACTAAGCCTAAAGAAGGAACACGTTAAGAGGTGAAAAGGAAGGATAGACACGGAAAAAACCCCACAGTGTTACAAACCATACCATTGCCTGGACAGTGGCTGCAATAAATAAGAGGGAGCTGTATGAATCCATGCACAAAGCACTATAGCAGTGCAGGCACTGAGATCTGCAACACATTCCCAACAGCCCTCACGTGCCTACACATGAGCACGTGTGCTTATTTAGTGCTGTCACACAGCGCCCTTGGTAGGATTTTGCCATCTACGGGAGGAGGGTTTTTCTTTTTCTTTCCTTCTCCTCCCCTTTCTTTCCCCACCCCCGACTTCTGTGGACTTTAAATGTTCACTATCTTGGGGTTTCTTTGGGAATGAAACACAATACACATTGGGTTTGGGCTGCCTTGGCTTTACAATATAGAGTAAACAACATTTGATGACTCCAGCTGGGCTAATCCCAGCACAACATACCAGATTTTCTGGTACTCCTTAAGAAGAATATTACTAACAGGATCACCAAAAGGTAAATGACCTAAGCACAACACACACAGAATATGCTTAATGCTTTATTTTGTTTGTGTCACTCAAATTATCAACTTAAATCTGTCACTCATTTAGTACTACCTCCTCCAGAACCTGTGTCAATGCTTTTTTTTTTTTTTTTTTTTTTTTTTTTTTTTACACAGACTGCCATAAGCCTTGAGAAAATCCTAGGTTTATTCTGAGTGAAGAATTGGCTCTTATTTTCTGGTGTATAAAGTGACTGAGATATCAGAAGTGTTTCCAGATCATCTGCTGGAAAAGTGCTTATTTGGAGAGGGGCTTGCGTACTGCTTTGCACAGGACTCAGTAAAAAAATCACTTCCTCACTTACCACAATGATTGGATGGTTGACAGCAAAAGGAAAGTTTCTTAGAGAGAAAAAAAATTCCTAATGAACGTTGAATGAAGAGTACTGTGGAGATTTAGCAAAAAGCCATGCAGCCAGTGTGAAAAAACAAGCCAGAATAAAGGGGCGTTGCAAAGCGACTTGTCCAATAATAAGGGGAATTAGTCAAAGAAGAAAGTCAGACTTTCCCTGGGAAATAAGTTTAATTCTACTTAAAGTTTCTGTCTTTAATTGCTACCTCAGGGGTAAATGTTGCCCTGACTCTTGGGAAAGCACTGCAGGCACCAAAAGCAGATCTGAACAGAAATTTCAAACACTTGAGAGTTTCTTTTTTCCTTTCTTCAAAACGGACCTTTCTTTCAAATTTGGAGGTCTTTCTGAGGAGGGAAAAAAATTAATTTGTGGCGATTCTTTTAAAATTATGTTTAACAAAAGAAAAAGAAAGATTAAAAATGAGGGGAGAAGATGGGGAGGCTTTTGAAATGTTTAAGGGAAAACTGTTTTAAACACGACTGACTAGAAAGAACAAACAGGGAGGCAGGAAGAGATAAGGACAAAAGCTCTGTTTCTTTTCATTTTTTGTGCTAGGATGTAATTACTCTGCTGTGCGTGGGAAGAACAATGCGACATGGAGAAACTACACAGATAAATCCTGCAACCTGCCTCTGCGCACAGAGAGGACACCGCAGCAAGACTCACATGGCAGCAAACAGCGGCAGGCTGGGCTGCCAGGAGAAAGTGTTTGCGGGAGCGTGGCTGGGGTGGGATGACGTACCAAGGTGAAGAATGCAAGGCACACAGGGCAGGTGCTGGCCTGCAGTGCTGGAAGATGAAATGTCACTGAAGCAGCAGCAGGAGGGGATCGGATTCCCCAGTACTTAACCTTTGTGCAGCAGAGGAGGCTTTTTTTTTCCCTAAATAGAATTATTGTCAAACTGTCCAGGTTTCCTTGAAGGATTGGGAGGGCTCTGTTCAGGCAAACATGCATAGAAACAGCTCCATTGCCAAACATCTGTTAATTAGCTAGCATTATTGGTAAAAAAAAAAAATAAATAAAAATCATCAGAAGTTAACTTCAAAAAATGCTTCTGTCAGCATATGTGAAACAACTCCATCCTTGGACAGCTCAATAATTTAGGAGAGTGCTTTCCTCCAGTCTGGGGTAAATTACATGGCTTCAGAATAAATTGAGTTTAGAACCATAAAGGTGCAGAACCACCCAAATCCCTGAGATTACAGACACCAGAAGATAAGAAAGGGGGTGATCAGGCCTCTGAGTTCCTCTCTGATATTGCCCAAGGTGGTTTCAGCTTTCATACAAGTTTATCACCCTAGGGACAAACCAGAAGCTATCCCCAGATGGAATTTCCATAAACACGGTGTTCAGAGCTTAAAGTCAAGATCAGGAGATCAAGATCAGGAGCAGGTATGCTGCAACACAGATCTATTCCTCAGAGTTCAGGGACAAGGGTGAAGATGGGCTCTGAGATCTATCTTCCCCCTGAGAGTTTCCATGTAATCTCTAACTGACATTTTACAAGAACACCACTTCCAGCCTCACCAAGAAAGAACTCGAATTCAAGTCACACGAAGTTGGGTTCACCCATCAAGAGCATACAGATCTGTTATTTTTTCCCTCCTTGGCCTTGAAAATTAGTCTGACTCTGCTCAGCCTCACGAAAATATCTTGCTCGCACCAAGCTATGTGCAAAAGCTTCGTGCAAGATTGGAGCCAAGTTGTCTCTAAGTAGCACTCTAGCAGGGTTTGCAAATCACTTCAAGACGATATTTTCCTGGCTGGCTTCCAGGGCCCAGAGCAGCAGCAACAAGTAAGACACGGCTGCTGTGCCTGCCGAGGATGTGCTGTGCAGGGGACAGTAACCAACGCTCCTGGGCTGCTTCTAACTACGTGCCGCACGTGTCCGTCCTTCCCGCAGAGCTGCAAGGGGAAGGTCCAGGAAAGGGTTTGTATGGAGATCAGAGACATGGGTTTCTTTCCCCGTACCCTTCCTCGGGATCTGGGGAAAGAGCAAGCTGTAGTGTTGTCTCACACCCTCTTGTTTCATGCACTGAAAGCGATTTGGGGAAGCCAGAGGACACTGTTAATGAGGGAATCAAGGGAGTTAACTTTATCCTTTATGATCTTTATTTAATGATTTAACTTCAGAGCAATGGAAGACGGGGTGGTTTGGGAAGGTAAATTGTGGCCCAGGAAGACATAGAAAAGGAAGTCAATATGCTGTAGGTGTCAAAAAATCCAGAATTAATTAGACAAATGAAGAGATGGTACAAGCCAATTTGGGCTCACTGAATTGAAATAGGAAGTTTAAAAGAACCCAAACTTTCCTGATCAAAGTGTTTTGACTTTAACACATCCTCACTCTTTGAATCTTGCGGGGGGGGGGGGGAGAAATCCATCTTTTTTTATTAACAGAAAACAGTTCCATTAGAAATAGATAAAAATTTATCATCTCAAGCAGTATGAAACCACTTGCAAATTCTGGCTCAGTCATTGCTTTAAAATTCTAAGCTGAAAAAGGTGATCGGGTTTCTTTCCAGTTTAACCTTTACTGCTAAGGTTCATCTAGAAATGGATTTTATAGTCTTTCCAGTTAAATGAAAACCTACATGAGAGAGGTTTTGGAGGCGAGAAAGATGAGTTATTGTAAAAATTTCTGGGGTAAAGACTGCGACAGGCATTGCAGCTCTCCCATTTGTTTTATCCATTGAGTTCAGAACCAACACTCAAAAACCACCACCACGGTAGGTTTTAAATACATCAGAAGAAATGTAAGGTTTTTTTCCTTTCCTAAACATCATACTGGTTCCTTTGCACCATTGAACGTTAACTAAGACGACAGCAGAAAACAGAAGTGCAATATTTTCAGGTATCTATGTACAAGTGTTAAGCTTTTAGAAGTTGGTTTTATTTCTGATAAAGTGGATAGAGTTTATTTTCAAATCTTACTGTTCTGATAACATTGTTCTAATGTCATAAAAACTTTTTCTAAAAGGCTCAACTGTTTTCTAACATCAGGAATGAACAGAAATGACCTTTAGGAGTTGAAAGTTGTGTGTCAAGTTTCAATCTGAGCAAGACACGGTGCTTAAGGAAGGGATCCAAAGCATAACCTATTTCTTCCAGAATTAGATCAGACTGTAAATTCAGTAACAAAGCAACTAACTAGGTGCATAGAAACTTCAGGCTCACAAGCACACTCCTCTACAGCCACAGGAAGGTTGAGGTAGAACTCAGGTACCTGAGCTCTCACCCGAGTCCCACCACTCTCTTACTGCACATACAACAGGCAGTTTCCATCAGCTGTCTGGGATAACAGAACTGTTTCCCTCCTTTGTACACCAAACTGATCCAGCCAGGCACACACAACTAAGAGAAATATCTACATGACCTTCATGACTACAGAGCCCTGCCCTCTAAACCAGAGAAGTGGGATTAGGTCCATATGTAGAGAAGATCATTACCACTGCTCTGCTAGACCCACACAGTCACATTCCCTTCCAGACCCAGAGAAATCCTTTCCAAAGAAATGCACCCATAGCAGGAACTTCCTCAGGTGTATCCAGCACAGTTAAACCCATAGCATCTTACCAAATGTAGCGGTCCACTCTGGCAAATATATTCAAAACTGCTCTGGTGAACCCCAAGTCTTCCTCTCATTTCTCTTCTCCCTGCACTGAAAGGAAGTCACCCGAGCAGCATGGCTAAGCGTGTTTAACCTTGGCACAGAGCACACAGAAGGGTAAAACAAAAATGGGAGCGAGGCAACGCAAAACCTGGGGGATTTGCTTTTGGAGTTCACATTAGGCTAATGACAGTCTCTGATTTCTGGGTTCTTTTTCCCAAAGGGGGAAATGGTCTCAAAGCATACACCTGTACTCATGATAACAGCTGAAGAGACAGGTATAAGTAGTATTTATTTCGCATAACCTAACATTACTAGGTAATGGTTGGCTGTTCAATTTACACAGCCACATTACACAAATGCTTTAGCACATAGCATACATCAAAATCACCTAAATAGCATAAATGATTCCTTGCTTTAGCTGGGCCAGCGTGCAAGCAGACAGGTGAGATGAGCCCCAGTAAGAGACTGTCTTCTCCAGCATGGAGGAGCAAGCATGAAAAAGTCTGTCATCCTGTAAATAAGTCTGTAAAACTGAGCAACAAAAATGCTGACAAATGAAATGAACCTGGTAAATTCATAACCTGAAACTGAAAGCTGTCTTTTTTTATAGCAGTCTTTTTTACTACAAAGCTGAATCTACTTACAGTTTTAGAAAAGGGGTGGGGTTTTTTTGTTTTGCTTTTTTTTTTTAAGAAAAATATCTTAGCAGTAGAAAGGCAGAAAATGACCAGCTAAGCCCTATTGCAACATGTTTATTGATCATTCTGCTGAACAAACATTTTGTTTTGATTTTGCTCGTGCTGGGTTGTACAGTGCTAGTCACTTCTCTGTACAAGTTTCTGAAACGGCTACAGGGCTGTGCAGGCCAGATTGACAGTCACCAGGCACGGAACAAGTATTTCTGCTGTTTCCATTGGCACTGGCTCAGCCCCTCCAAGAGGAAGGGGTCTCCACATCTTACAGTTTACCTTGAACTCCACCAGCAAAGCTCCCACTGCATTTCCCAGCCATGTCCAGCTCATCTCCACAGCACCATCACCACAGCCAGACTTGTCTCTGTTGCACACCATTTCTTGAGTTTTAGCAACAAATCATATGCTGCTTTAAGTATGATTATTAGCATATGAAGAGAAGGGGAACATTTGATTTTGTCAGTAACCACTTTGTTAATATATTGATGTAGGGAAATAAACAATGTACTTATTGCTCCATAACAAGTATAATTAAATCATATGTTACTGATACGTAATGTTTAATTAGCTCTTTTCGAAGGATGCGTGTTTCAAGTCTTTGTACGCTTACGACTGTTTATGCTTGAGGATATGAGGGGGACAAATTATGGCAGAAAGAGTGCTAGAAATCCACTGGGATAGTAGCAAATGATAAATTATTATGTAGCTGTGAAGAATTAGTTGAACTCTTCAACTGCTTTGATGCATGTGAGATTTTATTTCTGCACCATGGAAGCAGAGCTCAATTACATTCACCTAAGTACAATGACTATTAAGTTTTCTCTTACAGAATTTCCGTCTCATTCCTTTCAGGATTTTTATGAAAGTGCAGACCCCTCTGAATATATTTTCTTCCCTAAAGTAGTTTTCACAGTAGTGACCAAGCTGAGCTACAAGTTAATGTACAACCTACCACTCTTGAGCAATTGAGCAATCTGGATTTTTATTTATTTTTCCCTGAATCTAAACCCAGTATTACTGCATAAGTAATATGGAAGAAAACTACAATGCAGTACATCATGGAAGTAGATTCAATGTCAGCAGTATCGCTCATGAAAGTTACATTAGCAACTCTTAGGATCTGAACGTGGGACAGCTTGGGAGTTTCATGGGGCAGAGTACACTCAGCCCTGCCAAGGTCTGCCTGGCCGTGGTTTTTGCAGCTTCCCAAGAGTCACACAAAATCATAGAAAAGTTTGTTGAAAGGGGCCTTTAAAGGACATCTAGTCTAACCTCTTCTGCGATGAGCAGGATCACCTTCAGCTAGATCCGCTTGCTCAGAGCCCCGTCCAACCTGGCCTTGAACATTTCCAGGGATGGGGCATCTACCACCTCCCTGGGCAACCTGTTCCAGTGTTTCAACACCCTTACTGTAAAAAAAAAAAAAAAAAATAATAATAAAAAAATCTTCCTTATTAATCTACCCTCTTTTAGTTTAAAGCCATTACTTCTTGTCCTATCACGAGAAGTCCTACTAAAAAGTTTGTCTCCATCTTTCTTATAAGCCCCTTTTAAGTACTGAAAAGCACAGTAATGTCTCTCCAGGGTGAACAATCTCACCTCTCTCAGCCTTTCCTCGCAGGAGAGGTGCTCCAGCCCTCTGACCGTTTTTGTGGCCCTGCTCTGGACCCGCTCCAACAGGTTCATGTCTTTCCTGTGCTGAGGACCCCACAGCTGGGTGCAGTACTGCAGAGGGGAGCTCACCAGGATCACCTCCCCCTGCCTGCTGGCCATGCTCCCTTTGATGCAGTCCAGGAGACCGTTAGCTTTCTGGGCTGCGAGCGCACACTCCTGGCTCAAGTCCCACTTCTCAGCTGCCAGTACCCCCCCAAAGTCTGTCTCTGCAGGGCTGCTCCCAAAGCAAAGACTTTGCCCTAAAGAAAAAGAGACATGGACCTCATCTCTAAAATCCTTAAATAGTCAAGCCCTCGAAAATCTGAAACAGGACTGAAAATTTTTAAGCAATTTTAGTTCCATTTCTGTAGTGGGTGTCAAGCCTTCTCACAGTCATCTGCTATCGACAGAGTTCACGTCAGGATCTGCTGCATCAGGATGTCAGGGGTACTGTGTCCCGGCAGCAGGGAAATCCTTCAACTGAAACACTGAAGGAAGCATAATCAGAAGACACGAAATATCCACGTAGTGCTAAATAAATTAATTGTGATGGGCTTTATTACAGTGAATAGCAAATTAATTAATAATAGAGATGCCTGAAACGCAGCAAAGTGTTACTGAGCTAGGAAGCCTTACACTGGAGGGTGTATTTAATGGAAAAGCCATGTAATGGTAGAAAGAACTTAGTTACAGGCTACAGTCACGGCTGATCTCTAATAATAATAATATTAAATGTCAAAATCCTACAACTGAGATTTCCCCCACCACCACCACCCCAACAGAAAGAAGACTGGAAAAAATGCAGTTTCTCAGCATTTTTTCAGGTGAGGTCCACTGCACCAACAAGAAACCAAGCTTCCATGTCAAGGGAAAGGGTCAGCTCTTTTCTCTGCTCAAGCATGGCAAGCACAAGTAGCAGCAAGCGGCAGTGGTGGTGCTCTGGCCATGCCTGACTCACGCAGCAATGAACACAGTGTGTCACTTTTTGGGGACAGCACAGTTGACAACCCTGCCTGCAGCTCTGGCTGCTCCGCAAAGCACAACGAAGGTCACACTCAGCAACTTCCCGATTTCAGGTCACTGTTGTGCAGAAAGCCTCCCTCCAGCAGTGCACACGTTTCACACCTAGCTGCTCCTTTTGTCAAGCTGTCATATTTAATTAAAATGCTGACAGCCTTTAAGGATCTCTACAATGTGCAAAAAATACATAAGATCAACACTTCACACTTCTACCAATGGTTATTCTTTTTTAGAGTAATTTAATTTGCTTCCTCTATTTCTTGAGGATTTCAAAATGTTTTTTCCTTTTGCTGTTCTCCATGAAAGGCAGAATAAGAACCTTCTAATCAACACCTTGGACTCTTCCATACCTATCTGTCTTCAGTCAGGGCTTTCTCTGTCCAAAAAAACCCCTCCTGCTCTGCTCACTGCTTGGTTTATGCAGAGCATGGGCTTAGGCTGCAGGGAGGAGAGCTCTCATCAGAGCAGATTTTTTTTTTTTTATTTAAATTTTTTTAAACCTGTGAGCACTTCACTTGGAGTTAAATCCGTAGGAGGCTAAGGCATCTAACCACCTATGAGATCTTCAAAAGTCTTACCTTGCTTCTGTAGTATTTATTCAAGTGCTTGGTTTCCTGGAGTTGTTCTTTGGGATGTACACGAGGTGACAATGTCACCGCTGTGTGTACTCACAGCCAAACACTTTCTCATCTCTTTCCTCCAGGCACCTGGAAACCTCAGCAGTATCTAGGAAATTCTCAACTTTTTCTTTTTTTTTAAATGCAACAATAAGATGCTATCATAATTGCAAATCATTCACAAGAACTAGAATTTCTCTCTGCTTTCAAGGAGGTCTATGAGATATTCATCTTTATCAGCACAAGGCTATCAGCACTATAATTTTATGCATGTTTCTTTCTCTCTGCATTAACCTGCTCTGGTACTTTTTTTTTTCCCCCCCCATTTCATGCATGACTATGTTGTTTAGTAACACCTTGTGATATTGAGTTCCAGTTACACCAGATGCTCTACCTAAATGAATCCTATTGCTGTGCACATCTGACAACCTGGACAAACAGACAGACCGGGCAGGCTGAGAGGAAGAAATCATCAATCCTCAATGTAACACAAGAAACCAGAGACAGCATCTGAAATGGGCCTGATCCTCACGAGCTGCAGTAACTGCAAGGCCACCACCCCCTCCAGTTTCTCCATCTTCTCATCTATGCACAAACTTGTTCCAGATTAGCTTGCTCAGGCTGTGAGCTCAGCTGTTCACCAAGGTAAGCTTACAGGGGAAAACGCATGCCCGAAGACAAAGAACAAAATGCCTCTAAATTGGAGACTGTTCAGGCACAAAACACCGATGAAACGTGAATATTCACTCGCAGTGTTCCCCTTCACAAGGCCATCTGTAGCAAATCGCTCATTAAAACTCCATTTAGAGAATCATAAATATTTGCTGCAAAAACACGGCAGTGCCAGGGCTTTAGCCCGCCCTGGGACAGCACACCCGGAGCACGGCCGCCAGCCCCCCGTTAGCCACATGCTGCACCCAGGGTGACCAGTGCAAGGGGCCATGTCCTGCTTCCCAGGACCTGCTGCTTCACACGTGCAGGACCAGCCTCCGCGCCATGGGGCACGTCGCAGCCCTTCAATGCCTCCAGCCCCTCACCCACATCTTTTGGGGAGCCTGCCCGGAGCAGGTTAGTGCCCAGGCTGGGCGAGGCAAGGGGACTGGGCAGGCCGGGTTGTTCCTCTCCTCCAACTTAATTACCTTCTACTCCAACTACTCAGACGAGTAGCACCTGCATGCATCACAGTCAGAGCCCTAGCTCCTTTGCCCCATTTAAAATCAGGTGCAAATGATTTCTAAAGCTGCTCAAGGGAGACACTTAAAAGCGACCAACGTATTCAAAAATACTGCCTTTCAGCAATCCGTCTTTATAAAAAATGCTCATGGGAAGTGAATCGGTGGAAAATGGATTTTGCTTTGCAAATGTAATGATTCGTATCATGATTATCTGTGCATTCATCCAATCACAGCAGAAGAACAATGTCATATTACACATCTGACCAAACACAACTAATCAGTCCAGATTGATTAAACATTGCGATACTCACAGAAGAGTTTTGTCAGGATTTTTTTTCTTTTCTCCCCCTCCCCCCCCATCAGTCTGTATAGTTACTTAAAAGTAATATAAGACACTGGACTGATCAAGAAAATTATGATTTTCTAACAAATTCTTAAGTAGAAAATCTGTATAAATTACTCATTTTGATTTAAATATTCAGCTGTAATAGTTATTTAGTTTATAAATACATCTAATATATACATTTATATCATTTGAGACAGTAAAATGAAACTGGCTGGAAGGTCTAAAACTCAGGAGGATATACTTCAAAAATATTTATATATATTAATTTAAAACATAAAATACTATTTGAGTACTTTAAAAGTGAACTAAAATTCTTTAGTATATGTGAAGATTGTTTAAAGCTTCCAGATCCTGGTTGCTGACTTTAAAGGCCATGTTTTTGTGAAACTGAACGTGCAAAACTTTGCACAAAGACATTCATATTTATGAAAGAGAAGCTAACAGGAGGTTATTAATAAGGTCTTGCCCAGGACTCGAATGAACATGCTTTAAAGAAGTGAATAACGATAAAGGAGACAAAACAATGAGCTTCTGCTAGGAAATAACTCCCTATCCGAAATTTTCCTGAGGGCTTGTGCCTGTACACTGCTGACTCCCGAGTGTCCCAAGGCCCAGGGGTGCTCAGAGTCATAAGGACACAGGGTACCTCACCCAGCAGCAGGCCTGCTTAAAGTTGGCTGAGGAAGTACACCCAAAGATAGATTAGTCCCTTGTAGCCCCTGTTCAGAAGAAGCAGAATATGTTTCATTCCTAAAACACAAAACACAGGCCATTTGGCTCTGCAAAGGCCCGGATCCAGCTCTCGCTAATGGCTTAAACTAATTGTGTCATTGCTGAAGTTCTACACATGTTAGGAATTATGAAAAACAAAGCTGCCGAGCCCTCTGGTGGCTTGTCAAGCTCCAGGATGCTTGGTGCACGGGCACTGAAATGGGCAGGTTTTCCCGATGCCATCTGGGCACCCCTCTCCGTGGCTGCTCAGCAGAGCTGGCTCATTCACAAAGGCTGCTCCAGGATGGCGAACCTGCAAGGCTCAAGTCCTCCCGCTTAGGCAGGAGGCTCAGTGAAGTGCTTCAGGTTTCCTGGGAAAGACATTATTTTCCAGACCTCCTGTTCTAGACAGCTACAAAGGTGGTGCCTGTTCCCTGCCAATTGAAGCTGGGAGGTTTGGCTGCTCCTGTGGCCAGCTGCAGAACACAAAGCGGAGGGACCCAGTGTCACTTGCTGTGCTTGTCACGTCTGTTTCCATATTTACCCGGGAGTCATCAGGTAATGAAAAGCAGGCTGCTCCCAGGCCTCCGAAACCTCTGGCTCCCATTACAGGACTCTGTTGCCTGCCAAGGTGCCAGCGTTGCTGCGAGTCAGCTGGTGAGCGGCACTGACCTGCAATGGCCAATTCTGCCCCTGCTCCCTGGGACAGCGCATCAACCTCACACACCCGCCAGCTGGGCTGTCATGCCCTGAAGCAGAGATCCCCAACCCTTCCTTGTTGCAAGTAGAAATCTTGTGCAACAGCTCTGCACGTAACACTGTATTTCCTCAACTTGGACTGTTCACAGTAGTACTGTTCCAGCAAATATCCAAGAGCCTCATGGGCATCGTGCTGGCCAGTACCACTAGTTGGGGACTGCTGGCCAAGAGGAACTAAAAAAAAAAAAAAAAAAAAAGCACCACCAGATTTTTTTCTGGCAGGAGAGGAGTCCTTAAAGTCATTCTATGCACTGTCAGAAATTGGATTTCTGAATGACTCAGTCATTTCCTGGGTATAATAATAATAATGATAATAATAATAATAGTAATAATAACAATAGTAATAATAATAATAAAGAGTGTCTTAAAATAGTCAAGGACTAAGAGTAACCACATGCTCTTAACTATGGTCACCTAAAAGACACATCAAAAAGAGCTACTTTCATGCATGTAGGTGGTTTTTTTTTTTTCTTCTTTTCATCCTTTTCCTTCAACACACTGATGCTGATTGTTCCCAGAATGAATCAAAGTCGTCGAGCATCACAGTGACACGACAGAAGAAATTGAAAGCGATTCCTACCTAGCACGTGTCAGCTTACTGTCAGATGCCTGCTTTTCAGACACGCACATGTATGCACGTTGCTCCCATTTCTCTGTTCAACTCTGCTTCTTTATCAGCACATCTCAGCACAAGCCTCTTTCCCCTTCTCTCTCGCATCATAGTTCCTTCATAAATCTCTCACTGTAACTGTACAACGAAGCGTCGCTGTGTTTATCCAGATCCAGTAACACAGCAATACATCGCAGCATACAGAATGGGCTCTTAACTCTTCTCTTGTTTATTAAACTGCTTGAAATGCATAGGGAGAACACGTCGATGCTGCTAAGGTTAATGACTGATTGATTCATAGCAAGAGAGCGCCAGCATTTACAGTCAAATGATCCTTAGTAATTGTAATAAAGATTGCAGATGAGCTCTCAGGAAACATAGTTACATACAGTGACTCTCTTCAGCACACCTCCGTAGGTGGGCCACCACTGGGGCTTCTTATGGAGGAGCAGCAGTTGCTGGAGGGAGCAGAGGGGCAGTTGTCACCAGCCTGGGCACTTGTACCTCCTGTGATATGGGGCAGTGGAAAGCCCTCTGTTCTCCCCAGGGGCAGTGGAAAGCCCTCTGCTCTCCCCAGCAGCCCTCTAACAAACAGATTGATATTTGTACCTTTCACACTGATGCTGAGGACCGATGCGCTCTCCATTCTCTCTGTGTTTTATAAGAGATACATAGCGAGGCAAAGAAGAGCTGGCTCCACAGACACAAACCCACTCTTTAGAGCAGATTTGTGTCATTAAGCAGCACGTGGGAATTAATAGCTCTCCCTGTCACCATTCAGATAATAATGCTGTCCTTTTTAATAAATTAATATTCTAGCTCTGTAGTTTGTGCCAAAAGGCTAAGATTTGTTGGAGAGATGAGTTTTAACCTCTAACTTCAAACACAATGGCAGACAAGATTACCATGATTCCCACCAGCAAACAACTGACATCAAATGAGTGGTGTGAGAACTTGTTAAGTACAGAAGAAAGAAGCAGAAGCAGCTTTGCATTTGATGGTTTCAAGTCAACAGGAGGCTACTACATTCAACAGGGGGACTTTAACTCAAAATGACAGCATCTGAAAACAGGGCTTATGGTGGTCCCAGCTTTCCTCTGCAGAAATACTCACTGAATCACATACTGCTTCTACCATAGACTAAGAAAACCACATGAACTCTTCTCATCTCAAAGATCATAACATTATTTTAGCTGAAATCACAGCTCTGAGTCAGAGAGACATGAGATTCAAACCACCTTTGCAAACTCCAGGAGTCCTTTAAATGCTGGGCTATTAAGTGAGAGCAGATCAGGACTGCTTTGTATGAAGAAAGCATGTTGTGTTGACCTGCCCCAGCAAGTGCCAATGTTCGCTGCTGAGAAGGCTCTGCCATTGCCTGTGAGTGTGTAGATCAATATTCAGGCAATTATGGATGTGATGAAATGCAGAAATTGAGGCACTTGTGTTTCTGCCAGCAAACTTTCTTAAGTGCCTTTAGAGCTGACATGTTTCCAAGGTTAAACACGGGAGAGCATCACCCTGGCAGCAAGCACACGCTAGCCTCATTAAAGATGGTTCAGTACAATGCCAAGTGGCAATAACTTTGTGACAGAGTGGAAAAAAACCCTCATACTTTGACTTCCCTTTGTCCCCTGGAAATACTATGGTTTGCTATTAAGTGTTTTCAGATTTCCCTGTTCATCTCAAGACTCAGCTGACAGAGGCAGTGGGAATACATAGCTTCAGTGTGCCCTCTGCATTGGTCAAAGCCACATGTCCAGTTTAGGCAAGGTAACCATAGACTTGGTGACATTTCATTTAGTTGCCTTATTAGTTCAACATCAGTTACCCTGGAGTCACTTCATATATTTAAATTCCATGTTTAAAATTTTGCAAGTTATACGTTTCAATAACAGCATAACTGTCTACATGCAGACTGCACAGAAAATAGCATCATTTTGCATAGCATACATGGATTATTATCATGACTTTCATTTACAGTAAGTCAGATTCGCTGTTCTCATAAACAGAATCCCCCTCAATATATTTATTTGGAAGAGATATCAGTCTCACCTTGTCCTACCGAAAGCCCCAGAGGAAAGAGCGAAGCTGTGACAAAAGGAGGGCCTTAATCCCATTTTAGGCTTTAAGCACAGACACCCTCTCTGCCTCTGAAAACAGGGCAAGCATCCTCCTCCCCGTGCATTCCTGCATGACCCGATCTGGATGTAAAGAGTGAGTAGTATCTGCTGTTTACTTCAAGGACAGAAAAGGGAATGAGATTTGGACTTCATTTAACCTGCATCCACACACTGTGCTAAAAGAAGAGTTGAGCTGTGGCTGAAAGGGAATAATCAGCAATAATTAATTTCTGTTGCAGATCGTTAGCAATTTACAACCCCTATGAGCAAGTGAAAAGAAAACCATGGTTCATCAGACTCCTAAAATTAGCCCTAACCACATCTGCAGCACTGGGAATGGCAGTTCTTTCTGAAGGGCTGGGAAGCACTGCAAGAGGTCTCCTGTAAAGCATCTGCTGGCCATCCACAGCCCAGCAAATGCATGGTGCTGCATCAGAACCTCAGCCTCGTGGAGGACATTCATGTCACTAGTTCACCAACAGTGGCGGGTTAGACCTAGGAAGACTCTGAGGACTTCAGGTGTTCAGTGTTCAGTAAGTGTGACTTTCAATACCACCGACTGCTTTCCTGGTGCTTCCCCTTTTTCTCATTAACGATTCTTCAAAGTTAAGAACAGACTCACCACCTGGACAGGGTATGTGAAAGCCCTCCAGATGTAGAACTTTATGTGGGAAGATTAGCCAAAACAAGCATTTCTCTGTTTGGCAGGCCTGTAGGATATATGACCTCAGCTATTTTCTATCTGGTATTAGAAACTTGAGAGATTTCTCTCAGACCACAGGAACGTGACAATTCATTAGTACAATTTATTTCCCTGCATTTCTTCACTTTTAACAGAGACCTCAATAGTAACAGCAATTTCCTTCACATGTAACTCATGGAAAACCCCACAGTAAAAAGTAAACTACTGCATATGAGTGAAACAGGTTGCATATTTTTTAATTAAATGTTGCCAGTATGCCACAAACTACAACAGAGGGTCTTACTGAATCTCTCATTTTGCATCATGCCAAAATTCTCTTCAATCAGCACTTCACTGACTGAAACCTGGAGCAGGTTGTTATCAGCCTTGCCCTCCCAACAAAATAAACAGTTCACATTTGAAAATACTTTAAGAAAATGTTTAAGCCAGAAGTTGACTTGCCTCTTCCCACAGAAACATGCACATCTCCACCTGAGTCATACCTGACATATATTACTCATGTTGATTTCAGTGAAGCTATGACTGAGGATCTATTAAAATGGATGGGTAAAGTTTAATCAGCTCAGCTATAAACAAGATACTGATTTGTGGTATAAAATCCGGACTGAAATGCAAGGTTTCCATAGTACAGGCTGTCCCCATGCTTCTCTACAGATCTTATTCTGGTTAGACTGAAACCTGAGGCTTATAAAATTTCCTATGGCTACTGAAAATAGGTAGGAGAAAATATTATTTAACTGAAGATACTCATATAACTGGAACTTCCCATCCCTGTCCTGTGCCAGTCATGATCCGAGTGGTCTGGGGAGGTGAAGTGCCCCCCATCACACCCCAGGGAGGCCACAGCCCAAACCCTGCTGAAGACAGGGGAGCCCTGCAGGGGACACCCCCCTGGGAGCCCTCTCACCCGCCACGTGGGGTGAAATGCTTGGACAGGGACTTGTCTGCTCCCTGGTTACCCTGCGGATAGCAAGACAGCAGGCTATCCCAAAGTCAGGATAAAAAAAACAACCAAAAAACACACCCAATCTCCAATGCATTTAACTATAATTAGTAAAAAGGACAGCAGCATCTGAAAACACAGTTTTTAACATCACCAGCTGATATATTATGACCAGCTGATACCGTTGCAACTGCTTTTAGGTAAGTCTATATACTGTGCCTAGTCATCAAGAGTTTGAAAGACTCTGCTACATTTAGGAATGCAATGTATTTCTGCAAGGTTCAGGTTTTAGCTGCAGGTAGCACATATTCATTACACCGATCTCCAGCCAGGAAATATAGCTTGAACTTTTAGCTTGAGCTTCAATAATTGTCTAAAAGGCAGAAAGTTCATTTTAGATACTGGCCTTGCAGATTAACACACTGTAATCTCTTTACTTTAGAATCAGTTTCTGCACTGCATTATTATTATTCATACACATTTACATACGCTCCGTATCAATACCTGTGCGGACTGTTGGTATAACTGATTGTTCAGGGACATGGTCTGAAATCTGAGACATTTTTGGCCCAATTCCCAGTCTCCTGTACGAAATTCTCAGAGACCCATGGAACAAAAATACTTTAATCTATTTCAGATTTCCTATCTGAAACAAGAATGAGAAAATAATGGAGATAATGCCTCTTTAGACATTGTCTTACAGATTTACATATAATAATAGTAACCTCTTTGAGAATGAAGCATTTTTTACAGTATAAATTTGTGCAGAACTAGCAGCCTCGGGGGATAATATTGTAATATAAATGATAATTAATTTATATTTAACTGGGAAATTTGTACTATAAATATACCCCGAACAGCAGTCAATGGGAGATCACGCTATGAATCCCCAAATCAGATGTGGATTAGCTAAAGTAAGTAGAAATATATGTATTCCCCTAAATACAACAAAGCAGCAAATCCGTATTGCCTGCAGTTATGATCAGCCAACCTGCTGACCTGCATCATCAGAAAATGAATCTTTCTGTGCAGACTGTTCTGACGAGGCAGTGGTACCGTGGTCTGCACAGAACAGGGCTCCCCAGCTCCCGGGGTCCCAGACCCGTACCCCACCACTGACGCCACCAGCCCTGCTCCCGGCTCTCCCTTCTTCTCTGCTGAAAGCACACCTGAGACCACCCGATCCACCTGCAGCCATGCTTGGACACAGGTTTTAAAAAGTTGTTCAAGCACTGATATTTCAACTAAATTTCCCCTTTGAAGTCCAGTTCTCTGGCAAGAGCGGTACTGACCGGCCAGCTGTTTCAGCCCTGCCTGACAAAGCACAGTCTACTTTGGGGAGCTTTTTTCCCTTCTCCTTTTCTCCAGCTTTCCAGCCAGCAACCTCCCTGTTCCCATGCCCAGAGCTAGCAAAAGCAGCCTCAGCAAGCCCACAGCAGTGTCTGAGGATTTTCCATGGGCTGTGAGAACACACTGCCACATCTGTCATTGTGCCTAAAAAGCCTTTGGAGCACATCCCGTGTTTTCAGTGGCAAATCTGTTTTTTCAATATTTTTTTTTTTTTTTTTAATCTCCGGAGGAAATGAAAGAATGAAGAATGTGTTAGAAAGACAGAGGCTCGAGGGTTCTCCTGATCAGCTGCAAGGCAGTAAGCACAGACTTACTGACACCACGTGAAATGCTTAGAAAACCAACATTAATGTAATTGCTTTAGGCAAAGTTAGCAGCTAAAATGCTTTCTAACTGCTCCTGCCATCCTGTGCCATCCCCACTCCTCTGCTCATCAGCAGAACTAGCGGTGACATCTGCAGCACTGAAGTACCACGATTAGGAATGATACCCACTCACCGATGATTTTTACTCCCAATGAGATTTTTATGATGTGGTATCAACAGGCACTAAACAAGATCAGCCATGGTTCTGTTCTCCTTCCAGCATTTCCCATGGAGACTACTTCTCCATTTATATGATAAATTATTACTATGATATTGGTCCCTAGAGTAAAAAATATTATTTGGCAAAGCCTGTAGGCATCTACCAAATGTGACACAAACTAGATCACAGTCATTTTTTTATATATATATATATCTGTGCAAAATTTATAGTTGCAAAAAATAAAACACTATCGTATCTTTACTATCCTGTTTTTCTTTTACTTCACATATTTTAAGATATTAAGTATTTTCTAATATAAAGTTGTATATAATCTGTAAGTCAATACATTCTTATAAGTGCTGAAACTAGTTTTGAATCTTAGAAATTGAAAAAAAAAATCACTAAAAAGTCAAAACATATTAGCATATTAGCAAAACAGTTTAATTTTGTCAAACTTGCATATTTTCCTGAAACATTTCATGCAAAAATTTTCACTCAAACCCTCTGCTTCCATGATTTTTCCATTTACAGTCTGTTAGATGTATATCCTACATGTTACCCTCCTACAGAAATTTTCTGTTAATGTGTCACTGCTATGGCTGAGAAAGTCAAAATTAGATCTGTCTGAAATTAAATATTTCATTCTTTTTGTTTACCACCATCTTAGCCTTCTTTGAGCATTTCTTTTCCATACCCACAAATTCCTTTGAATTCCTTTTCCTGATTTGTGTCAACTTACCTCTCTTAAAGGAAGGGTACCTTCTTTCCTCAAATATTATCTTTACTAATATGGCCTAAAGGAATTATTTGAACAGTGTCTAGGTTGTAGAGAAAGAAGAAATTATGAGCTAAATCTCCCAGGAAGGCTTCAAACTACAAAGCCCAAGGCAGAGACTTTCAGGCAAGACTTCAGCTTCGAGCCAGGAGCCCTGCAGGTGCCTGCAGCGCAGCAGGGATGTCACCCATCACCCCACATGGAGGGGACCAGCCCCAGAGAACAAGGGGCAGGCACAGCAGAAGCAATGGAGCTCACTTGGATCCTGACCGTCATTTTTGCTACATCCTTTCATTAGCTTATAAAAACACCAACAGCTAAAACACCATCTCTAGTGCCACCTTGCCTGGCAATTCATTATAAATCATCAGAGATCTGTTGGCATTTTTTAAGGCTCATAATCCAGTGGCATATATGACAGCAGACAGCTGAAGTCAGATTGTTCGTATTAATTGCTTTATGAAACGACAAGAGCCAAAATTGATCTTATAGTTTTGAAGTCAGGTTGTTTATATTAATTGGTTTATGAACAACATGAAGCAAAATTGATTTTGCAGTGATGTAGACTGATTTATTTGGCAATACATAAGTCACCATCCAATGTCTACAGTTAACTGTCCTTTATAAGCCCTTCTTGCTTCCGTTTGAACATGATTACAAGTGCTACTTACAAAATCAATTCACTTAATTATGATTAAAGATTTCCAAAACCCCCTCCTGAAATGACTAAATTCACATAAGTGAGAGCAGAACGTGAAGCATAAGAAAGAGTTAAACAAGTAGCAATATCAAATGTACACTGGAAAAAATGAAGTTGCCTAACTAGCTACAGTTCTGTAATAAATAGGGACAATAAAGGATTTTCTCAGTCTGGCAAAGCAGATGTTCTCTTCATTTATCTACGTTTTTGCACAACTTGCTTTTCAGAGAAGAACTCTTGGCCTGGAGACACAGGGCCCATTACGGATTCCTCCCTAATGCCCATTGCGCTCACAGGTTTTGCTTCCGTTAACTGGGAAGGTGGTCAGTGCTGAGTCACTTCTCTCTAGCTAACACATTGGAGCCAATGGTACAGACTGACAGTGGACCAAAGATCTTTTCTTCAGCCTGCTGTAACAACATTTCTATCCAAGCCAATTAAATTTCAGACATGACCTCTTCATTCTATCAAAAGCATTAAAAAAAATTAAAATGTCTTGTCTCTCATCTTCTTTATACTGGTATAAATTAAGTGATTTTTATTGAGTTGTAACAGATTTGCAACACAATAATTATTAGTAATAAAGGTATTATCATAACCTTTTGGTATGTCCTAAATACCCCTTCTGTTTTCTGCATATACTAGTTTTAAAATTCTATCTAATTTAAATATGTAAATAACACCAGAAAGCAATCAAGATTTCTTCACTATATGCCTCTCAAAGGATAATTTTCTCATACATATGTATTATGACCAAAAGATGTGCTCTGCATACTGACAGTAGTTTTACATCTCACTGTTCTTGTTTGTTATGACAGGTCAACATTTTTTTAGATTGAGTTTTTAACTGAGCACTTGTGTTTTATTAAAATGATAAGATGTTTGCTTTGGTAAAGTTTGCTTTCTTATCAAAATAACAAATCACAAAATACCCAAATCTTAAAAAAAAAAATAATCAATACTTCACAGAAAATGAATGTGTCTTTTCCTCTTTTCTCTTCTTTATCTGCCATTAAATTACACTTATGCATCTAGCGGCACACTGCACTAAGTCCCATACAAGACAAAAATCATGATGCATCATTGAAGATAGAACCAGAGAGTGGCACAGAAAAACACGAGACGCCTAAATAATCTCCCCAGAGGAAACAGTGGTAATTCAGTATTAAAATATTATTTCATTTGCAACTCGAATATGTCAGGTTTTGATTTGCGGATGAAAAAAAATATTTTCAGCTGAAATTTTTACAGAATGTTCTACGTTTTCCAGTTGTCACTTTTATCAATGATCTGCACACTAGCTGAGAAGCATTTGTAACAGCTGAAGAATATGCATAAATTTGCAGTATTTCTGGAAGATAAATTTCAGTTTCATAATGAATTGTTGATAATAAGCTTTATTACTAACACATCCGTGATTCACGGTGTGCAGGCTACAGCCAAACATAGCCATGCGTATAAAGGAGAAGGATACCATTCTCTTCACAGGTGTGACTGATAATAAATAAATATGGTTTATATCAAACACTGAAAGAACTATACTACTTACACCACGGAAGAACGCTTAATAACTTTCTGAGAGCAACAATACAAATTATCTAGTTATTTTATCCAGTATCTTAATATGCCTCAGTGCATCTTTTTCATAAAGACGTGTTTTAAAAAAGCAAGTCCTCCTTTTCTGCCACGGCTTCGGTAGTGAGCTAGGCCCGATTTTCAGAAAGGACTAGGCATTCCTCAGGGAATGGGGCTATTTTCGGAAAAACAATTCAACAATGCTGAATTTCACTGAGCGTTTAGCATTTGTGGATACCGAAATGTCCTACCCTGTACATCCCACCAGCAGAGGAACCACTCATTGAATGTCCTGACAAATGAGCTAGTCTATGCGGCGACATTCATGCTTTTATATGCCCAACCTATGTAAATTCACTACCAGCACACAAAATAAAACAGCTTTGACAGACAAATTTGGGAAGGTTTCAGTGCAGATTTTTTACAGAGCTAAAATGCAGGAGAGTTTACATAAGGGCAGGGAAGCAGCAGCCCAGACTGCCTCCAATAGAGGAGGGCTCTCCATGGAGGTCTCTCGTGGCTTGCATGAGCCACCGCACGAAAGTCCTTCATTTCGCACAGGATCTGGTCCTGTAAACGTGAATTGGGGTTTCTCAGAACATGATCTGAGGCTGAACTAAGTAGCTTTGCAGGGGCTTATAGAACTTACAGTTCTCAGATTCCAGATGCCCAGCCTGTAAGGTTTTTCTAGGCATACCTTGAAGCAAAACTGTAAATAACGATGGAGTTTTGCTAAGGGAACCATGAACACCAACACAATTTAAAGTAGACCAGAATAATAAATTATGCTTCATTATGGCTCAATTTATATGTTTGGCTTTGTTACCTAGAGAAGCCATTAGGCAAGGCACCTTCTCCCTGTGGATCTAATCTTTATATTATTTAGGAAGTGTTTTGTTGCCAATAAAGAGGGCAAAGCAGTGGGAAATTTAGAATGAGGTTTGCTTTGGGGTAAAATTGTCTATGATCTCTGCCCAGGACACCACCAGGATATTCCAGGGGCACATACCTCCCCCATCCTTCACTCCCAGAAAGCCACAAATTACAAAAACATTCAAATAATGTTTCCCTTTACCATTTATAAAAATCTAAACTATTTGGAAGAGCAAATAAAACTCCCACATATGCAACAAAATGAACAGAAGAGCCACTTTGCTGCTACAGTAGCCTCATTACTGACCTTTAGAAGAGGTAGGGTGGAAAAGCAAGGAGATGAAAATTAATAACCCTTCCTGCAGACAGCAGAGAGCTGTCACAAGTTACCTGATCTAGGCATTTTTATCCACTCCCCCCCCCCCCCCCTTTCAGAAAGACATAATTAATTCATAGCCATTTTAACCTACAAATGACAGTTGTACAGTTGGAGGACTGACAATCAAACTTCCCATGTTAGCAGCGGGGTGTAAAAGTCTAAGCGTTGCAGCATTTGTGTGGATGCATTGAAAAATACAATTGATGGGACCTCCTACCTTGTTAAATGCAGTGGCACTAGCCATAACTACATGCAGGCATGAGGGATACACACATTTCCTTAGCAGAGAGAATCAAAAGTAAATGTAAATTAAACAGTCCCTAAATCCTAGCTTAAGGAATTGTTAACATTAATACCCATGTCTCTCTGTGTTTTAATTCATAGGATGTGGCGATGCATATACATAAGCAAACCATCTGGTATACAATTGTAACCTCATGTTTCAGACTGCAGTAAAATTAGGACACGATGTACAGTTTCTGCTAGAACCACTGTAAATGACAAAGGTTAATGATAGATCTGTGGGGAAAAAAAGTAGAACAGTAGATGTGTGTACATATTTGTATAATAATTCAAGGAACTATAGATGACAAGGTCTCTTTTGCTGAAAAATTGTTCAAATAAAATGAGCCAAATTTAACAGGATTGTAAATACCAGACAGCATTTTCAATACCTGGAATACCCAGAAAACAGATCTAACTTGCAAACGTCCCCAACTGTCACACATGCACTTGGGGCCTGATGAACAACACAATATTATGAGTTGGAACTGGCCAGTCTGAAGACTGGGAGAGCCTTACCAAGGCTTAGGCACCTGCTTGATTGAGCCAGGCATTTTCTGTGACCCGCCTGGTTTATCAATGTAGTGTTAAAGTATTTGAGCTGGCAACCATCCTTAATATTTTTGTTAATTGAGAGCATAGTCACCACAAGGCTTGGCTTCAATCAAGAACTGCAGTCTTGATTCTAAATATACCCTCTTGTCACAATCAACAGAAAACCTGTGAACCAGTCTCACCGGTTGGGTCCTTACAGTTAACATATTTCCACACTCTCACCCCCCACCCCCCCACCCCCCTTTTTATTCCCTTTGCAGCCTGGTCCTGCTTCCAGAGTACCCGGGATGGTGAACACCAGTCACTCGGAGAACAGCTTCAGGTCAGGTTTTGCACAATGGCAAATAAACGAGGCAGCGCCATTCAGCTGTTAAGCAAAAATTCTCTCCCTCTTACTCAGGCTGAAAAGCCTTCTTCATTTAACCAGGAAGGAAGATATTCCCACCTGGCAAAAGTACCTCTACACGCAGCCCTCCTAATGCCACTTCTGCCAAAGCAAGCCTTCCCCTTGGCACCTTGAACCAGCCTCAGCTACGGCAGTCAGCAAGCACCATGCTCCCCCGTGCTGCGTTTTTATGGGAAAGGGCCGGCTCTCTGCCAAGCTGCTATATTGAAGGATCAATATTCTTATTACAAATGTACCAGGCACACCGTTGTGGTCCCCACATCAGACGGAACAGCCTCTGCCTAAGAAACGGGCATGGGCTGGCAGGCAGGGGGGACATCCACCCTGCTCTGGGTAGGAGAATACACACAGCATACGTTTTTTAGAAAAAAGTTAGAGAAGGGTTTATAAGCATAGCTCTTCATATACTGCAAGAAAGGGACATATATAGCATAAGCAGTCTGACAGAAAAACAGGCTCAAAGATGATAAATTTTATGCCACTGATTTAAAGTGGTAGAGAAATGAAATAAGTGGTAATCAGTACGTTATCTCCAAGCTCAGGTACCTAAAAGCTCTCTTGGTTATAAAACATCATGTTAGTCAGGAGTTCATTATATGTCTTGAGTAGCATAACAAGTGTGAGCCTGCCTTCTGGAGGTGGGAGTCCTCCTCTTTTGTGGGAGCAGCGGATACCCTCAGGGCACTTAGTCATATGACACTGCACCGCGGAGCTAAAAATAGGGAATCGTGTCAAACTAGATTTATAAGAGATTGCTTTCGCTGTGTGCAGGCAGCCTGACTTTAGATTTACATCCGATCTATGCTCCAGGTGCATGAAAGTGTTCCCTCCTGAACACTTTCAGAGACCATAACAAAGTCCCATGTAATGCAGCTCTAGTTACACAAGAACTGTCCCACTGCCTCTCTCACTTGAAAAATAAACAAAGCAAAAGGCAGAAAGAAGGGAGACCTGCAAGAATAAACAGCAAATGTCATAAGCATCGGCTTCTGATCCATAAGTACACATAACCCTAGACACTTTAAAAGACAATATCAGTTTTACCAGGTCAAACCAGAATACATTTGCTTTGGTCTTGGTGGTTTTTATCAGGTTCTCTTCATCTAGTCACTTTTCTTTTCATCACAGCTGAACTTATATTCTGTTTTAATTCTTCCCTTAAATGATCTACAACATATTTCTGGTATGCCTGTGCTTATCTACCCACCCAAAGCGTAGAAGACATGACAGTATAGTATAAGATAAAAGTTTTATCGGCCTGTATTTTGGATGACCAAATTACTCATAAGCGGTGAACTCATGAATAAGTTATGAAAGTCATTACAACAAGTGCCAATAAAACCTTTTTATACAAGATTGCCATATATTCTACATATGCAACTTATTTTACAGGAAGGGAAAAACTCTATATAAGACACTTTGTAGAGAGTCTTAAAAAATTTTATGGGCAGTATTTCTTCTATCCTTCCAACTGCAAACCAGACTTTAATTAAAATAAGCCATGCTGTACTGTGCTCAGAGGTATAGAAAATGTAAAGCATGTCTCAAACTTACTGCTGTAGCTTTTACTTTCTCAGAACCCATGACCCACCAGAGCTTGAAGAAAGTGCTGTCCCACTGGAAAATTATAGCTTCCCCTTTCCTGAAGGTGAAAAAACTTCTAGGTAAAATTCTGGATGGTCACATAGTTAGAAATCTCAGGTTTATCAATAATACAGGATCAAACATGGTCTATTCTGAACATTAATCATTACAGTTTTCTAAGGGAGGGAACACTCCCAAACGAAAAGAAAGATATGTCATGGTTAAGACAGCTTTATCAGAAAAATGATAACTTTCTAAAGATACTTTAAAAAAGCCAAATCCCAAGAAGCCAAGTCAGGAGAGTGTCAATGAGGAAGATATTGTTTCCTGCTCAGTTTTGATTTACCTCACAACTGCAGGACAACAGCGGGGGAAGAAGGACAAGGCGGAGTAGTGTGTGCACACACTTCTTTTTTCTTTCTTTTTTTTTTTTTTCTCTCCAATGAATTGTAAGAGAGTCTACTTTTAGTCAGCCAAATTGTGACAGCGAGGATGTTTCTTGATACATGAATTTGTCCAGCATTCTTCTTGGAGTTAAATGCTTGCAGGTATCTTTTTCTCACTGAAATTTCAGACAAGGGCTCAAATCCCCAGGAGCTAGTAATTGGCAGTGTTTTCAGGGTAACTGCGGGCACACAGGGTGCAATTTGTCTAAATATAGGTTTCTCCATCTGACTAGTTTGTCTACATACTTTTTTTTCCCTTCCTGAAGAGAAAAATATAACTTAATCAGCACCCAAAATAGGTTAGTTTGAAGTAAACAATCTGAGCTCTGGAAGTGCTTGCTTTCCCACTGCAACAGAGGCTTGCCCAGCAGCTTTCCACCAGCCCTTCAGGCATTTGCAGGCAGGCAGGGAAGGATCCAACCCGTGGAGTCCAATGTTAGCTGCCACCTGCTCCACCAGTTTGCTCCATACACAGCCATTTAGACACATGTAAAATTAGTCATCAGACACCTTTCTAACTTGGTAACGTTTTCAGTTCAGACTCGGCTGGGTCAGGGACCTTGTAGAGTGCACATCAGCAGTTAATTTGTCCATAATTTTCTTTCCAGTGAAGAGTAGCACTCAATCAATGAGGTGGCTTCTGCTGATGCTGGGTCTGCAATTTGGACCACGTTTTTACATGCTTGCCAAATACATAAAGATATTTCCTGTTGGTTTTTTGTGTTGTGTTTTTTTTTTTTTCAATTATCCGTTGCAATGTTAAAATACCCTTTGCTTGCTTGCATTGATTTCTGAAGAGATTTACCACTGTTGTCAATACATCCACGAATCATAGAGTGGGTATAGGCATCGGCACTCCTCGCTGATTGTTAATTCTCTGTCCCCAGCACAATTCTTTCTGAAGGAGTTTACAGGCACAATTTACACAATTTACTTAAGCTAGTGGTACTTGTGTTTTTCATTGCTGCCTTTCAAATCACCGAGATGCTTAACTGGACTCTTGTGCTCTTGCCCAGTGATTTTCAAGGTATAATATATGCAGCCAGTGGGGGAAAAGAAAGAATGCCAAACACGCACCATGCTCCTACTGTTCTCCTGATGGCTGTATGGAGCGAAGCCTCCATCTTCCTGCCAGAGAGCCCAGGGTCCTGCTGCGGCACGGGCTCCTCATAAAGCAAGAAGGGGCAAGATGTGACAGGTAATAAAAGAAGAGCACGATGTATCCAACAGCTAAATAAATAAAAGACCTAGTAAAGCACTCCTGCCCAGGCTGAGAGTTGGACAGCCTGGCCAGGCAGCCAAGGCAATTAAGCCCTAGAAAAACTGAGCTGCTGGCTTAAGAGGAGCCGATAACATCCTCCCTCGATACAGAGCAGGCAATGTTCAGTTCACAGCAACTGGACAGCAGGTACACATGAGGATGGGAAGTTTTACAGTAGGATCTAGTCTGCTATGAAGAACTAATCTGGCTGTAATCTGTGGCATATTGGCATAAATTGAACCTTACTGGTCAACCATTTATCCACTTGGATGATTCTTGGCTGACCATCATTTAAACCCAATGTGTGTCCTTTAACATTAGCAGTAGGAGGCAGTTTGGGATTAGTACGCTAGGGCAGCACAGCATTCAAGCCATGAGCATGTGGAATAATTTCTATTACTCACATAATGGGTATTCCCCCAAATTCTTCTGAAAATGCGATCTCATCCTGGGCATTTTCTTCCAATGTGCCATGCCTTATCCCAGGTTTTGCGTCTTGACCTCCATCACCTGTCAGTTGAGATGGCCACATTCCACCCCACAAGCAAGTTGGCTGATGACTTTAGGTTTTTGTTTTGGGGTTTTTTTTGGTGGTTTGTTTTTTTTTTTTTTATTTCCAGCTGAAGTGAAACAACAGGGAACTGCCAACAAGAGAACAGAGCAGAGCTCTGATGGCGCTGAATTGCAAAAGCTAGAAAAGCCTGGGAAGAGGGTTCCTTCAAGCACCCATCACAGAAAGCTGTCATCAGCTATGATTTAGATCCTTGCCTCTAAACTCCTTGGGAAACGAGGAAGGAAAGCAACATGAAACATGTCTGACTTGCAGGGTTTTAACAGAAGTTAAAGCAGAAGGTACAAAAATCTTTAGTGGGAAGGAAAGAACAGTAGGGAATTACAGAACTGGGGAAAAGAACATTTACACTAGCTGGGAAAAACCAAACAAACAAAAAGCTGCTTTTTAAGTGCACACCACCAACCTAGATAAAAAAAAAAAAAAAAAAAAAAAAAAACCAACAAAAAAAACCAAACCACAAAACAAACAACCAACCAAACAAAATAAACTTGAAAGTAGATTCTAGAACCATATGATGTAGCTTAAGAACATCTGGACTTCCTCAATATTAAATTTTACCTCCAAACCCCTATTGATTTTTGGAATGGTGTCCTGCTCTGTAGATCCTGAGCCCACTCACTTCAATAAGACAGAAAAAAAAAATGCAAGCAGCCACTCTCTCAGGGTTGGGAGAAAGTAGGCTGGACTAGCACCCGAGCAGAGGCCAGGTACCACCATGCTCTGGTGGATCCCAGCAGCAGGCGGGCAGAGCTGACTACACCAGGCAGGATGCAGGGCAGCCCTGGAGCTGCTGTAATGCCTGCAGAGGGTCAGACTGGCCTCCAGCTACCCCTAGGTTTGGGAATTTGCAAAGGTAATTTAAAGAGATCACAGCCAAGCTGAAGAGGGCTTTTTTCTTTCTGTCTAGTTTTAATAGTCTCTTCAATAGTCACAATAAAACACAGCTCATCCTGTAACACAGGATCTTACTGTCAGCCAAGTATTAATGTCCCTAAGCATTCTCGGAGGCTTGAACATCACACCTTTCCATTATAATTCAAAAGATGCAGTAATTGGCCTGGCTACATGACACATCCAAGCTTGAGGCTGAATTGGTGTTATTTAAATGGGGGCATGCAGAAGTAAGAAATGAAAGGACCCGCAATATTCTTCTTTTGTGTGCTGACTTTGTACTGCAGCGTAGATTAGTAATGCCCAGCCTCATCTAACAGACCTGGTGCAAACCCAGGCAGTAATCAAGGCAAGGCACTGAAGCAGGAAGCTCAGCGCCAGCTGATATACCATGGGCTCAAAGTTCAGAGTTAAACTACATTGTAGTCTGCACCCCAGGCATTTGCATTGTGTTTCTCGGTCTTAAAACACTGTTGTCCAGTTTTCCCTTACAGCTTTACTTGCCCCAATCTGAGGTGTAGCCATCAAGATGGAAAATGAGTTGGAGAACAGAGGAAGAATGTTAGCATTTTAGTAATGCCTTTGTTATTTATACTACAGTTACCCAAAATAACTTCTGCATATAAATGCGACTGTTAGCACTGACTGTATTTATGCCCATTAGTCTGCCCGATTCATTGATTTTAAACTAATTCTTCATAGCTCTAGCACTTCCCTGAACTTTTCTGAAATCCAAGAAAGTCCTGTCTGTCAGCAGTGGCAGCCACTGCTTTGCTCATCAGGGAAGCTACTGAGGTCCCAGAACTTAAGTAACAAAACTAAAAGATCTAACAAGAGAGGAGAACCACCTCCTTGACACTAAGGCAATATACTGAGAAAAACGCAGCCAGATGAACCTGAGCCAGCTTATGATCATAGTCTGCGGTCAGTCCTAAGCAGTGGTAGTGGTTTAGGAAAGGCAGTCCTTCTTCAGAGATCCCCACAATCCTTCTCAAAGCACAAGCAACTCAGGAAAATGCAAATCATCCTTACAGGAGGACTGAGGAGGAGGCAAGTACTGTAAACATTAGATACATTCCCTATCTAGGGTAGCAGTTTTAGACCACAAGAAGTTTTTTCCAGCCCCTGGGGCAGGGAGCGCTGGCTGAGGAAGGCAATGGTAGGCAGCAGCTCTGCCTGGCATTTCTTGAGACAAGCTACTAGCCTCTGCTTGCTACTGCTCTAAGTCTAGGTCAGTTTATTCATTCCTCCAAATCAAAAGCAAATTTCTGCCTAGAAATTTAGACCTAGCAATGCTCTGGTCACACTACCACGAGGCAGTTCTTTTGTGACAAAGCATATATATATATATATATATATATATGTATGTGCAGTAGAAAGAAATCTCAGTTGAATCAAGTGTTTGCCTCAAGTCTAGAAAGGCCATTGAGCTAGTCCAGATAAGGCACGTTATCTTCAATAGCTTGTGGAAACCGGGCACAGGACTGCTGCAGCTAAAGCTGTACCCATCGATCTTTCACCCCCAGCTCTGAAGAGCCAGCCACACACTTACGGGTCAGCTGGAGCCCGTTCTCCCAAGGTCAGCACCAGACTCACACTCAAACCACTGAATCCCAACTACCATATTTTAAATCCATATGTACTCAAGCAGCATCCCAGACTGTGCAACAGATGGCCTAGAACAGCTGTCCATGAAACACTCTAAGAGACAAGGATGAGCACCAGAAGGAAAATAAAAATTCCCAGGGACAGCTTCCTCGGTGAAGAGGGAAGTTACTGTTTGGTCTTCCAAAACCTAAAGATATCAGGCAAGCTCTTCTGCTCTCCTATAGAAACTGTTACAAACTTCTCAAAAAGCGGTCATACAGTTTTACAGAGTTGCCAGAGTGGTGAACAGACTTTGCAGCAAAGCGTGTGCAAGAGAAAAGGCAAGCAAAAAACCCCCCAAAAACCCCAACAACTACCACATCTTTTTACTCAGAATATGGTGTGAATTCCAAATCATTTTATAGCCCAGCATAAGGTGCAACATAATGCTTGAAAGATGTGCCTGAAACCTCATTCTGAAGAATATTTTCACTGACTTCCTTAGCAGAAATATCTGTTATCAAACACCGTATCGACAAAACAAGACACTTTTACAAGCTTAAATTTAAAGCAGAACTATTGATTTGTAATGGCCTTCTCAGAAGACAAAAGAGAGATAAAAGAAGAAGAGAGAAAGCTGAAATATGCCTTTGATACAAGTACCATGCCTTTTTTTACAGGGCTATGTTCCTATACGCCTAAGCAAAAGATGAAGTTAAATCGCTGTTTAACATAGACAGACATAGCCTAGGACAACCTGGGGATGTTGGTTTATGCCTTTGATAACAAGCAGAGAACTGTGTCTCCTAAAAAATCCGAAGAACAGACTCCCTGAGCAGAAGGGAATGCATCTATTTGCAGCAGCTTTGGGAAACAGAATGAGCTACAAACTCCATCCAGAAGCACCGTGTGTTTGCAGTGGGGATCTATAGCTGATCCCTAAACCAGCTGGGGCATACATAGCAGCAGGCAGGGCTGCAAGAGGTGCTGCTGTGGGCTGCCAGACAGGCTTTGGCAGTGATACACTGACAAAAAGCGCTGGCTACTAGTGAGGTGGGCAGCTAGACAAGGGCTGCTGTAATGAAGCAGCGGTGGATGGCTGCAGCAAGGCTGCTGAAAGGGGAGAGCTAAGGCAAGAACTCACACCCAGACCTTCCTGGAGGTCAGATGGTCTCAGCAGGGGTAAACTTGGCAGAAATGCTAAAGGTAGTGGATTGCCTAGAGCAGGAGAGCAGTCTGCACAGCCTGGGATTCCCCTAGCCTCAGGAGTTAAATGTAGTTAGCAAGGTCTGGAGGCTGCCACGGCTGTGGGAAGAGTTCCAGGCCAAAAGTCCCAGGCTGATGCAGCTCAAGTGGGTAAAATCTGCTCCCCTAACACGGAGGCACATTTCCTGGCTTTTACTGCATTCCCTTTCTCTGCCGCTCTGGAGTGCTTTTCTTCTTCTAACTCTTCAATTAATGAATTTCTTGTAGAGACGTTCTTGGCTCTGGTGTCACTGTGTGTTGTTAGCTTAGTTCTTACATTTCTGGGTAGTGCTAGCTCACAGTTGTGTCGACAATATTCAATGGCAACCCCTAGAAATGGAATCTCACTCATTTTACAGCCAGTAAGTTCCCAGCAAGGCAACAGAAAATACTTCCTCATCTCTAATAAAATATGTATTTAGTCAGCTAACATATGATTTACCAAACAAAGTGGTCAATACATTGAGTATTCAGTGAGTAATCTTGACATCTGTGAAAAGATTTGCTTGATAAATAGCAATGCTCTAAGTGTTCCTGCCATATGTTTTTTGCTACAATTTTAAGCAACAAACTGGGATGTTTTGTTCCTAATCACCGTTTGGATACCCCTCCAACAGCTGAGAAACCACAGAGAGCTGAGGAGGCAAAGAGTCAGGCTGTTTATCTTCCAGCAAGCTCTTTGAAAGCTCTTGTCATTTCACTTTTTGCCTTCAAGGAGAACATTCGCTAGGAAAGAGATTGACTTTTCTGGCCAGCTCTACCACTGACCCTGCTGTCAGAACTTTTGCAAGGCTCTGTCCCTCTGTGTCCTTTCTCACTCTTCACTGGTTTTTCTTATTTAGATTCAAGTTCTTCAAGAAGCTGTTTCTTACCACGCATTTTTGCAAGTCTTGGCACAACTCCTCTTTAATCTCCAGATGATGTCACAATAACGCAACTGTGACACTGCAGTGTTGAGAGCAGAAAGGCCAGACCAAGCAAGGGGACATCCACCAGAAATTCCCATCAGCAGCACTTCCACTCCCCGGTTCAGGGCTGGCTCTCATCAAGACCCCTTTCCCATACATTTGGGGCCCACACTTTGCAGAAACAGCCCAAACACCCTCTTGGATGGTGTTAGCATTTAACCAAAGAGCAGGGCAGGGGAAATAACAGCCAGCAAAAGCCCTCCGCGCCTGCGGGGAGCCTCAGAGACGTGTCCACAGAAGCAAGTCCTTCCCTACAGCTTCTTTCTGTGGCTGCCCTCCTTAATTATCCCATTTACTACTTTGGGGGATACACTAGTAAAGTGTGCATCTTCTGCAATTACAGGAATGTGGTTGTTTTTATACTAATAGCTCTTTTCCAGGCATTTTATATCAGTACATAGTTGACAAAAAACCCCCACCCCCCCTACCTACCACCCTTCCTCCCCAAAAAAGCACAAAACAAAAAGCTGTTACTGTGGGTTACATCCAAAACAGATGCAGAAAAGCACAGTGGACCTAATTTGGCTTCATTGTGTGCATGCAGATCAGATTGCCTTCATTTTGGCAGAAATTAGCCCAACACTGGGACTACTGAAGCCTGTCATAAACAACCTTGGGCAAAAGCGTCAGATGAACATTGCATTTCTGTGCTTGGCAAAGCCAGTAAGAGTCTGCATATCTTGCTTCCATGCAAAAGGTGCAAAAAGATGTACCCCTGTTTAAGTGAAAATTAATGGCACTTTTACCCCTGCCACCAGTTCTATGGTTACTTTAAGAGCAGACCAAAGCAATGTGCTCGGTAGCTCTGCTCCTAGCCAGAATGTTTGGAAGCACATGACAAGAGATGCCCACAAGGGTAGGCAGAGACCTGTCATTAAGTGCAATAGGTTTTCTTCTCTCCCTTCTCCTGCACAAGCGACCCCACTCCCCACACCCCTGTTTGACATAAAAGTAGTAAGGTCTTCTGTAAATAAACACTTTTTTTTTTTTTTTTTTAAATAAGACTCTTAGAAGAACCATTCACTCACACAGAGTTACTTCAGTAATAGTTCAGGACATAAGAACTTGATTTCTTTAGCAACCCCCATCTCTGCCAAGAATGTCAGTGCAAGGTTACTGTGCTTTCAAATAGCTCTTCCTGAAGCAAAGGAAAAAAAAATAATTTCCATTACAAGTGCTTTCAATTTATTTTTTTTTTAAACTCTACGTAGAACCTGAATAGTTTGTGTAATTCTTCCGAGAAAGTAGACACTTTAGTAATGCCTTCCATGTGGCAAAGGTGGCTAAGGCAGGACAGTGGATAACTTGTTTTTAATCTAACACAAAACACTTTATACTGCAGAAATGGTATACCAGTTATTGCAGTCTTTGCAGATGGTTCATACATACTTTGGAATCTGCAAAACCCAAAAGCAGCATGGCAGGGACAAAACACTTTCAACAACCCTCATGTCCCTGTTTTCATTATTCTCTGAGCAAACTAAGAAATCTGCACCTGGGCATATTTTTTTCCTTGCAATTTACAAGACCCAATGAGCATCTTCTGTAATTTCTGGATTTAGAGTAAAGAAAGGTGTGACTAGACAAGTTTCAAACTTTTTGACCTTGCATGTGTCTCAGAAATGCAAAAGCCAACAAGCTGTTGAAGTTTAATATTTGTTCTTGTTGCATTTCTCTTGGCCAATTCTTCACCTGCCCCCAGGCTGCTTTCATACCTCTATCATCGAATATTTTCACTGTGTGATCAACAAGCTATGAATGAGGTGCCTTATTCTGATTGCTTACCCTCCCCTGCTGTATTTTAACAAAAGCAGAGATTTGCCGAGGTGATCTGGAACGCTAAAATGCCCATATTCCTTTCAGCTTTCCATAACATAAAGGATCTAAGCCAGGCGTCATGGAAAAGCACATTACTCTCTCTTACATGTGTGGTCTAAGATTTACTCGCTTGCAAAGCTCACAGGATTATTTGCCCTCCCTCTCCTGATTGCAGCTTATCTGCTAAATGCCTGTGGCCGCCCACTGTACTGAAGCTCTGCCAATGATTTCTATGAGGCTGTTGTATTATTCTTTTCAAGAGAATACATTTTGCTGAGTGATTTCTTAGAAATTAACTATACAGATTCTGTATTCTACTAATTTATGACTGAAATCCAGGAGGAAATGTATAGATGATTTAGCAAAGCCAAAAAACCCCCTTGATTTTTAACTGTTGTGCAGTCCCTGGTAGTAACATCCTTGAAATTCACTGGGAATGAAGCATACCTAATCTCTGTGGTGGCAAATGTTCTCTTATCACTACATTAAACTTTGTAAAGTGGTTCATGCTTTGATCATGTAATCACGAGAAAGGAATGAGCTTGGGCCCAGCTGGGGGCTGAGTCAGGGACCTGCAAGATGAACAGCTAGCATAGAGTACCTTGGAAAAGAGGTTGCCATCTACAGATCACCTACAGAGCTGAAACGAGCAACCTGAAGCCTGCTTTCTTCCATCACTGAAAATTTCCCCATGACTTCTTTTAAATACTTTCCTTACTGCAGCAACTATTACATTTTATGCTTTTCACAATAGCTGAGAAAATCATGGACATTCCTTCCCTCTGTGGGAGCTACACAAGTGGGAAAGATTGATTTCTTCATATATTGCTCTGCTTGGTATTACTGCTTGGCATGTTCCTTCATTTCTCATTCCCAACTTACTCAGTGTTTCTAGCAGTCAAGCACTATCGAGCATTGTCATAGCTACATAAAATATTACAGTTAGTTCCAAATAAACATTTTGGTCATGTGGAAAGAATGACTGCTTTTAGTAACGTATGTATTTACCATGGCCCTGAGTTGGCTGAAAGTATGAAACAGGTTTGATTATAAACATATTTTGTTGAGCTTTGCAAAAAAAGGTAAAATAAACTTCTGACATACATACAACCCCAAGCAAGGTAGACCATAGAAGACAAAAAAAAAAAAAACAACCAAAAAAAAACCAACCAAAACCAAAAACCCACAACCACCACAAAAACTTGACCAGCTGTCCTCCCACCTGCTTCGTCTTTTCAGGCAGATTCATTACTTGGTTTTGTTTGCACAATAACTTTCTGAATCACTAGACACAGTACAGTGCACTTTAACCCTAATAAAGCCCTGCTATCACCACTGAAACCAATGTCCTGGCTGCCCTCTCCTCCTCATTGCAAGGATCTGCAGTAAAAGCTAAACCACTGGGCTCTGCACCATGTGCCTCCCATCCCCGTGGTCTTCCCTTTTCTCCCCCCATGCAGCCATCGAAGATGCCCGGGTGCCCTGGGTTACAAGCAGCCCCCCGTGGCCCAGCTCACCCCGCCGCTTCGGCAAGGCAGCGCCTTGACTGTGAGCAAAGCAGCAACCGAACCATACTGCCATCGTCTCGGTGAGCGATGTACCTATCACAAGGAATAACATAGCCTGGGGCTTCTTGTCAAGAAGAAGGAAATACAGCCCACAACAAGTTTAGAAACCTTATAAAAATTAAACGGGAAATAACAGCCTGTTCTAACAAGAAACAAAAAGAAATCTTCCTTTACACCTCTGCACAGGCCACACTGTGCCTTGCCACACGCACGGTAATGAGGAAAAATTTTGTTCCTTTTCTGCAGGTGCCCCCCAGCATTACGATGGCTGAGAAACACTTATCTATTAGGCAAGACGTCCTCTACAAGATGTAGCCTAAGAGGCTGAGAAGGTTCGCTGTTGATATTACCTGCCAAGGTGATGACTTACTTTCCTAAAACGGGAAGAGGAACATCAAAGCTCCTTCCAGCACAGACAACATCTGGAGCCATTTGCCCCTATTTACTTTTGAGCAGTCAGGAAGGGAGAGCATGTTTTCCAGCTCTCAAGGCAGATATTCATTTATTTGTCTAGATCCTGAATGAGTAGAAACTCTGACGGATCCCACCTCAGTCGATGCAAGTACTGGGTCACACCCAATGCAAGCAGCTCCCTGCATCAGTCAGTGGGTTCTCCGTGTTGCCCGCAATCACAACATTCTGTCTACCCTGGGATGAAACTCTCCAGCTTCCTTTCTCACTGAAATATGCCTGTTTATCCTTTAAGGACATTTATAAGTTCTCGAACCACGTTTGTGCTGGATCCGGCCCATGCACAGGGACTCAGCATTTCCCTGGCACCCCTGCCCAGCCCTGAGCTACCATCCCTGCACCAGTCAGCACGGGGGGGGGGGGGGGGGGAGGCGGTTCACTGGGAGCAGGGACCTCTGCCACAGCACTGCATTTCACCATGCCAATTACTAACATGCTCTTTTGTCAAGTTTGGCAAATGTAGTCTTCCTTATTTTGCCTTGTATTTTCCTATACATTGATTTTTTTCCTCCCTTTATTTTAGCAGTTCAAGCTGAACTTTGACTTCCCTAGCTTTTTGCTTCCTTTGAACCACACTGCTTCAATTATTACTACAGTCAGTGGTGCTTTAGTGTTTATTTTTGTGTGGTATGCCTGGGTTTGCTGTGTGTCCTTTTACGAGCATGTCTTTTGAGTATTCAGTGTTTTTCTTGACTTATAAGAGGCTCAGGCTTTTATTTGAGGAATTCTTGTACTCAAGTTTTAACCCTTAATTTTTTCTTTTTCTCTACATTTTTTAGAATAGTTGAAGAAACTTATTACCTTTTCTATACTTTTATTTAGATTTGGCATATTTCTACACAGACTGGGTAGCTGCTGTCATTTTTTAATTCACTTTTCCTTACCTTGCCACCCTGATAACCCTGCATCACCAGCCCAAAACCATTTATATTCAACTTCATTTTTATTAGCTCTGGTAGCTTCCACTTATGTTTCAAAGCACAATTTAAACCTTTTCCTTATCTCCTCAGCCTTCTCCATAATTTTTAAGGCTGGTGAAGGATTTACGAGTCGAAACTCACACAGACTCCACAAGAATATAATAATAATAATAATAGCAACAAAGCAAAAAGAGAAAGAAAAACATATATCTCCCTGTTGACCTGAGCAGGAGGTTTACCAGAGCAATGTCATCTGCTCTCTTTCCCCAGATACTGCAGTTTTGCTCTTCGCTTCTACGGATGCAACTACGGATGGCTGAGATACAAATAAGGTAGCACATAACTTATCTTTAATAGAAAATAACCACAAACCTACCCCTCTGATAGCAGTACCTTAACAGAAAAGAGAACCACCAAAATGTGTCTGTCATATATTACATCAATATTGCAGTAGCATAGCTCAGGGTCTCCTTGCTGTGTCAGAGGCAAAATCCTGCATGTAATTTCAAAATCAGGTACCTGAATGTCCTGTGTAGCCCGTGGAGGTATGTAGGCGACTAAGAGACTGTTCAGAGCACTACAGTTCAATGCTGGTGAAAAAAAACCCACATGTTTTTTTGATCCCATCTAAAAGCCATCATTGTCAGTGTCTTCCCTCTTAAAAACCCTCAAGAAAATGTTCTTCACTTACATATGGCACGTTACTGTAAAGTAGATGTATAATACAGCTCTTACCTCTAATGCAACTGGCCCTACCAGGGGTAAATTCAGAAAAAACAAAGAAATTTCTCAGGAAGATAAGACACCGTCCTTCACTAAAACAAGTAAGTTGCCAGATACTATATCTAGCGCTATAATTTATGATTTATTTTAGAATTCTTCTGTATCATTCCATTATTGAGCAATTCCTCCTTTACAATACCATTTAGGAGATTTAACACTGCCAGCCCCAGGTCAGAGATGGGAGGAAGAGGAAGAAGAGCTTAGCTCGGCACTGACCATAGCATGAGAACTTCCCAGCTTCCTTGTGCTGTTTGCATTGCCTGGCACCATCACCCCCTCCAGTTTATTTTATACCTGCGCTTATGCAAAGGGTCTATTTGAATTCTGTGCTGGTCCCAAGTTCTGGTTTGACAACTCTCAAAGCTGAAATAATTTATTTATCTGGAGAGCAGACCTTGCTGCCCTGTTGAAGACACTCAGTTCCTACCTGGCCTTATCCTGTAATAGGGAGGAAAGGAAAATTCATCTCCCAGACTCATTCGTTATTCATAGTGCTCTAATGAGACTTCAGCCAGAAAAAGCCAATCTGCATCAGGTGAGACAATGGCTATTGTTATGAGAAGACCCATGCGAGACCAGGGGTTTATTTCACACGGTGCTCATCTGGCGATTACAGTGGCAGCGGGGGCTGAATTCACACTGAAGATCCTGGAAGTTAATTCAGCTCTGGGGCCTTTTAAAGAAGAAAGAGGAAAAAGCTGAAACCAGAAGAGCCTGAAATTAATTTTCTAAATATATCTGGGAGCTGTGCAGAGAATGATAATTCCCAGAGAGTTGGGGAGTTTCAGTATTTTGCTTTATTCCAGTTTTGAAGCATTGGGAACCTCCAATGGTCAAGGAACCCAGAGCCCCAGACACGCTTTTTTCCAGAGTTTTAAGATTTTGGTCTCCCCCTCAGCTCACTGACGGAGTGAGAGGACCCTGACAGACAGCTGACTGGGAAGCCATGGAGCTGGTGCCTCTGAGGAGTTCTCTCTTCATTATCTTGGGGTCTTACACAGCAAAGCAAACTGGCAACAGGCCAGAGAGGAGACTGTCAGCCTCTCATCAGTCAAAATAGTCTCCCTGTGACAACTATATCCCGATGAATTTGCATTCACTGGCATACCCCTGTTGCACCTGGGGATTTTAGAGTAGGTCTAATGACACTCAAGCATCAAAAGCACTAAACCACTGTCACTGACCTCTGAAGGAGCTGTTACCTCCAGAGTGCTTCTTCAAAAAGAAAAACCATCGAGGAAATATTTCCAGTCCCTGCATAAGCATTCAGAAGCCTTCCTTCCAGTCTCAATGCTTCTGTCCGTTTTAGGTTTTACTTCACTAAAAGTACCCATTAGACAGAGAAACAAAAGTTTGAACACAAAGGAAAGATCCCAAATCCTTTTTCGCTAATTATCTTGCAAGGTCAGAGCTGAAGGACCTCTGGAATACCTCAACTGGATCTCATCTCTCTGTGCCTGAGAAAGACTGCTTTGAAGCGCTGCCTCGCTCACTGCCATTCCATTTTATTTGACAATTGCTGACCATCAGTGCCATGAGCACTTTTGAAACTCTAAGTTGTTCTTGACAAAACTTCTGACAGCATCATCAAATGAAGAGTATGAAAGCTTTCCCAGTAAAGGCAGCCATTTGTCACTGCTCTCCTTACGATCAGCTCATCAGCCAAAACAGCAAGCATTTTGCTTTTGTTCTTCTCTTTAAAGAGAAGTTGCAAGTACAAGTAAAAGTACAAGGCTTAACCAGGTTAATCGCGTCAAGAAAGGCAGGAATAACCAAGATACAGACAGCTGAAACACATTTATATGTGTTGGCCAAGCAAGCACAAGGCTCGGTGACCTCCTTAAGGCAGGAGAGGGACACTGAAGGGTAACACCGAGCTCAGACCCTGCTCTCAGGTATAGGCGAGGCACCTGTGGAGAGCTTCGTCTGATTAATCTCAATGCCCAGCCTAAAATCACGGCAGCCTCTGGTGGGCACTCGGCTCCCGCGGAGCAAAGGGAGCATTCCAGTTAGTGCCCATTTGTATTTAATTCACCACCATCTTCCATACTTCCAGGATCCCTTTTTAAGAATGGTCAAGGTGAAGGCAGGTCATATAGAGCTCAGAGCCCCTCCTCTGGATTTACAGTGAGACATTTGACTTTTTTGAAAGCCACTATAAAGTTGCTCTTCAATATACATCACCTTTGTTCTTTTACCTCCAGAAATTAGCATGCACCAAGTGACTAAGACTATTAGAGAAAATTGACCCTGGAGTCATTTAGCTAAGGATTTGCCAAAGCCCAGAGGTATTTATTATTCTTATAAGCAATGAGGCATATGGTTGACTTTCCCAAAAGCCACTTCAGAAAAGTAAAGTAAATGACCGTTTCTTGAAACGGAAACAAGAGATATTTAAGAACATTTAGTCCAAATCTGGGCAGGAAGGTTTTATCAGAAGGCTATACAAAAATGCACTAAACATGGAGAATAGCTCTATGACTGCGACAGGACTAATGCTTGAGAGATCACGTGCTGTGGCTCCTCAAATGGTGCTGCTACCCTACCCACACTACACAAGAGCAGAAACAGTCAGTGTCAACAGATGGGCAAGTGTTTATCAAGTGGCTTTAGTACCTGTGTTCCAACAGTTAGAGACGTTCCAGCAAAACTAGAGGAGGGTGCTTTATTTAAGAGGGAGCCAAGGTCTAACACAAAAGTCCCGAGAAATTTCATTTTGAGTAGTAGTTTGTAACTCAAATTGGAATCTGCAGGAGGTTGTATTAGACAGTGGGTTCCAAGTTTTCCCTTCTTTTGGTTTAGCAGAATTCAAATGCTGTCTGTGAAGTACTACAATAGTGCTTCAGCAACAGCACAAAGCTGTCAACACAAACCAAAACAATTCTCTTTGATGGAAATTTAACTGAAGCCAAACATCATTTGTAACCAAATAGCAGAAGAGTTAGCAAAAAACAAAGAAAGATAAAAGATGCCTTATCCTGGGCCTCAAACCAGAGCAATGTGTCTGTATTTGACAACCTTTTATTCTTCAGGCAAGAATTTCAGAGCTTCTGTCCACAAGATATATAAGCCAAGTTTAAAAAAAAACAAAAAAACAACCAAACAACAAAAAAACCAAACCAAAAAACAACCCAAACCCCAAAAGCCCAAAACAAAACCCAAATAAAAAAAACAGAAAAGAAAGAAAATAACCTAATGCTTTTTCAACACTATTTTGACTGCTTATCTCTGCTTTAGAAGTCAAGGCAGGCAAACGTACCTCTAAAGAGATAGTGTAATAAAGCTAAAGAATAAAATGCAACATCTGGCTTTGAAAATAACACTGTGTACATTTAACAGACAAACTCCTTTAACAATTAGAAGAGCATGGACATCAGTGTGCTTTACCGTCTGTATTTAGGAAAGACTAAAATAAATGAAAGGGGTTTTTTTGGTAGTAGAATATTTTTTTATATCTAATGCTAGGTTTTTATATAGACGTAAAGTAAAAGATGTTCTTCACATATACTATACTCAGGTGGCTGCCTATGTCAAGAGTTGGTGCTGCCAAACATAAGGGCTACTTTCCCAGAATTTTAACAGCCCTGGTTAAAAAAAAAAAAAAGGAGCAGTGGTACTATCCACACAAAAGAGGTGCACCAAAGAAAAAAGCATGAAAGAATGCAAAGAATCCCATTGCTCAGAGGAAATCCAGAGACCCATTTCACTATGTGAAGATGCTGAAATACATGCATCCTATGGGGACACCGAAAGCATATTTGTCATTTTTCTGCTAGATACAAAGACATCTGTAAAAAAGGTTTGCAACCTTCTTGGCCAGTCAGTAGTCCTTAAGTTTAGAGCTCAGCTGGTGATGCCTTTTCTAGCTGTACTGCTGTTGTGTTTCCAGTGCTACACCCACTGTCAGCTGCCAGATAAACTTTGCTGCTATGGACAGCAACATCGCCCCCCTTGAAAGACAGGCAGAAAAACCCCAACTTCTGAACTCAGAGTTATAAGGAATTGTGTTTTGGCATATACTCAACAAGAAAGAATGAGTGCCAAAGCATGCTGGAATAGCTAACACCAAGCAAAACCGAAAAGTTATGGTTATACACAACAGGAAGACTCACATGACATGGACTATTCCAGGCATGACCAGTTTAACATGTATTTTATTTCAGTGAAAGCATTAAAAATTCACTGGCATGCCAAATCACAACTGTTCCTGTGGAGCATCATTTGCTGTGAAAAGCCTTGGGAACTTTTACAAACCAACATTTTTTGACCAGAAAATGACACTTTGTTAAAGCTCAGTTACTCGTGGAGACTCATTTAGAGCAAGTTCTCTTTTAAAAAATAATCAAAGTTGAAAGAGTGGGGTATTATGACACTGAGGGAGAACATTATTTTGTATTTCAGAAGATAGGCTAATTTAGAATTAAAGGAACTAGAAACAAAATGCTATAAATAATTTATTTCCATGACTATTAGGCATTTTAGACTCCTGAAAATTTCCATGCCAGAATGTTAATAATAATACAAGATCCAGAACAAAAATTTCATTTCAAAAATTCTTTTACACTATGAGATTTGGATTCATTTTGCCAGTAGGATCAGTTCTGTTCAAAGCCTTTCACAGTCAGGCCAGCCTATGAACCCAAGGAGCAATTCTGATGCACAAGCTTCTGCAGGACAAACTAAACTCATTTCATCCCATTTCCAATGGACAAATTGCTTTTACGATTGATTTTTTTTTTTTTTAGGAGTTATTTCCCCTGCTTTATGTTCACAGTGTACGAGTAATTTGTGAGTAATTCAGGATTACCTTCCTTTGACTCAGGAAGCTTGTTAGGTGCTGGCATTACAGTTTCCTTTGAGTTGCTAATCTGGTGGTGCTAATTAAGCCTTGCAAAGACTGCTGCAATATTCTAATTATGGCAAGTACATGTCCCTTAAATCCATTTTCTGTAGAATAAATGGAGATTTGCTATCCCTATTTCCTGGCACTACATTCACAACAGTACACTATGGCTTCCCCACGTTGAGATTATTTAAAAATCTCAGCCATTAGAAAGACAAAGGAGGAAGAATTGAAAAGGGCAGTAAATAATGGGTATCGGGGTTATCTTAACTAACCCTGCTCCCGAAAAATTGTTCTTGCAACTATACATCAAGTCACTGTACGCATTACAGGCACACTTCAAACCACAGGTGCTGCAAGGATGCCAGAACACCTTCCTCCTGCCCGAATCTCCCTGTTCCAGCCCAAGGACACCTGCTGGTCCTTGGCCTTGCAGCCTCTCAGAAAACCTTTCAAGAGCTCAGCCTGGGCCTTCCACTGCCCTTTAAATACCATCTCACAAGGGCATAGTGAGAGAGGGAACAGGTAGCATCAGTCCCTTGGTGTTTCTCATATACCTTTGCAGGCCTTTATGATTACATAGGTTTATATTATTTCCTCATTATGAAAAAGCAAAATTTCCTCTCACCCTCTAGCACCTGCTGCTCTTTGCAGAAATGCAGCGTTTTGCATAGCACACCACTTTGGCCTAGGTGTTATTCATGGCAAGAATGAACTGGTCCTTTCCAGACCTTTGTGGGTCTGGCTCTCTAGCAGTTCAGATTGACATTACATATCTCCATCAGGCAAACTTACAACACGCAGTCAATGCTCTGCCCAGACAGCTCGGTTTGTGTACATTTCCTAGGAGATACGGCTTCAAGGACCAAAGACTTCTTTCTTTTCTTACTGAGATTTTATTAAATGTTTAATCTAGCAATTTCTAGTTAAACTTAATGCTCCCAATCTAATATATTCCAAAGTCTCTGGTTTTCTTGCACATACTGCTGAAAGGGGCAGATTCTCGATTAATGGTATGTGACTTGGTTTCAGCTCGGGGACTTTTAACCAACTCTTCCATCTCTTTTGCAGTCCTTTCTTATCTGGTACGAGTCAAGTGGCTTCATATTAACTTTACTTTTTTTACCAAATACTATGCTTTGTTCTCAGCATAGCGAGCAACAAGGTACTGACAGAATGCAGATGGGACAGTCAACCTTATTCCCTTATTTCCATCGGTGTTAAGTTTGTAAAACCCATTTCAGCTCACAGGTGTCAGAACATTCCTACAGTTCTCCCCACTCCAAACTGGGTTAAAAAAGAAACTTCTAAAAGGAGCAAACTGAAAACCTGAAGAAAAAAAATAAATCAGTGCATTCAAAGCACTTGGTTTTTATTTCAGCTTCCCAATCACAAATCCACTTTTATTTCAAAATGGAAAGCTCTCTTGAGGTCCAAATGCTCCCTTTCCATATGTGTTAGAACTAAAATAAAATCCACTACAGCGTGAAAACCAAAATGAAATGCAGTGCAAAGTGTATGACTGGTGACACACAAAAGGGCTAGAAACCCGAGTTTGAGAAGATCATGAGCTGGTATGAGTTGTTGAAGCATTGCTGAAAAGAAGGGGAGGTAAAGGCAAGTTTGTGGAGCATCAGAACTTTTCATTCACTGCAAAATAAAATTATTACCTGACACACAGCTGTAAGTAAAGGATCAGCCAGGGAGCTGAAGTGGTAGGAGCATGTCACTTTAACAGAGCAATGAACTCATCTACTTAACTAATGGCAGGACAAAAGATAAATTGTTTCTAATGCTGTGATGCAGAGCTGTCAGGGGGAACAACAACAACCAAAAAAAAGCACCTAAAACTCTGTATCAGTAATATAGCACACCCCCCTCCTCAGCACAGAACAAGGGACTCACAGAAAGCACTCTTCCTAAATGTCAAAGCTATTAAAATACTACATGCAGCTAAGTACAAAGAAAGCCAGGTTAGTCAGGTGGCCACTTTACATATCTAATGACACTTGTCTTTTAACGTTTCTCTTACTTCTCTCATTTACAGTGTTTTCAATCGTTATATTTGGAGGAAGGAGGAAAAAAAAAGGGTGGGAAATCACAAAAAACAAGAAAGTCCTCACAGCTATTTCTACCCACAATGAATATAGATTCCTTTCTGATTTTCACAGAAATTTGTCAGAGTCCTGTCAGTGCAAGATTGATTTATCTGCTTATGGCAATGGTAGGTTATCAATATAATTGCTACCATCAGTGCATTTTCACAATCCTTCCTGACATTTCTGCTCCAGTGGTAAATTAGTGCAATATTGACCATTTCCTCACTTGGACCAGCTATCAATGCATGGGGATTTCTTTTATTCACATCCCCTTTCCCTGTCTGATAGAAAAGACACACATCTATCCCACCCCTAATGCACCATTTTTTTATTATTACTCAACAGAAGATTCAACCAAAAGCCTAAACACCCACATATCTTTCTGATGCTTCTGTTTCAGCAGGTTTGGGTATTTTTTCCAGAGAGCAATTCAGTGTGCATGCAAATTGTACCTTCACCATACCTCCTGTGGGAGCGCAGGGAATTTAGGTAACCTTAAGGTCTATGTTGCATTACTTGATTTGGCAAGTAAATAACAAAGCTGCAGAGTAAGGCAGGTGCTGACCGAGCAGGCAAACCAAACACATGTTGCGACCAAACCCAGCAGGTGCTGAGCAGCTCCAGTCTCACAGGAGGTTTCAGATATTTGTCGCCTTTCTGCATCAACCTACCAAAATGTGCTTAATCCCTTAACTGATGCCACTATACAGTGGCTGGTTACGCGGCAACCCTCCTGCTCCTCCAAGCTTGATGACCATCCCTGTTGCAGTCTTTTCAGATAACTTGTTTCTCCAGCTTTAATTTCACTGTAACTTGTGAATAAACTCCCCTCTCCCATGGGGCTGCGGATAAGACAAAAGGATCTGCAGCTCACCGAACAGCTCAGGCATAGGGCTTGACTTACCAACTTGTCCACAAGAGATCTTCCCAATCTTCCCACATCACCTTTTCATAAAGGTGGCACACAGATTTTGGTCATCCTATACACATTATGAGAGAAGAAAGCACGCCAGAAGTGTGAAAGCACTCATCCGTGCATGAACCAAATCCAAAGCAGCTCCCTGAGGCTGAGCCAGGTTTATTTATGACCCTCTTGCCAACTCCCCACCAAGAGAAAAGCACACCATAAGGGCTAATTGGGGACCCATTGAAGTTACTGGGCTTTGGAGCAGGTCTTTAATTCCAGCCATCACAGCTTACCCACGGCTTCCCTACATATAGTGAGGTGCCTGGGAAACAGCACATCCCTCAGTAGCAAAAGCTTCAGACTCTCGCTTGAATTGAGCTTTGATTGGGCTCTCAAGTGCTAAAGGATTTAGGATCTCCATTGAGAAGTAATAGCGGGAGGTTTACTTCTGCGATACCCAAGCCCTCGCAGTAGCACATCCTCTGAAATACAGCAGGTCAGAAACCTTCCACAAAGAAACCGAAAGAGGTTACTGTTCTTTCCTTTTTCAAACCGAGGGTTTATTGAAGCAGAAGCTTTCTATGAGAAAATATCAGTTGGAGAACAAAGCATTTCTCAGGACAGCTTTTCTAAATGAAGACCAGTGCTTACCCTCCCCACCCCACCAAAAAAAAAAAAAAAAAAAAAATCAAAAAAAAAAAATCAAGGAATACAGCTGAGTGGAGACATGGCTTAAAACCCAATCTGTTTGCCAAAAAGACACCTGTTAGTGATGCAGCACCCCTATCCCTGGGATGCTCTAAATTCCTGTGCTATTTCCAGAGACCTCCCTCAGGCCACTGAACACTCACATGCCTAGCTTTAATTCCAATGAAGTAAAACAAGCAAGTGTTGAAAAGTCCATATATTTCCTTTAGTTCATTGGAAGTTAGTTTCCAAGCCAACCCCAGCTCTAAACCTGTGCCATTTATCTGCCTCCCGCAGTGGCTCTCAGAGGCTGCCAGCCAGCTCTGTCCTGCTCCCAGCTGCAGGCACGTGCCGCAGCGTGGTGAACACTGCATTAGTGATTCATCTGACAATAACGGGACTAGCAGAAATAATTCCCTTATTGTGGCCAATGGGAACTCACAAAGTCTTTGATAAAACCCCGCTCTGTTCTGTGAGGCACGTTTGCTGTGAATCTCTGTAATAGGTATAGAGGCGGCCTGAGCCAGCTTAGGCAATACAGAGTTTGCTGCCAGCCTGGGATATAGGCTGAGCTGAAGCTGGATGTAACACCAGGCCATCATCCCAAGGTACTCACCAACTCCTAAGCCTTACTGCCAACACATAACCACAAATTTTCTACCCTACATTCAGTAAGGAACAGTTGTTTGCATGGAGAAGGTTTATTTAAATGTTAGCAGGGCTGCACAAGCAGCACTTCCAGCAGTGTTTAAGGTTGCAGAGACCTCTGCTCCTGAGAACTGATTTGGCAGCGGCTATGGTATTACAAGTTAGAGGCAAATTCACTTTTACTGAACTCCTGGCCTATCAAACATACACTTACAACAAGTAAATATGTACAGCATAAACAAGTCAGAGGGATTACCAGGATTAGCCACAGCCTTCTCTGATGCTGCCAACATTACAGGCAATCCCTCCTACAGAGCAAGAGCAGCACATCATGAAAACACGGGACCTATAAATCACGTACACTTGATGAACAAATGCACTCACTGTGAGATGCCAAAGATGTGTATAAAAGGGGTTTGAGATCTGCTCCTTCCCCCTCCTTGCCAAAAGTGAAATATTGGCAATAGCCTGTGAATAGCATCACAAGGTTAGCCACCACTGGGCCCAGCTCAGCACCACAGCTCACAAACTTGATGTCGTCATTTCAAGTGAAGCCTTGAACACGTTCGGTTATTCCTGTTAGCCCTCCAAAACACCAGAGGCCTGCTCGCTTAGGAAAGACTCAAGAAGTCTTCTGCATCTAGTTTGTGTTCTTAGGAAGACACTGGGTTGGAAAACCCTGTGCTACCATTTAGTAACTGACTGCTCTGCACCCTAAACCACAGCAGCATCCCTGTCTAGGGTGGAGAGGAGAAACCAGGGGCCGCTACCAGCACTGGAGCTTAGTTTTAAACTAAACACTTTTTGGGATTTTGTTCTGTCGTGGGGTGTGTTTTTTCTGGCCTAAAGAGCTTGAAAATTTTTGTTCCAATCCATTACAAAATTAAGTTATAACCCAGTTAAGCATCTACTACAGTATTTGGGGGACTTTAAGTATCTGTGTATCAAGTGATTGCAGTCAATTAGCAAGACCTCACTGTTCTGAAAGAGGGGTTTATCTTCTATAATATAAATTATCTTTTATAATATGTAGGTATGGACACACACATCCACACCCACCCACTCTTTATTTAACAAGTAATGCCTCATTTATTAATATTCTACAGTAGTGAGGTCTGTCTAGCGAAGCATTAATATAACATTTCTCAAACAAAGCTCTTGTTCTGCTTGATCTATTTTGTAAATGTTTGGTAATCTATCTTAATATGCTCCTGTCTGTCAGGGGCTGCTACCTACTTCATGCTTTTGCTCAGAAAGGCAGGCAGTGGCACTGTGAGGTACCTTCCTGGGACACTATACCCTTTCTTCCTTAATTATATATAAGAACAGTTTCACCGATTTTGAAGCTGATGTGAGACATGAATAATTAGAAGCAACACACAGTATTTATGGTCAGCGTTTAGCAGTATGTAAAGGAATAGCAATGTTTAACACAGATTAGAAATGTCTCCCGTCTTACTTCCCTGCACTAAAGATGAGTACAAGCTTTTCAGCAAGGATTTAGTACTGCAAAATGACAGGACAACTTGCATGGAAACAGACTGCTTCACTTTTGAAATTTATTTCCACTGGATTCATCTTTTTGGGGTAGGGTTGTTTTTTTTGGTTTTTGCTTTGTTTTTTTGGGGTTTGTTTGGTTTTTTTTGAGGATGACCTTCCTTCTGCTTAAGTTTTTCCCTCTCCTGACCCCATTGCCTCTTTTTCCCTGTTTTCCCAGTGCTACTCATGCTGGTATGGCACCTTTGCTTGAGGTTCTAAACTCTTGTGGTTCGTCCTTGTACCTGCCAGCGTCCTTCAGGGTTCTGGAAGGCTCTGGGCATGGAAGTGGGAGAGCAAGCCGCCCTGGCAGGGACACACAGCTTTGGCTGGAGAGGCTACTTCATGCACAGACACCAGAAGCTCCACAAATAAAAGAGGCTTCCCAAACATCTGCTGGCTTGAAAACAGGTTACCTGCACAGTGACAAAAGGGCTGGGAAGGGCATGGGCAGAGCCTTCTTGAGGAGCGCTGCCAGGATGGGGACATGCAGCCATGGCTGGGCTGAGCAGCATTGGACTGACACAAGAAAATCTGCAGATAAGGCTTCCCACAGCACTTGTTTTATCTCATTTCTGACTCCTCTGCTGTCCTTCAAACACATCAGATGAACAGCCTTGAAATTTTTCTCAAGGACCTTTAGGGCTGACCACAAGAATTTAATTTGGTCACCTTGGGCTAATGTCTGCCTCCCAAAAATGACCATGGCAGCACCCACACCAGCAGGCTTGGCTGATGGACAGGACCCAGACAGAGAGGCCACAGTGTCACTTCCCACTGGGTAATCGTTAACAACAGACTAAAGCCCATTTCCTCAGAAACACCTACATCGCTCTGAAATGTGAAATACAGATCCAGGCACTTTAGCACACTGGGGTTTAGGGAGGATTAGGAAATAGAGGCAGAAATAGAAATTATTTCACTTGCTTCTTTTCTTGCTGCAACTTCAACTAAGATTCTCTTGCACAAGCAGGGATGCTGCTGCGCAGCGATGGGTGGGTGGACAGGGTACAGCCCTGAGCATCACAGCTCCAGTTGGGACCATGCGGTGTTTCCCCCAGCAGCATTTGGGCATGGAAGGAGTACTTCTGAACAGCCATGATGATCTCAGAAAGGTAAAATCAAGGTACATGCAGCAGAGTAAAAGAAGGGAAGGAGCTTGCTGGGGAAGTCAGCCAGATTAGCTCCAACACTAATGTGAGCTGTTATTCCCCTGCATTAGTCCTCTCTCCAAAGAGCAAGAAGCCCATGAGACAGTTGCTTAGCTACTACACCTGGACTTTGTGCAACCTGTAATATTCCTCTGCCATCTGCTAATGATATTTCACTGTAAAAGTTCATAAATTGCCTATACATGCTGCAAGTAGTATCTTCTTCCATGCAACCTATTAGCACAATCATGTAAAAACCAAACTGCATTTGCTATCTGTGTTTGTATATGTTTGCAGTAAATTGAAGGTAAGAAATGAAGCCAGGGTCTGTGATTTCAAGAGATGGGATTTGTGGTTCAGGAATGCTAGGACTGAGCACGATGTGTTACAGATAGCCACAGAGGAGCACATTGTTCAGGCTTCTCCTGCTATAGGAGTCTGACATTTGGAAGTTCCTTCAGTACAGTCCTTTAGTTTCTCCTTTTTGACGACACTAGTATAGTTTCCCCTGGATTCTCAAGTAGCTTGCCCTTCAGAGATACTAGCTCTGGACAAAAAAAACCAAAACACAACAGGGGTAGTTTTCAGTGGAGCACTGCTTTAGAGCTGTGAAAAATTAACCTCCTTGTCTGAGTAAAGGCAAGGCTCACTGTGAGCCAAGGTCATTGCTAATCAGAGAACAAGACACAGACTGTGGAGAGATGCTGGCTACCAGGGAGTTAACACCCCTTGGCATGTGACAAGAGAAGTGGGGATTCATTTGCCATTTCCTCTACTTTTCAGTGAGGAGAAGAGAGGACTTTTCCTACAAGAAGTGACTGATGCCCAATTCTTCTTTCCTGTATGCAAGACAGTTTCAAATGAGACTTATCAATTGACTCTTGCTGCACAGGGATGTGGGTGGGAATGCGTTCTGGAGCTCAAATTTATCCAGCACTGTTGCTGGGTTGGGAAATTGAACTGTTAACTAACATGACACTACATGGGAAATATCCCACCCCACCTTTTTTTTTTTTTTTTAAAAAAAAAAAAGGATCTTCCTTATAGTGAAAAAAACTTTCATTTTGTGGTGATCTGACCCAGACTGGATGTCAGGTACCCACCACAGTGGCTCTATCGCTCCTCTCCTCAGTTGGAGGAAGGAGAGAAAATATAACAAAAGGCTTGTGGGTTAAGATAAGGACAGGGAGATCACTCAGCAATGACTGTCACAGGCAAAAGAGACTCTACATAGGAAAAAAATAATTTATTACCAATCAAATCAGAGCAAGATAATGAGAAAATGCCTAAATCATAAAAGAACCTTCCCAGGGAGAGGGGTGGAGGGATCAGCTTCACTCCCAATTTCTCTCCCTTCTCCCATCCAGCAGTGCAGGGGGACAGGGGCTGGGGTCAGTCCCTCACACACTGTCTCTGCCGCCCCTTCCCCGCCCTGGGGAGGGTCCTCGCACCCTGCCCTGCCCCAGCGTGGGTCCCCCCGTGGGTGCAGCCCCGCAGGCACACGCTGCCCCAGCCGGGGTCCCCGCGGGGTCACAGCCCCTGCCCCAGCCCGGGCTCCTCTCCCCACAGGGCCACCGGGCCCTGCCAGGAGCTGCCCCAGTGCAGGCTGCCCACAGGGTCACAGCCTCCTGCGGGCACCCATCTGCTCCCCTGTTAAACATGTTACCCCAGAGGTGCTACCACCATCGCCGATGGGCTCAGCCTTGGCCAGCTTCGGAACCAGCTTGGCCCATATTAGAACCAGCTGGCATTGGCCCCATGGGATATGGGGAAACTTCTGGCAGCTTCTCATAGAAGCCACTCCTGTAGCATCCCCCTCACACCCCACCAAACCTTGCCATGCAAACCCAATACAGATTTATGTAAATAACAACTGTGTTCACCAGTTTAAATATGATCTGTGTAAATGTGTGCATGCATTCACATGCACAGGTAAAGAGACTGGTTACTCGTGGGGAGAGGCTCACTGTCAGCTCAGCATGAGACACTCCCATGTCTTCTCTCCAGAGGTAGCTACCTAACATGTTTTTTGACACACAGGTGAGTTATCAGTACATTAAAAGAACTAAAAATTAAAATACAGGTTAAGTATTGGAGAGGTCATTGGATAGTCATTAAGATTTTGGGAAAGTTTGAAGGGTGTGTGGGGTTTGGGTTTTGGTTTTTTGGTTTGTTTTGGGTTTTTTTTCAGTGAAGGACAATCAGTGTTTGGAAAGGACTCCTGTGTCTCTCAGGCCTGGGCACCTTGAAACAAGAGCGCTCACTTCTCATTTCTGTTTGACCTTGAGATCATAATTGCTAAAACAGCATCAGTGGGTTTCTGTTAGTAATTGGCAGTCACCGAGCTGAAGATTAAGCTAGATTGAAGACTGAACTACTACTCAAGTCTTACAATAAATTGGAAAAAAATAGCGAACTAGCCTATATTACTACATAAGAACCGAAGGCTAAAAGTGGCAATTTCTACCCTTTGGGTTCATAAGTTACCCGATTCACTGAAAATAGGATCAGTATTGACTTTAGAAGGATACAGCATGTAGTGAAGCCAGCAAAGACCTTCCCCAACACCTTCTCCACACCAATACAGGAGCTCTGTCTTTGTATGCGTGATATTTTAAGCGTTGTACAGAATATGCAGTGCATAGCAAAACAATGCTTGAACGTCAAGTTCCTTACTAATTCTGTAGTTTCCTAAGGAGCATTTCACAACAGTGGAAAGTGAAGTTATACTGATAGATAACTCAAGAAATAGAAGAATCAAGCCAAGACAATTGGATATTTTTGTGGAATTGAAGTGCACCTCAGACATCTCTTACCTCCTTTCATAGAGGTAAGCCAGCTGTCGCTGCGCTGAAACCAAGGAAGCTACCTGAATAAAGCTAAAAGGAAAACCAGTGGACTTTATCTGCTGTCTGCTCAAACGTGTTTGTAGTTGCAAGGTATAATCTACCACAAATAGCCACATTTAAAGAATGCAATTACACGGAACAAAGCTGATGACTCTTTCAACACACAGATCATTAGAAAATGGTAACCAGTTGCAACCTATTATTTCTTTGCACCAGAGAAATAAATTGATTATATGTCAGCTATTCTTCTGTCACACATAAGCGGAGGTGTGCTTATAAAAATCTACTCAAGCCTGCCAGCTCTAGCCCCAGTGTTCACAGGGCAGGCATGCAGAAGGAATTTACATACAGAGATTACAGCATCACTGGAGATGCACCAGCTTACTCCAGAAAACAGGTTACTGTCCAGACATCGGGCTTTCAATCTGCTTAATACATTACTTGCACGTTAAGCCCAAATCCAACCCAAAAGTCTAAAAGGGCAGTTTCAGGAAAAGGTTGAATTTGGTTTTTTCAGCTTTCATTATTCACCATCCTTTCCCCCCAAAATAATGCAGTAACACTGAAGGATCTCCTTCCCATTTATTGGGCAAGTTGGTCCCTCAATGCACAATAAAGCAACCTGAGTTTACAACAGGTGATATCCATCAGGCAACTTCCTAGTCCTTTTCCTTTTTAATAACTAACCTGGGATACATCCAGCTCACCTGACAGAAGAGAACTTAAGCAACTGGACTCATTTCAGAATGATTACAGTGTCACAGGTGACATCACTGTGGTGATTTTTTTTTTTTTTTTTTTTTTTTTTTTACATTACAGGCTGGTGACATCACTGTGGTTTTCCAGGGAAAACAGAAAATAATCTAACTTCCAAGTTTTACAGTACCCCAAAATAGCAGGCTTGGGCAACTCCCCCACCTTAAACTTTAACAACTAAATTCCAAGGGGTTTGCTACCATTATTCAAGCATCTGTTATTTTCTAGGAAGCAGTTTTTCTATCTATGGTAACCAAAAATGACTCCAGTGTCTGTTCCCATGTGGTTCAGCTGTCCTCAGTGATGAAGAAAGGGTTCTGTCATTTTGATGGAAGTAAGTAGTAGTTACTGGACAGAAAATATGTTGCCAAAGTTTGGGTTTTGGTTGTTCCCCACCCCCCCCACCCCAAGTAATTGTTAACTCTCAATACAAGAACAAGCTAAAATGTTTTATAATTATTTTCGCATACTTTGCATTCTAAGAAAGCTAGATTTGCCCCCTCATTTTAACTGGGGTGCAGGATGGGTCTTGCAACAGCCATTAAACTCAGTTTATCCCCAGACAAAATTTGCATAGGTACCATCCATGTTAAAGAGTGTTTACTAAACTTGTAAAACTAAAAAGAAAATCTTTTGACTATGAACTGAGAGAACAACTACACATATTAAAAAAAAAACCACAACCCAAAACCAAAAAACCTTTGAACTGCACATTAAAAATGAACAGAGAAAAAAAGCCTCACAAAAAAAGGCAAAAGGTCCCTTTAAATTCACATAAAGCTTGGGTTACTCCATGCAACTCAAATTAACAAAGCCACAGGCTTGCACTGCTCTCAGACAGCTTTTGGGCAATGTGAACAACCCTCAGGAGCCACCAGCATTGTCAAGGCAGGTCACAGCCTCCGCAGCTGCTGGAGGAACACTTCTCACAGGCTATCTTGGGCATCGCTCTGCCTGCAAAACAGGTGCTGCTTATCTCTGGTGCAAGGCTCTGTCCAGAGCAATGACCTTGAAAAGTAATTTTGTTGATCAATATCTGTTAAAGTTGAGATTAAGCAAGAGCATGCACTGGTGGGAAGGCTGCAGAAAAGCTATCAGACTGGTAAAGACCACAGTTTTGTCATTTCTTTTGTCTTTTTGATATTGACTGCTACAAGCTATGCAACTAGTTTCATCTTTTCCCCCCTCTGGTTTTCAACCACTTCTATGCATAACAGCAGCAACACACTGTCTATACATATATATGTATGTGTAATACATAGTGTATAGATTAATTCTTTTATCTGGCTAAAATGATGAAAGTCTAACAGGTTTATTGCACTTGTAATGGCTTGGCTTTGTAAACCAGCTGAGACACACTTAAGCAGCCAGGGAAGCAGTTATATTCCTAACTTGCATGGAGAGGACTAAGCTACCAGCTTAGAAAAAAAGGAACAGAACAGTTACAAAAGTCATAAGGGGCATTTCAGAAATACCAAGAAAAAAACTGTTTCCCCTCGCCTGTTCAGACAAAGAGGTCTGTCTCTTGGGAACCTGGAGATAAATAATCTCAAAGATCAGGTATCTTCCCTTTAACCAACCTTCTTACTTGCAAAAAAACCCAAAACAGGTTAAAGACAGTTTCTCTTGAAGCAAACACTAAATTCCCTTTCAGATTCATGGGAAGTTTTATTTCAGCTGAAGTAATTTCAAGGTTTTCAGACAAAGGAGTTAGAACCAGAAGAAATTTTACAGCAAGTAAAACCTTAAAAAAGCCAATAAACAAAACACAACTTTCTAAAAAAATCTTTTAAATTTTTTAATAAAATGCTTTGCTTGATGTCTTCAAAGAACAAAAACAAGTAAAACAGTGTCAGAGAAACATATTTTCCAGGTATCACGGTGCTATGGGCACAGCTTATTACTGTCACAAGAAGCTTAATTTTAATAGATCTTTACCAGCTCTATCTAGCTTAACTTCCCATGCAGACAGCAGCGTTAAACATAAAAAAGAATGGCTTCTTTTCAGGAAGTGTAATTAAATAAAATGGGAATATAACTAACTATGGAAATCAGCCCTTTAGGATTCATTTTAAGAAACAGTATACTGGTGCTGGGAATCTACCAAGGACTGTAAATCCTGGCTGAAAAATGAGCATAGGGGCTTCCAGAGAGATAGCTGGGAGTCTTTTCTTCCAGAGGAAATAAGTGATTGATAGAGACAGAATTGATATTTTTTTTCTGCAGGAAAGGAAACTGTCCTATCTTTTGCCCCTACATTTCCACAACATGCTGGCGGCCCTGCTCTCAGTACTGACTGTTCTGCATTATCCTGGTATGATATGGGGGTTTTTATCCTCAATTGCTCATGCAATGTTATAGTACGAGTACTAGTATCTGAACATATAAACAGGCTATTAGGTATTAATTGCTCCCTTCTCCAGGAAACAAGTTTCTTGCAAAAAGATAGTTCCTTTCAGAAATACCAAGTTGAATTAGAGATGCTGCTGCCAAGGCTTTGCCTACTCTTACATGACCTTGGATTCAAATTGACCATTAGCACTACTACAGATAAAAGAACAAGTGAATCCATGCCATGTGAACAAAAGCTGCCTCAAGTATGTTTTCATTCTTTCACCTTCTAAGGCAAGAGCTGACATCTCTATTTGTACAATCCTCCAGGGCATTTTTATCCCTTCTACACAGAAATTGTTTTGGGTTTGGGTTTTTTTTTTTTATGTTTAAGAACCATGATAACTCACTGTACTGGCTATCTGCGTGCTAGGAATGGCTGCATCTTCTTACAGTTCCCACCCTGTGGAAGTACCCTGATTGTGGCTCTGAAAGCTATAAAAGTCCAGATTTCACAGCCAACATGGAAGTTTGTTTAGCAAGATCACTAAAAATCATTTATTTATTTTTAATATCTATCTCTCCATTAACGGCCAGCTTCTATGGTAAAATAGTAGCAACAAGAAGAGCCACCTTTGCCATATTCCAATTGTGACACAATAATTATTGCGATTACAAGAACCACAGAGAGCAATTGACCTGTCATCTCAAACAGGGAAAGCTTGTCTTGCTTTGAGATGTAATCGAGTAGTTTGCGCCAGCAGATGCTTCGTGTACAGATAGACAGCTTTAGCTTTTAGAGCACTGGGATAGAGAAGGCAACAGCTATGAACTGTTTCCAGCTGAAGGAAACCTAAGACAAACCAAGTGGCAGATAGGACAATGACTCTTTATCCTGGCCAGGACAGAGAGGTTACATGAGTTAACAAGCTCTGGAGGTGGCATTTTGGTTTTTCATTCTGAGTAGGAGCTGGTCCCCAGCTGCAACTCCTCCATAATTAACCTTTGCAGCAGGGCAGGCATTTTAGACATGCTTTAAACTAGAAGAATCTGGTGACTTTGATAAGCAAGAGAGGCAATACTGCAGAGGCTAATTCCCTATATCCTGGAATTAACTTATATTTGACTAAAAATGTTTCTTCTTCCTTCCATCAGGAATGCTGCTTTGTGAGCATTGAGTCTTCAGCACTAAGTGTCATCACAGATAAAAGGCTTCATTCCTCCAATTATAGGCTTGCACAAATAAAAAACTTTTGCCTAGGAACTGGAAGCAAAGCATTTGCCCTAAACTCACAAATAATTTCAGATTTGAAATTAACAAAGAAAATTTTGAAAGGATTGAGACACATAATTGGTGTCAATAGCTAAAGTGATTGCGAGATACACAAGGTAGGAAGGGAAAGAAGCTTCAAACCTAAGTAACATAAAGGACAACAAAAGTGCTTTCTGGCCTTCTCAGATTTTTAACAGCACTGGACAAAAATTCCTTCCCCAAGATGACCAGCGAGGGACAGGCAGGCCGAGTGCCATTTTCTCTGCCTCAGGACCTGAGATGTGGGAGCTCCCAGCATCACCACCCTTGCACACTCCTGAGGGGGACCTCCATCTAGCAGTAACACAGCATGTTCCTCCCCCAGCTGCCCTTTTCTTTTTAAAGGCATACAGATAAACATCAACGTAACAGTCACTGAAGTTGTGCAAAACAAATCCATTTTCTCCCCAATTATATAGGCTGATCTTTACCTCAAAGCTGTGCAACCCGACCTTTCAGACTTCGGTTTGGGGTTTAAACACTGCACTGGGGAGAGAGCATGCCACAGCGCTGTTCCTTTGGGCTCCAGCCCTTAGAGTGCATTCACCTCACCCCTTTGGGAGAAAAGCTACCAGCGTCTGCTTCCGTGTAAGGGCTTCAACTAGGCTGACACCTCTACACAGTTGCTTGCAAAAAAACCACCAACACCACCATCTCAAATCCATCAGATTCTGGCTGGGCAAATAACAGTTACTTGCTACCAGCTTAAAACAGTTCCAGCTTTATCATGAACTTTACTGAAAACATAAAAATATTCAGCACATCACTCAAGAAAAGAAGTGCGGTGAAATGTCATTACTCTCTCCAAAGCACAGAGCAGCTCTGAGTGACAGAGCATGATTACATCCTTCCAAACAAGAACACAGAGAAAAGGGATTTGAGAAAGAAGCCACCTCTCACCAAGAGACTAGCTCGTGTCTGAGCTAGCAAGTCCTTTGGACCAGACACCTCCAAAAGTTCAACTAACACAGATGGTTCGGAGGGTGGTAACTGAGCATGGACAGGACCTTTATGGGGTGGGAGATGTCTATAGCCAGGAAAAGACTGAGAGTAAAGCCATGGGCTCACAATGATGTAGGGCTGCATTGGGTAAGGAGGATCCCATTCCATACTTTTTGCTCGTTATTCATTTACCCTTCTCCAGCAGCTTTCTGCACAGACTTCAGGCCTGCGAGCTGTGCATTACTGAGCCAGCCAGAGCCAGGCATGTCCGGGGCTGCACAGCATCATGACAGAGGTGAGCACAAGCCAGGGCAGAAGCAGAGCCAGCTGCTCAGCCCCTCCACGCTCCCTCAGCAGCCCAAGGGGTCTCGGAGGCAGCCCTGTCGCAAGCTGCCAGCGAAGCCATAGCTGAGCAGGGCTATTGCCCAGGTCTTGCTCTTTTCCTAGTCCCCTCCTCCTAAATTACCACATACAGCCACTGCAGCGTGGTTTATACAAGAACAAGTGTGTGTAGGGGTGGTGGTGGGCGGGAGACAAAAACCCCCACGCTAACCACTGTGCCTTTTCAGAAGGGAAAACCCATGCTGCTTAAATCCATTCTCCTTTTGAAAGGGTCACAAAGGATGATCCAGTTGACATAATAAAGGTGCATTTTCAAAAAAAAAAAAATCATTTGAAGTTGTTCCTCAAAAGTGCTTCTTAGTGCAACTCAGTTGTTAAAAAGATAGCAAGAGATCTTTTCTTGGATTCAGAATGGATTTATCTTTTACCAACTTAGCTCTTTGCACCTGACTAAGAAATAAAGAAACTAGAAGTGGAAACAATTGGTGAGTTTTCAAAGGAAGTACACCCCAAGAAAAAAATAAAATCCTAACTTTCTGACTAAAGAAAGTCCTTATTTCAGTTTCCTACTTCAAAAGTGAAGATACCCATTCTGAAGGTTCAGAGGACAACAATATCTTTAGACATAAAAAAAAGCTGAAAGATGCATCTTAAATATGAGCAAAAGATTAATGTATTTTTGACAAAGGGAGGTATATATTAAATACCCTGTCAAACCATTTGGGTTTTGTTATTTAGCATTGAAAGAAGAAAGATCTATACTGCTATATAGGATTAAATATTTCAATTAAACTCCACCGGGATGTGTCAGAACACTTTCAAACGCATCTATTTCAACAATGGATCAGTGATATATCAACCACTATGTATCAATAATACAACTAAAAATACACTTTGAATGAAGAGTCTGGCCCAACTCCAGATCTGTGGACTATTTAAACAAGCTAATGGAAACATTAGGTGCCAGGCTGCATACTTTGTTTTCTAATTAAAGGAGTATTTTGCTGACACAGAACCAATTTACATGTAAAAGCCAAACAATTAAAGAGGTCACACAACTAAAACAGGCATTTCATATGTTACCCTGTATAAAAAAAATCCACACTTGCAAAAAAAAAGACCAAGTTATGCTGCGCACATACTTGCTAACATAGAAACCTGCACCCAACCTGTGACTTCATTCACATCTTGTAATTGCCTGCAGTTAAGTCTAAAAAGCAGAAGAAATTATATATTGAGATTAGAGGAGTTAGGTTATGCATAGTAGATGAGGACGGAAGGATGGTTTACATCTTCAAAAGTTGACTGCAGCTCACCGGCCATCCTCTAACAGGCCAAATATTGAAGCTTTCACAGATGGGATCAATTTTGGATGCCCCCAAAAAACTGTAATCCCTTCTGCATCTGCAGGGACAGACATAGGTTCATGATGCCTAAACAAGAGGGACTGTGAAGAACACGAAACATAGAGGCTTGGCAGAAACTGGACCACAAACACTTCCTCCTCCAGGACCCTGGGCAGCCAGCACACAGGCACGCGTCAGTCCTACAGAGCTTCAGCCAGAGCCAAGCCTCTGCTCAGGCAGCCCCAAGCTTCCAGCCCTGGGCTGTTTGCCAGTGGTGATGTTCAAAATAAAGGCTACTATGTGATGGCTGAGAAGGTAACTTACTAAAAGAAAAAAAAAACAACCCACACAACAACAAAACCACCAACCAAACCACCAACTCACACACAAAAAAAAAAAAAAAACCATACAAAACCACACAACGCACAAACCCAAACAGACAGAAAATAAAGCAGCAATTGCTATGTCTTCAAGTCTGACAACTAACTTTGCTTCCCACTTCATCCAGCACTGACCTCATGCAACATGTGGGGCCAAGCCTGTGCGCTGCTGCTGGAGAGATTCTGGCGAGAGGTGCCAGAGAAATACAGAAAAGCAGCCGCCAAAGCAGGTAACAAAACCAACCTCAAGGACAAATATAGGCTAAGTTGAGAAATCCTCTTGCTCACGCTGGTGAGTATTTTCATGCAAAACTGATAATACATCATATTCAAGGGATGAAGTTTCAAATCTTCTCTAGCTAAACAGAACAGGCATAGGAATTCAGATTATAAAAGGATTTTCTTTTTCATTGTCTACTGAATTTCTCCCCACCCCACCCAGCTGCACAAACATACATCAGACAGGAAGAGGAGAACTATCCCTAAGTTTCCAAGTTACTCTGTGAAAAAATAAAAAAAAAATCAGTGAGTCCAGAGGAGGAAATATGAATTATGTGGACCACCTCAAATGCAGAGTGGAGCACCCCAGGAAGGAAAAAGGTTTACATGCAGGCAAGTCCCAATTAGAAAGCATTGATAAGCTCTCCTGGATATCTGCAGTTGGGAGTGCTGAAGTGCATAGGAAGGACAAAAGAAAAAAAACTACTTAAGAAAACTCATCTTCTTGGGGCACCAGAACTCTGGCTCCAGTGAACATTGCTTACAACTAACTAATTATCCACCTGCAGTGTCGGTAAGGAGTGATGCCTGAAGTGTAGGAATATGGTACACCATCACATTGGGACAAGTTGAATGCTTCTCTTTTCTTTCAATTATAATCAGACAGGGTTGTGGGTATTTTTTTTTTATTATTATTCTGGTTTAGAAGTCTGAGAAAATTGCTAACTGTGCCTGTCACAGTGAAGAGGGGTCAAGACTCGAGGTGACATAATTAGGCACTACGTGATAGATCACATTTCATAGAAAATTATCCTTATATGCATCAGCCACAGCAATGGATCAAAATTTTTGGTTCTATGGGAAGTTTTAGTTAGAAGAACAAATTACGATTTAGCCACAAACATGACAGCTAAAAATACAAGATTCTACTAGACAGCACATAATTCCCTGGTGTTGAGGCTGACATCTTGGGACATTATTTATCATCTCAACAACAAAACACCCACACAATCTACAAACAACAAAAAACCCCAACCCATACAAACACCTTCTCGCCGCTGAAAACCTACATGTGCTGCATGTATCACAGCAACCTTAAAGGTATAATGCAAAGGAAAGCCAGTAAAACATTGCACATTTTGTCTCTTTCCCTCTGAAGAAAAAAAATAAAAACCACCAAAAAAAACACAAACAAAAACCCCAGACATCCAAATACTTTACAGCAAAGATAAAAGTCTACCTAAAGAGACTAACAGAACATTTTAATTTGAAGGTTTTCAGGCAAGCAGAAGGACCTATTTTGTGCCCAATTCCTCAAAAATGCTTTCAGTTTTTCAGCCACATGGCCTTGTGTGAGCGAGTCAATTCTTTGTGCTTTTAAAATTATTACACTTTGAACATGAGAGCTATAATAGAGCATATACAGATAAAAAATGAATATTCCTTCCTACTTATCACAAGAGGTAACATTGCCTTTGTGCTCACATGGTAAGAAATCTCTTTATGATAGCAGATGCTGCATGAATAATTGAACTAAATTAACCAAAGAACTGAAAAATACAAACAATATTAGCATTAATAGAATATAAGCAATATTTACTTGCAGTTTACTTAGTAGTCTCTGCATTAATAGTCCTTGAAATGTTCTTGCTGTCTCAATACAACAATAGGAGTAAAGTAACATCTGTTTACAGTGCTGAAAGACTTATGCACTGTTTTTATTTTTGAACAGTGGGGTCTTTTCACGGGACTTAAGGTCTATATGACCTACAAAGGTGGGCCATACAGGATAGCCAACAGAAGGCCAGCAGAAGTAAGCATGAAGTATTTGAAGATTTAATGAATCCAAAACCTTTTATGTTACCAGAATGCCTCAAATACATATCTATTTCTATATTATCTGTAGAACCACAACAGAAAGGATCCCAACAGATGACCAAAGACCACTTAGTAAGTGTGATTTAAAGTCCTTTTTTTCAGTATTGTCCTCTCCTGGCAGAAGAATGCAAAACTTGTCTGAAGTTTTTCAGTTATTAAGATAGAAATGTATTCAAAATAATGAAAGTCTCAAAGCTGATCAAAGGAAAAAGAAACACAACAACAACAAAAAATCCACAAATATTAGGGTATGGGTTTGAATTAATAATCCAAAATAGTGAAACAGCTTTGAAATCTCAATTCATGCATCTGACACAACATACACAAAATAATTGTGACCTGACTACTTCTTTGATCAGGCACTATCAAAGGGGTTCTGTGGAGTTAAGCTTATAAGTCCCACTGAAATTTAAATAGTTTGGAAACTTTAAATGTCTTAGATAAAAATTGAGTCTTTTTTGGGTTTTTTTTTTTTTTTTTTTAGCTGTCAGAAGATCTGAGCTATTTCTTTCTAGTGCTTGAAAAAACAAAGTGACATCTAAACATAATCAACATGTGCCACCACCCAATCTCTCAATGACTTAATAAATCCATCATAACTAAAGCGAAGTGAGTAATTTAATACTAATTATTTCCAATTAATCCAATTTTTACTCTCTTGAAAAACAAAAGCAAAATTAAATTTTAATGTTTCTTTAATAAGAATGAACTTTTAATTTGCACCTCACTGAGTAATCATTTTGACTTTTGCTGGTATTTGTGCAATAGTGACCAGCTAATTTAAGCAGAAAATCCAATGCATTTCCCAACTAGATGAACTACAGATCCTCAATTCCAACGTAACCTTTGAGCAAAATTCAGCTCCAGAAAATTTTGAACAATGTATTTCAATGCAAAGAAACTCAAGAAGCATCAGAAACTTCAGAACAGAACATTTTTTTGATTTTTGTTTTTCCTTAATACACTGTTATCTCATCTGTTCATCAAATCCCACATACACAGAAGCTTTTGTATTTGAGAAAATAAGCACTTTATTGGTGAAGAAAAAGCTAGGATTTTCCCTTAGGCTTTACTGAAATATATATTTTTAGATCTATTTTGTCTTCTTAACACTTGCTTAGAACAGTTTAAAGTCAAGGCAGAAGGACAAAGTCACACACCAACAGAAACCCACTGGTGCTGAGCCCGTTCCTGCCGACCTGCAGCAGCACCACTCTGGGTACCACCATACCCCGGCGGGCGCCGCCGCCACAGCCCCAGCGTTCCAGCAGCACTGCTTTCAATTCCCCACCTTCAGCCAACACAAAACTCCATCTCAGTTCAAGAGCGGCGTGATTTCTGGCCTTAGGCACCACGCCTCGCGCCACCCAGACTGAGTTGGAAAGCCAGGGTCAGTGCACTGCTGGCTAAGGTTGTCTCCTCCATCACGGCTGTCTCCTCTCTGTCTCTGGTCACGCATTAGCCCTGCTGAAGCTCAAGTCTGCCTCTTGCCAACAGAGCCTCCTCGTCCAGCACGATGGCTTTCCCAGTTCCCCTCCCTCCCACCCAGAGGGCTGCTGCCATCTCCTGCAATACCTCCCCACATAGCAGAGAAGGATTTCCCTTTAACAAGCCACACAGGTAAAGGGATTAAGTGATAAAGAATAATTAAATTGACGGTCTAATTTAACACTTTACATTTTGCGTGCTTTCACTGTCTGCTGTTTGAATTCTTAATAAAAGCTTTAATACACTTTTCATGGCACTTAATACTGTGGAACTAAGCAGGCTTTGTAACTAAAGGTCTGGGACTTGCTCAGCTGCTTAATACCCAGGCTGGCACCGTAGCACGCTGCTTTTGCAACCTCATGGCTTCTCACAGCAACATCTCTACATCCCTTCAGGAGCTTCACTCCAGGGCTAAGCAAGCTGCTAACCTGACTGCACCCCTGTACCATCTCTCCCTCTTTTTTGAGACCTTTTTCCTATCGCTGCCTTCCACCACCATTTTCTTGCTGTGGTATTTCAGCCCTTAGAGGTGTATCTCATCCTCCACATCCCACCAAGCAAAGCATGGGGGAGCCTTTTCCTGCATCACACCTATGGGCTCCGGCCAACCCCCACCCCACCCCCCGCCCTGCTGTCCACAGGCAGGTGGTTTCTCCTCCTGACACTCCGGGACTTGTTCAGGTGCTGCCTCAGAATAATCAAAGTTGTTGCCTGCACTGGACTTTGGAGTGATCAGCAACTGCATTGAGCTGTCAGGAGCTCAAAGTGACACGTCTATGCATTAATACCCTGGTCTGTAAGGACAGCATGTACTTACTGTGTGCAAATGGCGAGACATCTACTTTCCAAAAAGCAGGACTTGCTTTCCAATAGACCTCTGCAATGCCCAGAGCACTGATTTTTTTTCCTGTCACTGAACATAAACAAACTACAGTGGTTTTGTTGGGGTTTTTTGGGGTTTTTGGTTTTTTTTTTTTTACAGGACTAAAACATGGTTTACTAAGCCACTGAATTGATAGAGCTTCATATTCCTCTGTGGCAGATGTTACAAATACGCAGACAGACAGTCCTTATTGATCCAAATGGTTTGCAGAAACTCCATTTGAAAGCATGTTTCTCTGCTTGACATTTTGACATGAATGACAAGACAAAGCCAGGAATGCAAATGGGCTAGAGGAAACTGTTCTTGTGTTGTAAAAGCATATTCCCCCTGTCAAAGAGTTAGGTAAATGTTGCACAACTAATCATAGCCCAGAAGAGATGAGCGAGCCAAGCTACAGACATAGGAAGGGAAATCAAACAGCACGGACTTAAGCCAGCAGCTCACAGCCCTATCTGAACAGCCCGACACCATCGCCGTTTGTTCTGTCCACATGCCAGGATCAATCTGACCCAGGTTTCCCCATTTCACATCACATGGGTTTTAGGAAACTTCTGTGTAAACAGTGACAATGGCATCCAGCAACCCCCACATCCACAGTTCATACCCTGATAGAGCATTTTCCCCCTTTTATTTCCAAGCCTCACCAACCTTTGCTGAGGGGTAATTCCCACCTTGCCTACACCATCAGCACTTCTCTCTGGAGACCTTCTCCTCCCACCCCAGCTACTACCCCTGTTCTCTGGAGTTGCCCCACATCCCCCTTCTGCAGCAACTGCTACTTTGGAGCTCTCCTGTGCTCCCCTGCCACCAGCACAGCAGACACGAGCTCTTCAGGAAGCTCCCAGCAAACACTGCCAAACGCCTCACTCCACACTTCACCACCACCTCAGAGTGCCTGCAGGGTGTGTGCTGAGCATTAGTGGTTGCTGTACTGGAAGTTGGAAACTTTCACAACCAAAGCACCCTCCCAAAAAATTGGTTCTCACCACAATTCAAGCAGGCTTTAGAATCAAGAAAAATATTGCAATATAGCTTCCTGGCCAGCTCTTAAATGGCAGCTGACATTCAGGAACTACTCATTTTCCACAGCTAGTAAATACCATACCTGCCTACACCAAACACATCTCAGGAGGGTTTACTCCTGTCACACATTATCCACCCAGCAGCAGCAACATAGCCAACAGTGGAAAGCAACACCCTGACAGATGGGCAAAACCCAGAACACAGCACACCTTGACACAAGATTCTCCTTCATCCAGAGCAGGACAAGCTTGTCCCTTCTGCTGGGGGCAATGGACAACCAGGGCTGAGCTCAGTCCTCTGGGATCCTCCTAAATGTACTGAGATGAAAAACGATCTGCAACTGCAGATAAAGGTTTTTACTTAGCGTCATCCCAAATTTATTTGTGGGTGAGTACTCTCTGTCTCAGGACAAAGAAGTAGTTACCAAACCTAATCTCTTCCTCATTTCCCTGTGCTGCTGGTGTGGCCAGTGATGGCTGTGGGACACTTCACCATATCATGAGCCCTGGACATAACATGTTTGGGTGCAGGACGGAACTTCCAAATGCTTAAGTTACCAGTTAAAGGTCTGAAGGACGTAAGTATACCCACTTCAACTTCAGCAGATCAAAATTATGCTTTCCATATAAGACAAGGAAACATTTCCAATGTCTGCTTAGATTTATTTGCAAATATGCATTTCAGCACTTTAGTGGGATGGAATATTTTGCTTCTGGTAAGTGTTTAATTTGATGGGGCTGATCCAATATAGATCGTATAAGTAGCACATTAAACAGGAGTCAAGTTTTTCCTGCTGATACAGAGAAAAAAAATACATAAATCTGGGCTCTCTCCACAGTTCATTGTCATGTCTTTTGTTCTTTTAGCTGCAATTCTCACCTGAAGTGCTGGACTCCCTTGTGCTATACTTAACCACTTTGAAAATAATTCCTCCAGAAAACAAATACATACATTTCACAAAAGGGAAAGAAAATAAGAAAAATACTGAAATATAGAAAGTCTCAAAGGTATTTTCTTTAATGAGTGACTTCCTAGAATCAGAGTCTAAACACAGTCTGATAATTAACTACAGCTGTTCTAAAACCTGTGGTTCCATATCCTTTCACATACACCTTCAGATGTGATTTTAAAACAAAACAATATATGATAATAAAAAAAAACATTCTAGCTTGAAAACAACTTGGGGGCACATTGACCTGTGATTTGTGGTTTCCCACCTAGAAGCATTTCAGATGATTTCTACATTAGTCAGTCACACATATCATTATTCAGAAGTCATTTTCTGTCCCAGCCAGTTGTAAAAGCAGTAGAAACTTTGGCAAGATGTGCTTTTTTTTTTTTTTTTTTTTTTTTTGTTCAAGTACTTTACCCTGCTACTTTTCATGCCTGTCTTTATCTATGGTTGTGAGGACTCATTCTTCACCCCCCACCCCCACCCCTTACGTTATATGGGGACCAAACCAGATAAAACCCTTGACATCCTCCAAACTACAAAGCTCCATAAGCACAACAGAAGAACTAAGCTACTAAGACATGAGACTTCATCATGTTCATCAGGACTTACAAGAAAAGAAAATAAAAGAAAAAACAACTTTCTTATGGTGGTACTCTATTACAACATACCATAAACGTTACTACCAGCACAGGTTGCTAAGCAAGTTATCCAATATCTATTTGAACAATGAAAAAAATTAAAAATTAAGTAGTACCCTGTAAGCATACAATTAAACCAAAATGTTCAAAATCATTCCAATAAACCCAACAGCAAACTTAGGAGAAAACAAAATTCAGTAAAAGACCAAAGCCTTACACATTACTTGCTTTTGTTATCTGTTACCTTGCAGACTTGGAGAAACCAAGCGCCTGTGCTGCTTCCCTCCAATATGAACACTAGCAAAGCAGCATCCTTGGCCAGGAGTCCAGAGACATATGCAGCTGATACTACTAAACTCTGACTCTCACCCAAAACCAGAGAAGTCAGTGGTTTATGGGTAGCTCAGTGAGGCTGATTTTTCCCAGCTGTGGACCTAAGCAGCCATTGGAAGTGTCATCCAGCAAGCAGCCTGCAGCTGGTTTAGGTGCAAATCAGTGATTGAGGCTGATTTTCCCCAGCTGAGTGAGAATCAAGCCAAAAAACAGGCATCACCAAGCAAATAATTCCAACTCTTAAATAATGTAACAACTGTTTCTGGTAGAACAAATGCTGTTTTTATTTGTTTTCTAAAAATTAAGAAAAATAATAATTAACTGAGGCAACTGCTTGTATGATATAATCTAGGTTTCTCATACAAGTAATACAGCTTTGCTAGACACATGAGTTGTAACCACCCTTTCCTCCCTCCCTCTTCACCACATGTTCATTTTTACCTTTAATTTTCCTTCTCTTCAGAGTTCTCTTCTAACTTTCTCCTTGCCTTTCCCAGCGTTGCCAAAGGATGTGGATTCTCTGGGAAATTTCCAACGGGATCCCCCAAATGTGTTGTGTTTAGATCTATGTTATTCTTTAGCTGCACACAACATACGTTCAAGTCAGTAAAGCAAAAGAAAAGAAAAAGGTCTGAGCACTGTGTCTGCTGTACTGCCCCAGTATCATGATTTCCTCTGAAAGGAATGTTCCATTTGCCACCATGTCAACAGCTTTTAACCTTTCTTAGAGGAGAGGTATACCTAAATTTGAACAGATTTGAAGAAGAAATCTGTTCTCTATGCTATTTCAGCATACAGTTTAAAGTCAAATCCATGTTAAGTGCTCAAAATAGTAATAAAAGTTCTGCTTTCAGGTTCATTTTTGAGACTTTCAAAGCATTTTGCTTTTCAGAGCTATCGTTGAATACAAGTCTAGGTAAGCAGTGTTTTCAAGCCCAATATTAAGAGCCAAATCTTCACCTGCTGAAGCTCAGTGTGCTTGACCCTTTCACAGGAGGGATGCTGATTTACACAGGTGAGAACCCAGGTGTAAGTGTTTTATTCTATCAGCAGACTAAGAGAAAGTGAGTTTTGCTGAGACTTCATCTACAGTGCAGCAATGGTTATCAAAGCAAGGCAGATATTGGGAATTTCACTTTGCAAGACAAATATTGCACATGTGCAGCTGTAACTCAGCATAAAAATGTTCTATCAAGTCTTAGCTCCAAAATTAAAAAGCACAATAATTTTTTTCCATCGCAATAGGAAAACATGACATACTAAGAAATAAGAGCAATGCATTCTTGAGATTGCAAGCAGATTGCCTGTAGATTGCAAGCAAATAGAAGAAACGGAGTCACATTTTTGTATGAAAATAAAGTAATTTCTAAACTAATGGATCAATAGAACAAGACGCACTACAAGTGCTGTGCCACAGATGTCACTTTTGCAAAAGTTCATCGGCAAAAGAGCACAATAAAAGGAAGGTATAGGCACTCAATTTCCATTTCATGTACAACCGCCTTTGCAACGTAAACATCCTGGAGGAGCTAGAATATTTGGGATTATACACTATTCCCTTTTTAAGCACACTCAAGGAAAGTCTCATTTGAAAATCAAGGGCACAGTTTGGTCTTCAAAGTTTTCAGGAACTTCTACAGTTTTTCTACTTCAACTTGCCAGATACTAAGTGCAGGGTCAGATCTGCAGGTGGTGTAAATAAGCACAGCTCTGTGAAAGCTTTGAGCTTCTGCTCATTTACATCACATGGAAATTATATTTCTCACTTCTGTGAGTAACTGCGCATGTATATATATATATGCATGAGTGTGTGGTGAATACATATTATAGAGAAAGTGAATGCTTTGATCTGTCAAAATGAAGATATAAATATAAAAGAGGAGACAGAATATGGAAATCATACATTCTGCATTTACTTTGAAATCTGAAAGTTACTGGGAAAGAAACATTGTTTATGTTCAAGGAGAACCTGGTGATTTGCTTAAATAGTCTAAAACCAAATCACCATCACATGGAAGGTTTAACAGCTTCCTGTCATGGTTGACAGGCTCAGGCTATGACTTGCTAACTTTTATATAAACAAGTAATTCCTAAACAGGGACAGATCCACTGTAGATTCCTAACTCTTACAGTACAGACCCTGGTGCAGCAAAGCACTCAAAACAGTTAAATTCAAGCCGCTGAATAGTCCCAGGGAGTTTGGTGAGCTCACTCACCTGCTTAAAATTAGCCATATAATTAATTTGAGACGTGCATTTTAACTCCATCATTAATCAGCAAAGCACTTCAACCTGTGCATAAGCAGCTGCTTTCTATAGGGCTTGCACACATGCTTAAATACTTTTCTTAAAGATAAACTGTGTGGTTTGATTCTTCAAGACTCTGATCATTTTAGATGTAATCCTGCAGAGCATTCAAACAGGCAAGTCATATTCTATGCATAAGAATCAGTGAGATCCAACATTGTTTACAAGTCGAACCACACTTCCAAACCTTACGGCATGTGGCAAGACTAAGCCAGAAGAACATGGAACATAGAGAATGTTAAAGTTTAATCCCCAAAATACACTGTATTCACAATTTATTCAACAAATGCAGTTCAGTTTAAATTATTCAGTACAGTGGTTTAGACTATAATATGAAAAAGATATATGTTTTGTGAAAGTAATAACACATCAGTAAAGGAGGGTTTCAATCCCCTGCTCTGAGCTTTGCTGCAGCAAATAAACAGCATGCTTTGTGGGGAAATGGCAAGGGAGCAGCTCAGACAACCTCTGACAAGCTTGTTTACTACAACATTGGTGCCCAGCCAGCAGCAGTGGCTAGGCTGACATGCACCAGCAGCTTACCACAGCTCTTCACCATCCAGAAGGCAGAGTGGGGCTGGATGATTGCCTTGGGCTGCTGAGGTGGCCAAGTGAGCCGCTCACCCTTCTGTGCTTTGGAAGATGCCCAGGATGAAGGGTGATGGTCTCCTTGCTCTGGTACTGCCAGGGAGGGAGTACCCACTCCAGCCCAGCCCTAGCTTGCAGATTCCACCCTTGTAGCTACGCAAGCATCTCCTTGCACCTCTTCTGGAGCGTGTTCCTCTGCAGCTGCTAAAATCTTAAACTGGTAATAAAAATGAGGGATTTTTCCAATGCAAATAGTTGCATGCTTTCTCCTAAGCATCTTTACAGATACCTAGGTGTGCATAGTCTTTTTGTGCAGCTATATCTGTCATAACTGATTTGTGTATTCATGGAAGATGGGGAAAAAATCAGGGGAAGAAATGTCCATTTTTTTTCTGTGTCCATGGGTTTATTAAGATAATGATAAGAATATGTATGATGAAAGAAGAAAGAAAAAATATCCAAAGCTTGTGTGGGCCAAGTCTCTAAATAGGATAAATTCAGTCAGCTGACTACAGCATTATTCATTTTTAATTAGTTTGAATCAAATAGTGCAATTTGTGCCAAGCTGCAAAATCACACTGTCTTCACAAGGAGCCAGCTTGACAACAGAGACAAATTAATCCCTGCAAGAGTACTCCTTCTGTAAGCTCACCATCAATATTCCTCATTTAAAAAGGAATATGCTGAGTATGCTCTTCCATTAGGCTGGTTTTATATCACAGTTTGACTTTTCTTCCCTGCATAAACTAGAAATGTAAAAATTTTGGGGAATTTTATCATCCCATAAATATACCTGTTGTGTAATTATGCAAATCAAATTAGAAGCAGTCAATGGAATTATTATTTATCCAAAAACTTGACCCAGATTGCTTGCTGACTTTCTTGGGATGTGAATGCATTTTTACCTCTGTTCAAACATAATTTTTCACCTTAATGTAGGCAGTGATTTTGCTGCACCAAGATCTCAGCCTTTCCCAAATAGCAGTGTTCCAATAAAGTGAAGAAATCCAGCTACAAAGGGAAATTGCAACCTAGCTATAGGGATACATTTGAGAAGACACTAAATTATCCTAATTCTGAAAGATAATGATGGGGGGGGGGGGGGGGGGAGGGAGTTGGGGGGTAGCCAGGGATCAGTTATCTTGGGCATTCGAACTACTGTTTGGGAAGGAAACAATGTGGTTTGGATTTTTTGATTTTTGTCATATGAAATTGCATTGGTGATATTTGCAGAACAAGACATTAAATTTGCTATACATGTTGCTCTATCTTTGTCCTCTGATTGTGTTTGACAGACAAAAGGAAGGCATTTTACAGCCATTTCTACCAAGATTATAGGCATGGCCATTGAACTATTTTTATTTTTATTTTATAAAATCAATGGGAAAAAAGCAGAGCTGTGCTTAAATTCGTAAGCTTAGCCTTCTCATTCGTGGATATGACTTCAACAGAGAGTGTTGCATCCATTATGCAGCAAATTGCTTGAAATCTTAAAGAAAGAGACGGCACCAGGGGGCACAGCCACTGCAAAGCCATTTTCCCCTGCCCCTTCAAGCTCCTCCTTGCCTCACTCCTTTCGGTCATTGGTTCCTCCCCATTATCAGTCATGTCCACAAGATACAAAAAACGTGCTGATCAGTTTATCTTAAAAGCTTTCCCCTTAGCCTAAACCCTGTTGTTTATCAAAGCATTTATATATATAATATATACGTCATATATATAATACATATATAATATATATTATATATATAAGAAACACACAAGGGTAAATAAAAAGAGCCACACAGCACAGCAGACATGTGAAAACACAATTCATTAATCCTGTGCCTAAACTTAAAAACTGTGTGGAAGTTTAAATCATTGTTAGAAAGAAAAAGTTATCTTTTTTTTCTTTTTTTCCTGGTTATTGTTTGTTGAATTTTACTTATAATTCATGTTTAAAAGATTTGTTACTGCTGTGCTAATACCTGCTGTTAAATTCTCTGACTGAATTACCATCTTGACAATAAAAAGTGGTTCTGGGGAAATGAGAGATCTGAGCACGGTGAAACTTTCTAGCAAGAAACAGATAATTTTTTGCTCTTAAAATAAACAAAAACAGTGAGGGAATAAGTGTTGATATCCACGGGGGGGGGGGGGGGGGGGGGGGGGGAATGTATGGCCCTCAGTCCCAGTAACTGGTCTTCTTTGGCACTTGAGAACGATCACAAGTAGTTTGCCTTTTTATTCATATAGAACAAAATTTACAAAGTCATTCATACATTTTTGTTTGTTTTTTGTTTTGTTTTTTACTTACTTCGAAAATTGGGAATATTCAAAATACACTTTTACCCCACTTCATTCTTTCATTATTTACAGGTATATACAAGAAAAATTTAAGAGTTTGTTTTGTTTTGTGGTTTGTTTTTTTTTTTTTTCTTTCTTTTAAATTTTGTATTAAAAAGCTCTGCTGGTTGTTTTACTGTTTGTTTTCATCATATGGATGTTCCATGTGAGGGCTCCATTGCTTCTGGAATGACTCCCCCTGGCACAGACTGAAATGACATTGGGATCGGGGTTTTCACAGGACTCTGACGAAATAGTCCTCCATTTGGTGACCTGTGTTTACACTGTATGGAGGGCATGGTGGCCGAGCTGCTTAGGGGCAGCGGCAGGTTGCTGCCGGAGGCAGCCGTGAGTGTCCTGCTGGCACCATGAGTTGTCTGTTCTGGTAAAAAGGTGGTGACAGAAAGTTGTGTGTTCTGGTATTCACGTACTGGCTCCAGGGTCTGAGTTGGCTGCATGCCACCAATCTCCAAGGCTGAGATTTCAATGGACGCTGGAGAGATTTGCTTGTGGGCTATGTCTTCATCAATTAAACTGTTCATACGTCTGTGGACCTGCTCCAGGTTCACTTCTTTGTCCTAGTGAGGAAGAAACCAGAACAATCAGTCCAAACACAATCTCCAAGCCCATCCGGCCCCCCTCCACTTCCTCTGTCTGCCAGGAGTTGCTCACTCATTACACCACTTTGATTCTGTCTGTGCCTACGCAAAACCTCAAGGTCCGCCCAACATCTCCAGCTGAGACACGCATGCTGAAGAAAACACAAGCTCAATCTCAAGCCTGCCAGAGCCCCTGATGTTGTCAATCTCATCCTCCTTGGAGGTAAATCGTGCCTCTGTTTCAGCTCACAGGAGCTGGCACCAGGGACCAGCACACCCCACCAGCCCTTAGCTCACCTTGCACAAGCCCAGAAAAAAAAAGCATACTGCAGGCAAGTAAGCCAGCTGGGACTCCAAACTCCAGGGAGCAGCTCACTATCTTGTAACCACAAGACAGCTCACCACTATCTCATATAGCTGCAGTGCATTTTCAAAGGAACTTGTCAGTAAAACACTGTGCACGGCCTAGCTGACTCCAGGGTAGTTGCTCTGCGTGCAGAACTCTGCTGTCCAGGGGTTGTGGTGGTGAAGAAGTCTTCCCTTCCCAGCAGGAAGCCCTGGGTCACTTACATGGCACAGACTGTAGACCTACTGGAACAGCACTGAGAGAAACGCACTCTGGGAGCCCTGGGGAGGGGACCACTCCTTTGTGTTTTGAACAGTTGTGTGACCAACTATAAACTGTCATCTTGGCATGTCAACTGGTAAAAGTCTGGTTACGGTTAGAGTTTGGGAAAGTAACTCTGGTCTTTAGAAATTGCATCGCCATCTTCTGAGAATGTGTTGCCTAAGGCTCCCGGAGCAGTCTCTTCAAAGGACTTTGGGGACCACTTACTCAGCATGTTCTAGTTTCCATGAGGAAATATGACAAAAGAAGTTGTCTTCAAACCCGAAGCAGCAAAGACCTACAATAGGCTGTTTATCACCTCAGCGCAGCATTCAAGATGCTCAAATTGGAAAGCAACAAAACTGGCAGGGTAAAGTCAACCACCTGGGATGCTGTATCACTGAATTTTAATACTAGCATTGTATTGCCAACAAAAAGGTATTACATTATACCATTTCTCTGTATTTCATAAAGCATAGCTGTGATCTGCAGTTGTGGTTATTTGATGCAAGTATAACATATGGCAGAATAGCAGCAAAGCATCTATAAAAGCCCAACAATCCCAGAGACATTCCCTGGTCTGACAGAAACCAGTACTTACACTAGGCAGTCAGCAAGATTCCAGCCTAAGAAGTAGGACTAATTGACACGTTTGTGTCCCAGTAATCCCTGATTGCCCAGCAAACATCATATGCTTAATTGTTGGTTAAATCCAACACCAGCAGTCTTACAGATGCTCTGATTCATACCAAAAACTAGTCTCTGGGAACAGAGAAGTATAAGATGCCACTGCCACCCACCCCTTATGATCTTTTGCCACTGGTGCTCAGGTGGAGCACAGAGAAATGCAAAATTATTCCAGTGGTATTCACTGCTATGTAACTTTGCTTTCACCTGTAAATTGACAAGTCAACTCTAAAGCCCTTGATTCCCGTCAATGCCAACTACCGATTTGATTCTAACCTTGTGATTTAACACCACTTCTACATTACTCAAGAACCGCTGGATTTGCTGATCTCTGTACGGATCTGGAAATGAATTAGTGATGATGACCCCAAACCTGTGTCCTTAGCTTTAGGCTAAATCCATATTGATTTCAATTGGAGTACAATTGTTCCACAATTACAGGGCTAAGCTTTGCTAATCAGTAGAAAATGAATTCCTGTTTCATTTACATCACAAATCCACCGAAACACCAATAAAACTCCCAGAAACCTGGGGGTGCCATCTTCCTCACCAAAGAAACAAACTATTCTTTTAAAAATATTGCTTTTTCAGCCAAATCTTCTAATGAGATAATTTTGACTTAGAGAAAATCAGTAGACAATAAAAAAACAAATAAACTTTTGCAGCAGAAAGGGACCACGCAACAGCTGATCAGATAACCCCTGCAGCTGTGTTAAGTCCTTCTTGCCATCAGCCGTACCTGACACGTCAGGCTCTTCCTTCAGTATGTCAGACAATGCACCAAGCTGACAATAACGGAGGCTTTTTCATAAACTCTGCAGCTAGGTAAATTAAAGATTTGTGCTACAGTGGCCAAAGGATTACACAAGTCTAATTCATAATTTTATGTATTTCTCTTTCTTGAAGTAAAATTGTGGACTGGGGGCAAGTGTGAGAAGCGTTCTCATTTTTTCCCTGTAGGGAGTAAAGGCTCAACTTCTGTGGGTGGGTTCCTTTTGCACAGACGTTTGCCTGCACACTGCTGTGTCTTCCTCAGCTGTCTGCCAATAAAAGTTTGCTGCAAAGTTCTGTTTATCCAGAAAATTCAGGAACCACCAGGCATGATGATATCTATGTCTAAGGAAGCTAACTCCCAGAAGTCTGTTACAAAATGCTTCTTTGGGTACCCAGTAATATTTCTTTTCTCAAAAATGCTGCTAGCTTTGATTTAGACTCCTAGGTTGGCATTCTAGTTATCTGGGATTGATATTCTTGCTAAGCTTCTAGTACAAAATAAGAAAAAAGTAGAGAACCCAGGTTAGAACTGAGCAAACAATAGAAAAATATTCTTAAGTAACACTGGAGGAATGCTCATGACTCGTTAGCATTTTTCAGAGCTTTTGCCAAATACCTTCTTCTGATCATTTCAAGTGAAAATATTTCATTTGTATTGTTTGATTGCCTTCCAACCCGCTTTACTACAGGAACAAATATAACGTGACTGGGATAACTAGCCAAGCCAGAGGGAAAGGTAGAGCTTTGGTATTTGCAACATGCAATCATTAACTGTTTGTAGAGGAAAAAATCCATTTGTGAATGAAGTGTGCTCTTCATTTGGAGCATCTGTGCACAAAAGGTCATAAAATTCAAAGGACAAATGAATCCTGGTTATATATTAGCTTAACTCTTCTTAAGATGTAAACATAAAGAGCCTCAGATGGGCTGCTCTTAACATCTCCTGGTCCAGACCAGAGGGGTTATCCAGGATGACATCGTTTGGAATGTTTCCCTCCGCTGGCCTAACAGGGTTGCCTTCTCCTGCTGTGCACAGTCCAGCCCTGGGACAGCATTCCTCAGCAAATGGTGGATATGTAGTTGCTTATGTTTCATAATATAAACGTGTTTCACTCCGCTGAAGTTTTCATTATCAAGAAGAACATAATCCCTGCACACAGGCATCATATTTTATCTACAACAGAACACTCTACAAAGTGTAGAGAAGTAAATGCTTGGGGTTTTTTTAAGAGGCAGGGGTGGGGCTATCATTCACCTACTTCTAACTCTTCCTTCAGCATTAAGGACAACTTTCTGGCCTTATTAAGATCAGAGAAAACTTTTTAGAGGCTTCCAAGAGCCCAGAAGTTCACATCATTCCCTCTTTTTGTTGTTAAAATAAAATGTTTGTAAAGGTTAAGGAAAACAACCCTGTCTCTGAGGAATAATAGAAATACATTTTTAAAGGTTCTTCCTTTTTTCGTTGCCTTATTAGATGAAGAGCAGCTGAATAACTAAATGTCAAGCTTTGTATGAAAAGATCTTAATGCTGAATGAATGATTTTTTCAATTTATTTTTTTTTTTTTAAAAAAACAACCCTAAGATAAAAACTAGAAACTCTGGAGAAGATTCGTTTGCCGTTACATACTAGAAGACTGCCTTGAATCCCAAGATTTCCAGAACTGAAGGTTTTGGGATATCTTTATTTGACAAACCAAGTTTTCAGAATTTGTAAATTCTGTAAACCTCATCTTTCTTTTCCTTTATTGTCCTCTTGGAAAATTCAGTAACAAACCATATGTTAGGGAAAAGTAACAAAATTAATGGAAAAAGTGTTAAATGGTAATAAAGCCAGAAAAAAAGTTTTAAAAGTTATGACGTTTTGCTCCCCCGTCAGCTCAGTATTCTCCTTTTAGTTCTATGATTCTCATTAAATATGAACCATCTGTTTAAATACTTAAGCACTTAGTTAGGTTGCAGGGGTTTTCTTTCATTTGCTGAGGCTTTGTCACCTTAATTGTGAAACGGTAAAGTAGCATTGCAAAAGACTTTCAAGCTTTCTGATGCTGTAACTGTTCTCTATTTTTCCATTTCTCTATGACAAAATAAATGAAATAAAATTAATAAATTACTACAAATTAATATATTAAGGCTTGGGGCTAGGAAGTGGCAAGGCACCAGAGCTGGCAGCTGGACAGAAAAACCAGGAGCTGTAGTGGAGGCTAGTGTGCCAGTTTTCCAGCACAGTCTTCCCTTCTCCAAAGGCCAGCCCCCCAGGGGAAGCCTTACTGCTTCTCTTCACAAAGGTTTCTGGCTTCAGCTCCACTTAGCTCCAGTGAAGTCTCTTCAAGAGCTGAATGAATGAACTTCAAACTTCATACTCCAGTGTCCATGACAGACACGTTACCAAAGGTTTCTTCTCTTTGTTTTTTGTACTTAATACGCAAAACTGTTAATAGAAATATGTCACATTTCAGAGGTTTCAAGCCAATTCAACTTCACTTTTCATATGTAGCTACCTTGGGTAAACATACACACATGTGTTGCCAGAAGAGGATGAAATAATTTTGATTTGCTACCTTCATAATTCTATTTTCAATATGAATAATTCAGTTGAAGAAATTATTCAGTGAAGGGAAGAAAAAATATCATGTGTAAGGAAAATGGATTACAAACACAGGCTTATCCTCCTCGAGGTTAAGGAGAACAGCTAACCAAACAATGCTTCTGGTCAGGAAACTGTCTTACTCATAAATACCAATTTAAATGTCATTCTGGGAAGGCAAATGAAGGGCATGTTTGTGATACATCCCAAGCACCCGATCATGAGCGACAGGTTCAATGGCCTATGACTGACAGCATAAGCTCACCGTGGTGACCGTTGGCATGGATTTGAAGGATGCTCACCATAATTATCTGGGAACGACTAACCCTGCATGGCTGCACCTGCAAGAAACTATGATTCCCTTTCAGGACTAACCAAGTTTGGCTTTATCATGCAGAGAGAAATTATGGAAAGATATAAATGCAGACAGGATGATTTACAGAGTAATCGGTATTTTTTTTCTAGCTTATTTTCTGTGAATTTTGACAGTGGGCTCTCATAAAAGGGTGTAGGCAGTCAGATTGAAAGAATATGAAACTACTTGTGAGGTTTGGAATCAGCTAATATTATCAAATTTGAGAGCCATTGCACTGAATGTTGGAAAGGAGCTACTGGCTGATGTTTTCAAGAAATTGCCTATATCACTCTAAACACAATTATTTCAAAGGTAATACTGTTCAGCTGCCAGGCTTGCAATGGTTGGGATTTTCCAAAGGGGAGATATTTGAGAAAAATATTTTTAGTAAAGACACTAATGCGGCCACCTGTTCTTACTTGTGATTTCTCTGATCTTATCACAAAGTTCAAGAGAGGCCACTTGAAGAGATAAAAATGTTACAAGCTGATGAAGCAGTTTCAGTAAGGCCAAAAAGGGAGACAAATGCCCCAACAGAAAGGCCAAATATTTCCAGAAATTTGATGCTAAAACTATGCCAAAACTGTGATAAGTTGCATCTGTGTCCCACTCATACAAATAAAACCACTCTAGATTAGAGGAGAAGAAAAAGACTGATGGTTCTGACCCTAAATATCAAGCACTAAAAATTCAGAAATGTAGCCAATACGGGCAGGCAGGCACATAGACCGAGGGACTATCACGAATGCGTCAATACCTCCGGGTCAGACGGTGATAACTGTGCCAAACATTAAAAGCCTGCTAATGCAGTTCTTAATAAGCCTCAGGACATATGCAGAAAATACGGTTTTTAAAGTAATATAGTTTTAATCATCAACCATGGTGCATTTCTGTTTTGTTTCTTTGTTTCTGTCTTGTGTGACAATATGAAGAATTATCTTTTGGTGAGAGAATGAAACCAAGACATAAATGTTAATATTACATTTTCACACTATGAAAAACTATTTAAAAAATAAGACAATTCTGTGATTAGTACTAGGGTTCAAACTCTGAGTCAAGTCCCAGCCTCAGAGAGACATTTCCTTTTCTGGCCTTGACCAGGTTACATGCCAGTCCCTCTACCATCTATATAAACCACCTCTTAACTCACACACATATATTAAAAAATACAAGTATCAGTGGTCACGAGACACAGATGATGGAAGGCACACTTGTACCCAGCTAGACAGAAAGGAAGCCTCTGAGGCACTTCCATGCTCAGACAGACATACTGCACAACTGAAACACCGAACAAAAAAATATGAAAATGAAAGTGTCGTTTCCACACTCAGGTACCCATTGTTCTTTTCATAGCTCGGCATCAAAACCCACAGCTCCACTCAGCCACCAATTTCTGTCCGTGGGGTTTCAGACATCATGGGCTCAAAACACTTAGCTGGTTAAGGAAAAATGAAGAAGCAGCATATGTATATTTGTTTAAGATTATTTTGAAATTCTATATTCACCAAGGGTCATTATCATTACTTTCAGCTACAGCTACTGCATATGTAAAGCTGTAATATTAATTTATTCCAGGGGGCTTTGACAGAGTGGCAAAACCAGACATAATTGCCTTGTTCAAGAATAAAAAGCAGTGATGCTATATGTAATAGATGTGCTGCACAACAACAACAACACAATATGATGTTATATTAATACAAATAACTCCTTTTTAATACGACTTAATTTTGCCACGCTCATCATTCCGGAGATACTGTAGTCGACAATGCAGTGAAATGCAGACAGACATGTAAACAGATGCAGCAATGATATATGTTTGCCATCACTAATTTAACACAGGCAACTGACCTAGTCAAATAGCACTTAATGTTACATAAAATTTGCTGAGTGGTTTCTGAGTGTACTCCACTAGATGCTGGTTTGACCATAACACTATCTTATTAGAAATAAGTACAGGTGCACCTCAAGAGTCTACTTGAAAAACATTTATAAATAGGCCCAACTCTGCAATCAAGTTTCTGCTCTTATAAGTGGAACCTGTACTATGTATTTTAAATTAGCAATTAACTAAGCCATCATCCATAAAACAGCTGTTAGAAGAATGCATTGAGACTAACATCAGCTAAGGTCCACTAGACTGTTACCAGATTGAAAGAATAAAAGAAATGAAAGAGTTTTGCAAGATATATTAATTTCATTCAATGTGTAATCACCTTCAAAGAAACAAAACTGCATTAAAAAAATATGTATGAGGCCACCTTATTCACTAGGAGATGCTCTCCTTCACCAGAGAGCAGAAATTCCTTTATGCAGAGACAGTAATATTCTTTTCCCTCCTAAGTAAACCTGGAAAAAAGTGAGAAATAACAGAATGCTGCAAAGATGACGTTAATGTGATAGAAAATTGTTTCAAATACATTGCCAAAGTTTATTCCCACCTACCCATAGCCAGAAAATATCTATGATCGATCAAAGTAAGAAACTATTACCAAAAAAACCTAGAGACCAATCAAGTCACAAGCGTCTTGCTACAGCATTGTTACAAGTAGCAAGGAGCTTCATGGAGCAGTTCACATCTTCCCACACTCACATTGCCCACCCAACCCAGGTTAGATTTCTCTAACTTGAAATCACATCTAGCCAGGCATCTAATTCTGTAATGACTGTAACTGTCCCATGGTTTGTGCCTGTGTGCCTTGCCCAGAAATACACCAGACAGTAAGCTCCCCACCAGACCATTGAAGCTGATGATGCACACCAATTTAAACATCTGTCTGTATTTTTTATCTTCAACTGCATCCCATGCTATGGCGCTGTGTGAATAAATATGCAGGACACAGCACCACTGGGACAGGCATTGCACCTTAGGTGACAGCAGGTAGCCCCACAGCCTCTTGCTGTGATCTGCTCCCACGTTCATCATAACCCATTAACTAAGTTCAATCACAGAAAAAAACCTGGCTAGTCCTTACAACCAACAGCAGACTCACACCCACAAAGTTAAGAGGCTGTGATAGCATCTTCATTTGTTACTCAATACAAGAGGGGACATCCAGCCTCATGCTGAGGTATTCAAACTTCAAAGTCCTTACCAACTTTGGTTCACAAGCATTAGAAGCTGGTAACTCAACTACAAAGAAAATGAATGACTGGTTCCCATTATACAGATGTTTCCACAGTTTTCATGAGGTTAAAAATAAACAGGACAGTAAGAGAATGCAAAGAAACATTTTTCAACACAAGCAGCAAAATGCAGTACTGAATGAATGCCGGTTGATGAGCATGCCAATGTCTCTGCAAAGGAACTCTTAGGAGAAAGAACTTGCAATGGATAAACCTTTACAGTGCACACACTTCGTATAGTTACTTCATAGTTACAGGCATTTCCAACAACACGAAGGTTAGGTTCAAGGGGAGTTCCAGAGAGAGGTAAAGATGAGAAGAAAACTAGCAAGGATTCATCTCTGCAGGCATTTTGAACAACAAACCAGTTATCTGTATGTTCATTATAAATTCTCACCATGCTCCTGAGGCCGAACCTCACATCATTGGCCATCTCCAGGTAGAAAGGGAAAAAGATGATGTGGGGAGAAAAAAAAAAGGATCAAGATAGTGAGGCTAATAATATAATTAATATTTCACTCTTTTTTGCACAAAACATACTTATTACTTCTTATACTTCTGGTTTGAAATAGCAAATTTTAACCACTGTAACCAAAGAGGATGGCCCTGAAGAGGATGCTGTTTTCAGAATCCAACTGCATCTAAAATGACCCCGTGAAGTGACAGATTATCCTTTTAAGAAGTAAAGATCAAATTCATGAAGATTCTGTTCCAAAACTCACTAAAAATTAATGGATTCTTTACATTGATTTACACAGCTTTTAAATCCTAAATTATTATCTAGTCCATAAGGGATGTAATTTTTCACTCTACTGAGCCCAAAGGAAAGCAATGCTACCCTTTGTCTGATTTACTCTACTGGAGCATCAGGCATAACAGATTGCTCTATCATCATCGTTTTTCACCATTCCAGCCTAGTCAAATCCAAATCTCAGAAGTTCCCATTTTTTCCTATTATGCCAGGAGTACAAGAGTGATTTGGCACAGGAGACACAAGGAGTTGTTTCTACAACCTGATGCCCAGCGACAGTTGCCTCGCAAAGCCTCTCGTCTCCACTCCAGCTATGCAAAAGCCTTCAAAAACGCTTACTCCTGACTATTATCCACAGATGTTTTAATTAAGAACTGACTTTTGAAAAGGCTTCTGCACCCCCATTCACGGCTGTATTTTGGAAGCTGCCCAAGCTCCTATTTCAACATGAGAAAAGACATGGCCAGTCAAATCATTAAAATAGCTTAGCATAATAAAAACCTGGCCACCAGTTTCCCAGCAGAGATCTCTCGGATACCAAATACTTCTGAAGAAATAGTACTTGTTATGTTGAGTAAGTCTGAGTAGGTCTTTTCTATACATGGGCTTATAAATATGATTATCAACTTATGGAAAATCACAACCAAATCATCAAGATTTTTTTAAAAAAGTAAATGTATGTTTTCCACAATATTAGTATCTATGATTCCTTAATATTTTGCTAATATTGAGCGCAGGTTATTTCAGGTATTATAAATTGATTAAAATTCAATGGATAAATAGATTTATAAATTTCTTGTTAATATTATTGTATGGTGAGTTCAGTCTTCAACAAATTACTTCAGTGCACATGTAGCTTCCAGTTTATGCTGCGTATTTGTTGGTTTCAAAGCAAAGTAGGTTTGATCCTACACCATTAAATGAATAGAAGCGTTCTGGTGATCTGGGTGAGATCAGGATCAAACTCTTACTAAACTTTACATACATGTTTAAATACTTAGTTGGATCAAGGCCTAAGGCATTTTACAAACCACAAAAATGTAAAAAAAAAAATTGAGAAAAAAGTAACATTTTATGGTTTTTATTTTGAACTTTTACTGCTTTTGTTATTACTGAACATTCAACACCACCCACCACCCCCACCACCCCCTCAAAAATTCAACTTTAAAATACCACTGTAGGCTGAGATAAAATATACAAACATTAGCTCTGTAAACACTGTGTGAAGAATCTAAAAGAATCTGACACATTAAGGCTCCAACTCAGTAAAACACATAAGCTCAGGCCAAGCACATGAGTAGCCACAGAAGTCCTCTGGGATAGGTGATATAATGCAACTTAAGCAAGTACTTAAAATCAGTACGAAACTGCAACTTTGAACAGGTTGGTTCTTTCTGACTTCCCTGCATGGCAACACTCCTTTTTTATGCTTATTTCTGTTCAATTCCTCCCTGCCCCCCACAAGGTTCATGCCAAGTAAATCCAGATTATATCCCTAAGAATCCCATTAGCAGGGTTTTCTTATATGACTGAGAGAAAAATTAAACCAAACAGAAAAATCCCTTCCTTGCAGCTAGGGAAATATGCTGGAACCAAACTTGAATGCTTCCATACTGCTTTGGGTAGCAGAAGCCTGGGCCTGGTGTCATCAGTCATGGGGATGACATGTCACTTTTAGATTCATTACAGACTTGACCTAAATCTATGGTGATCTATAGCAAAAATTGACTGATTTAATTGGATTCTGATGAGCAAGCTCTCTGTGACCAGGTATCACAGAATATCTGCTTCACTGCTAGGGAGCTCTAACGAAAAAATCTTGTTTCTTCACTCATATAAACAGCCAACACTGAGTTTCTTAAGATGCCTTTCCAGCTATTATCAGTTTCTGTACAAGGCAATTTATACATTATATCCTGTTTTGTTGGGGGTTTTTTTGGTTGTTTTTTTTTTCTTCTCTTTAACTGATTCTTCCAGCTTACACTTCATCATCAAACAACATGAAATTGTGCATTCTGGGATGACTGATTCTTAACACTGCTCTGCTGCTTTTAAAATGCTAGTTAAATGAAGTTCCCCAGCTTATTATATTCAAACTGAATTTCTATACGGCATTAAAATGCATTATTTTGCCAGTGTTTGCATGATTTATTTTCCCCAAAAAACTTTATTTATTCTTAGAAAAGTAGATACAATACAGTGGTACAAACAAATGATCATTTATATGCAACTGAGCAAAAAATGTACAAAGATTTCAGATATGTCATAAAAATACAGAAAAAATAATTTAAAATAAAAACAAGATAAAATATAGAGGACATGCAATGAAGGGAAAATAAAATATCAGTTTGATGATCTCATGTTTCCTTTCACTCTCAAAAGGAACCATCCCCGGGGAAATCAAATTGTCAGATAAAAAGATAACACCACAAAGGAGACAAGGTAAATGAAGTGACAAAGACAAGGGAAGTGAAAATAATGTTGAAAGCGTAAGACTCTTTAATAATCAAAAACAACGCTGCTGACGCCATGCTGAAGGTACGGAAGCCTTGGTTGCCATGGAATAATATCTGGTTGGAGAATACAGTGCAAACCACAATTCTTAGCAGTGACAAATTTTGATCCATTGGACTGTATCTGTGATTTCATACTTCCACTTCTAAGGTACACGGGGTTTCACTGTCTTCTAATAACAGAAGAGAGTCCTAGTGGGTAACTTTCATGACTGCTAAAGCTGGAAATACAGGGTTTGAGGTAGGCTGGAATTTGCATATCATCGAACATGGAAACATGGGAACTTAAGGCAGATCATACAAAGCTGCCCTGGCCAGAGATACAGATTTTCTTTCTTTCATCCTGCATACTGCCAAAATATTTCTGATATTTTTTAGAGTAATGTCACTACCTCCTACTATCCTATAGAGCTAGAAAGTATTGCAGAGTCTAGACTTTTTGAGATTAAATAACATTTACAACATTGTTAAGCTGGGAGTAGCAGGAAACAGGAATGATAAAAGGCTGCTACTAGAACACAAGTCTGTTCGTGCTCTGGACGGTACCTGAATTGCTGCCTTCTTTTAATTATTTTTTTAAAAAAGTGCAAACAGAAAAGTGAAAAGAGTCTGTTGAATAAAATGATTTTGCAGAAGTATGAGACAGTTAAGAAATTAAAAACTAAGCTGTGAAGACTGTGATTGTTAATGAATTATAAATTTGACAGAAGCTATGAGGCAATGACTAGTCACAACTCAGGAAATGGAAAATAATGCCATTCCTTAACCAGTAAAACCCCAAAATCTTCGAGCACTACAAAACTGCCAACACGCTGGGTACAGATTCTGAAACACATTGCTAGGAGTGGCACAACTGGTTTGGAGAAAATACAGTTCTGATTTATAAAGAATCAATCCAACAATTTCTTGAGAACATTCTAACATTATCTTTCAAGAGCTGTATTATATACTGTAACAGTGGGCGAATCAGTATCGCCTTTCATGGAAGATGCACCAAGTATCAGTTCCCAGCAAAAAAAATCATCCTGTATAAGTGACTAATTTTCTTTGATATAGAGTTGGCCATTAATTTGGTTTGAGTGAATGCATCTCCATGAATAATATGATATTTTATCTTTGTGCCTAAGTTTTCAGTTTTGGAGTATAGTGTGTGGATGAACTAGGACGGCTTTTTTAATAGTTCTGAAGAGATCTCAGAAGTAATAATCTTCAAGAGGAATAGTACATCACAGTAAGACATAGATGATAAAGCACAGAGGATGCTGGGGTGTCCATTGCAGTAAGCAGTGACACTGGATCATAATGACAATGAAGATTTGAAAACTGTCTTTCAGTGTGTCAAATGGAATAAAAGACACCAACAACCTGATAATGTGGCAAAGCCCTTGGCAGTTAAATGATTCACATTATATTATAGCTTACTGATATAATGAAATAAATGCATAAGACACATATCAAAAGATATAGAAATTGGGAGATAATTACTAAAAGCTCAACACTTCTATGGTACTAGGTTTCAATAACTATCTGATTGCTCAGTTAGTCAAAGGGGACATAGAGTGACTGAACAGAGATTCCAGAATAAATAGTAATTTTCACTTTTTTATAAATCCCCACATTACTAAAGCTTATCAAATCAAAAGATTAGGTATCAGTATTGCAGGCTGAGTAGCACCTGTGTAAATTTAAGATTTTAGCACACAGAGATAGATATATGAGCTAGCTAAATTTCACAGTGGGTATAGAATAGCTGCCTATTAACAATTAGGAGAGGATAATTATAAATTCTGGAAAATCTAATTTAAAAAACATGACCAAATGTAAATTTTGCTGAATTAGAAATTAATAAGGGAATTTAAACTTTACCAGAGATCTGTCCAACTTTAGGAGATTACAGACTTGAACTCTAGTAGAAGAACGTGGCACAGTGTTGCAGCTATACGTTTTTTCCTGATGCTGAAGCTAATCTTTCTTTTGTTAATCTGATCTGATATGGATTAAATGAAGAATTAAAAGGGAGACATTAAGATTATTACCACAGTACTCATTAGAAACATTTTTACAAATCTGCTTCAAATAAAACAAAAATACCTTGTAAGAATATCCTGAAAATCCACCCAGCCTTCCCGAATCTAGCAAGAAATTTCACTATACCTTGCATGATAGAATGGTGAACCAATGACAGCTGTGTTTTGGAAAAGTAAAGGAAGTCCATCCTTCCTGGAGGTTTATATTAATGAATTGACTTAATAGGTAGGAACAACACATTTTTTTAATTGAGTGGGGCAGATTTTCTTCATATGCGAATAATGTAAAAAATATTCCAGTTGGAAGTAGTCTCCATCTGACATCACTCTCCCCATAAAGAAGAGTTACTACAAACGTAGATCAAATTAATGTCAAAGTCCCAACTTATGGTGTCAGGCTTCAAAATACAGGCTTTCTGTTCCTCCCAGTTACATAGTTAACACTACATTTTTCACACTTACTGTAATTAAGATTTGTGATTTATACCACACAGACATCTGAGTCCTTGAACACCTCAATGTATTGGCTCAGGCTAAGGTCCACAAAAGGCATACAAAGTGGACGAGGAAAAGATAATGAATTGGCAAATATCAACACGTCAGTGTCAGCTGAAAACATTTCTCCAGTGCTAATGAGGGCTGTGCACATTCTTCCAGCTAGACTTCACAGATCCTCAACATACAAAATGAGCCTCTAAAAAATTCCTTGCTCTGTCTCCAGCAAGCTGCCCAACCCTGTCATAAATCTGCCAGAGCAGTTGTGCATTCATCTTCCCAACATCTCTCCGGTTTTTGTGTTGCCAGCTGTCGGCATGATGCAGCCTACCAAGTGGGTCAAGCCAAAGACAGAATGTTATGCAAGGGCTCCACAAGTTATGTTAACTCCTTATTCAAGGCTGAATCCGCTGTCATTTTCTACAACGGATTGATAAAGCTCCTGACGGGGTAAGGGTCACAGAAGCCGAACAGTGCCTCCTTGCCCTTCAACTCATGAGGTGACTTCTGCATGAGGAGACACCAGTCTAGTCCTTCCGTGACCCTCCACAAGCTCTGCACTTGATAGAAGAAAATGGTTGGGAGACGATCCAGCTTCCACAATTTTTAGGTGATATCACAACACTCACGTTGTGCCAAAGCCTTCCCAAAAGCAAAAGAAAATCGGCAGCATGACTTAAGTTTGCAGCTGTTCTTGAACTAACAATTTGGCTGGAGTATCAGATGCAGCCAGGAGGCAGATTTTAACGTTCTGTACATGCTATGCATGCTGCGGCTCTGTTATTATGACCATTGCTGTAGAGATGCTGTGACAGAAATGGGATCTCCTGAATAACACCTCCTGGAGATCAAATCCTCTTTTTGCTTTTGGTCCCCCAGCAACACTCAGCCACTGCTCCTGACTCAAGCACAGCAGTCCCCAGGACTTAACACTCCCCTCATCTCTGGATCATATCTTTCCCAAAGTTTCAAAACTCGGTTCTCCTAAATATGTTGAAAATCTTCAACCAACCTACACCACCTTTTCTGGAATGTGGTTTCCTATCTGAATTACAGTAGCCATCAGCAATCCTCCTTCAATCCCTCCTCACTAGTAGTACATAGATAAAATTTATATCTCTGCCCACTGATCTACCGAGAAACATCTGCTATGCTCCTTTGCTGATATAACTGAGCTGATGTTGCAGTCACTGTGACTGGATCCCTCCTCCCAGCCCCATGGTGCCATCCCAGCCCAGCCCCAGGCAGGTGGCCATCAGCTGTGAGCGGCCATCAGCCACAGGTGGCCAGTCATGCACCCACTGCGGCCTCACAGGGGTCCCACCTGCCCAGGCCAGCTGGAGCTGGGTGAGGGGCTGAGGGGCCGAGGGGCCAGGAGCCCTGGCCGGGCCAGGCTGAGCTCAGGTGACAGGCACCGTGTCACACGGCCCAGCCTGCAGTGGGTCTGGGTGGAATAAAGTTTCGAGTGTAACGGCAAGGTGGGGCTGTGCCATGCTTAAGCAGAGGATCGCAGAAGACCGTGCCCACCCGTGGTGCGGGGCAGCAGTGTCCCCTTCCCTCCAGCTGCTCTGACCTGACTCAAAGGTGCTTCTAGCCACCTGCCTTTCGTTGCACCCCGCTGTCCTCTTGAGGGACCCCTCATTACGTTCCCTCCCGCCTGCCTCGCATACCTGCCTTACGCTTTCCTCCTGGCTGGCTCAGCCTGTGAGCCCTCATCCCTGTGCCCTCTCCTCAGGAACACGCACTTCCCCGTTCAACCTCAACAACCTGCTTGTGCCAGGGCTCCCACTGACTCTGCTCCCTCTCGGCAGCACCCACATCACCGACCTTTCCCGAGCCTGTTTATGTGTGCTGTGAGCAGGTTTAACTTGCCACCCTTAACCCAGAGTGGCTATGCTCCACGGGCAGGCCCAGTCCCACACACTGGTGGTCTTCCCAAGTACAGCTTTACTGTATGGATAACCTTAGTATATTTTTTTTTAAATGGAAGCTTAAAAGTATTCTATTGTTTGTCACAGAAACTGCAAGAGGGCGTACAGAGCAACCCTAATCTGGAACGCAGTGGAGGGAAAGGGCAGGAGGAGGAGACGGATGGGAAGGGGAGGAAAGTTGGGATGGGGTAGGCAGGGATTTGCGATAACTCTTCTTACATCATAAAAAGCAAAACAAAGGGGATGGGGAAAAAGAAAATACTTAAACTCAGGAAAGCAGATCCTTTTCCAGAGATGGAAACTGAGTATTTTAAACTCCTTGCAATAAAAGAGTGAATTATTTCACCTTACCTATATGAAACTGCCATTGGGGCATACTCATCTCACTCTACAAAGATGCACCAAGGTGAGTCCCTGAGCGTAGAGAGGGGAACACACTGCATAGTATAGCAAGAGGAATGCTTGTGCACAGGCAGCTTGAGGACATGGCACACAAGGTCCCTGTCCCTTGCCCTGCCAGGCTTCCACCACAGGCAGCGAGCGCTCTGCTGCTGGGGAGAGGCCTTCGCTGTGCTCACGTGGAGTGGGGCCTTTGGGGTTACAGCAGGAGTGACTTCTACAAGGCAGCGGGGCAAAATTCTACAGTATTTAACCAAAGAGCAATGAAAGACGCACTTCTCTTCATATGAAACCTACTTTATAAGCAAGAGTACCTACTCACGCTCTCCCTGTGCCTGCTTTTGGAGTACTGCATTGTGCAAACTGGAGCCATGCTTCCTTTTACCAACATTTCCCTTTCACTGCTGCATGTAGTGGAGCCACAGGCAAGTGGCTTTACAGCTTTGTCCCACAAACATGGTACAGATGTTTATCACCAAGCACTTGATGGATGAATTCAAATGGGAGAAGCAGGAACTCAGAAGAATGGAATCTTACTGATAAATATTTCACAGCATTACAGACTGCAACATATATCTCCAGGTCCCATTTGCCAGAATTGCTTACAGGTGATAGGTATGTCAATTAGCGTAGTACTCCTGGCAACTTGAGAAACATAGATTGGAATTGATGGGCTATGCACCGTTTTCCAGCTGTAGTGTAGCTCACTGCTATTATTTGCTTGTAACAAACATCTGCTCCAAGATGAAAGCACCTACAAATGCCTCAGCGTCTCCAAAATTACAAGAGGTTAGTCTGTTAAACATTTAATCTACGTAAACAAATACAGGCTTCATGCAAGACAGGTCTGAGTGTGTGCTGATTATTCTATCATAGCATTGCTAACTACTGCTGCTGTGCATGAAAACTTCAAACCGAAGGAATTCTCAGATGTATTTTCCTAGGTAAAATATGTTATATGAAGGTTGGTTTACTCAGAGTCTCCTACTTTTAGAAATAAAACTGATTTCAAAAGAAAGGAAGCATTTCAACAGTGTCATGGCAATATGGCTTATTCAATTAATAACTAGCTGGTTTATTTTTAATTGCTCATGTACCTCTTCAAACTCAGCCTAGGTCAGCCATGAAGGAAAACAGCTACCAGCTGGCTGGCAGCTGCACAGCCTGTGCAGGATAGATATGGCTCTCACAGCCAACGCAGGGGGTCTCAGATCACAGAAAACATTACCACTGGCGGCACAAATGGGTGCCTATGACTGGTCTCCCAGTCACTCACAGCAGAGAGGCCAAGGGGGTGTTTCTGAACTACTCTCTTACCCCTAAAGGTGGTCTCACCAGCTTAGGACTGAGGCACATTGGTGGGGCAATGTGGGGAAGTTTGCACTGCTGCTGCCCATGCTGTACCTGCTCTATAAATAGAGGACTTTAGTCTCCAGGGTTGTCAGTTTGGCACCTTCCGTGTGCACAAAAGACACGTTTTGTTGGGGTTTTTTATTTGTTTAGAAACAACCACCCAAAAAGTTATATGCAAAGCTTAGTATGGCAAATCAAAATATATCAAATTTATTGTATGAGAGCACCTAAAATCCCACAACTTCCACTTCCTTGCTCTTTCTTTTGTGTTTTCTACTTTTAATTGTGATAAGAATAAAAGTTATGGACCTCTTTCGGTGTTTCTTGATGACAACGGTTGCTGTTCCACCACAACTCCAATGCTGCCACCAAGCATGCAAGAAGAAGGCCTATTGCTAAAATGCAGAAAACGCCTGCAAAACTGTGAAGCTTGAGTGCCTTCCCATCTGTCTGTGCATTGGTATGGCTATTCAGGTCACAACGTCCCATCCGTGGCCACCATTTCTGTTTAAGAACATCCAAATCTCCACTTTCTTGCAACTCTAGGATCCTGCAGAAATTTCAGAAGACAAGTATTATTTTCAATGATACTCTTTCAGTTTTTTCATCTTTTCTGTATGTCACATAACTCTTAAATCTACTGCCCCACCATTCAAAACTCCATTCCACCACCACCATCACCACCGTGCAGCATTCTCACTCTGAAACTCTGTTACAGCAAGATTTCTTTCTACTTACAGCAGCAGGTAAACTCCACTGGGTAACTTTAGAAAAAGAAGAGACTGTAAAAAAATTCCACTGCAATGCAAGAAGCACTTCCAAGGGAAATCACCATATTCCAGTTAGTCATGGCTGGTCTGGCTACATTCAGCTGCAACAGCTGGTCCCACTAGCGAAACGCTCAACCCACTCCACTGCTGCTCTCACAATAATTTCAAAATCATGTGAGACTAAACATGCTACTGTTTGTGTGCCACAACACAAATCTGTTTAAGCAGCAACCAACTCATTTACTTCAGCAAACGTAGCTTATTCAAAAAGATTTTACTTCAATGCTGTTACTTCATGCCTGAATTACTGTGTTAACAGTTGCTAATTAATCATTGTTTTGTCTCTTGTGAAGTGTCCTTTCTGTCCATGAATGATTCATTTTGGATTTGGTTTGATAAGTGTTCTAGCTGTTTACTAACAATCTTTTCTCTGGAGGCAGCTTTGTTTCTGGTTACACAGCTGGAGTTTTACTCCTTTTTATAAAGAAGGAGCAAGACAAGGAAATCTTACTTCAACCCCCTTCCTGGAGCAGAGCACCCGCTCACCTTCTGCTGAGGCCACACATGCCTGCACAACTGCATGTCTTCATTTCAGTGTACACATTCATGTGAAAAAAGATATTCCTAGCTGACATCTCAGAGATCACTAAATGGCATAGTTTTATAGTCTCAGTCTTGGCAATCCCGTGCAATACGTAGCAATTCTTGTTTTCCTGTACCGCTCTAAGCCTTCGACCTGTCTCTCCACCCTAAAGGATAAACCAGGGCATTATTACACGCTTACTGTAGGGAGCAACGTGTTGCTTCATAGCCTGCAAAACGTAGCGTGAATCAAAGAGCTCTCTTCAATCTCTCCCCTAGCTCATACAGAGCTCTGAACATCAGTCCTTTTTCTGCCAGAGGCACTGCTGCCTGGAGTTACGAGGCCACACACCACCTCCAGTCCCCTCCTCCCTAAGCAGATGTATGAAGAGCAGAAGTAGCAGCTTTGCTGAATCCTGAACTCGTAACCTTTCTGCTGTCACTTACTCACTGTCCTTTATTCAATAATTGCCAAAATTGATGTGAACCACAAATGGTTGCTGGTTGTAGACAGGAATCCTATAAAACAAGCTTTGTTTCAATTTACCTCTGGGAGAAAAGATCTCTGTAGGGACTTCCATGCTGGAGTGCTATCCCGTATCCTTTGCTGCTGATGCTGTTTCCAATGACTGTCACAGAGCATTCATCATCTGTCAGCGCAGCATATTCCACCACTGTCACATCCCACAGGAAAGCATAGTTTCCTTTCTTTGCCTGTAAATACAGCATGAACACAAATATAAACTAAACCACATTTCTAGATAGGACAAAAGCCAAGCCAAGCAAACCCTGAGCTTGTAATTATTCCATGGTGGTATTTCATTAGGTCACCATTTATCTGTAGACCTCCACCTTAGCACATTTCTAACACTCTTCCCTCCTAACTACCTCATCTACTTCTAACCTTGCTAAAATGTCTTTCATTTTTAATAGGAATACATAGGATAACATAGCCAACTGTAAGTGTAGGCAAAGCTTACCTAACAGGTTATTAATTATAAATGAAAGCTGTTGCCTCAGCTGATGAAATTTGATGTATGTTTTGTAAGAGACATGGGATGTGACCAGTTATATACATTCCTGTAACTAGATGGGTACAGTATGAGCACTAAGTGGTGCTTCCTAGTCATCATAGTCACCAAAATGATAACATTGCAGCTTTTCTCATATAAATATGTAAAAACACAAAGCCCCTTCTCAGAGCTATAACCTTTTGTCCTGTAACAAAAGGCATGCTCTGAGCTTAAAGAACTCCCTCATTTTTTCACAGGTAAGAAAAGTCACCAGCATCTCCTATTATCTCAGTTTTGGGACAAATATTGCTTTATTTTAGTGCACACCCACGCAGATGTCCTTAAATGTCAGCCTTAATTTGGATTCAAACCAATGCCTGCATGCAGAGCATATGATGAATGTAAATCACCTTACTTAACATAAGATGTAAGAAACATCTCTGGATAGGGATTCAATAAAGAAAAAAGTAATCATTTTGTTTGGTTAAAGTAATCATTGGTTTCCTAATATATTTAAGTAGTATGTTTTTAAGTCTCTAGTGAGCACAGAGAGCACAACGGAACAGATGGGCTGGAATATCTGATGCAAATAAATGAGTAGTCACAAATGTAGACCTCCAAGACTTTTTTTTTTTTTAATTTTTTTTAAAACTTTGGGTGATTTCAGGGTTTTTTTAGGTCAGAACAAAGCAAGGCAAGGAGCTGAAGTCCTGCACATGTTTCTTTATGCATAACCAAGCTCCCCTAGCAAATGGCTCCAGCTCTGGCATGGAGTTAGCTCATCCTTCCACATAGTTTCCCTTTTTGTGTAAGCTTGGTTTTGAATTCACCTGTAAGCCTCCCTTAGTTATTTTATCATATTGGATTCTTCACTTGAGCAATTTAGCTAATTTTACTTCACCGTGCTTTGATATAAACTGCAGCTTTCTGAAGTCCCTGACAGTTGTTTAAATATGACAATAAATCAAATGGGTGAGTTATCCTCTAGTGGGTAGAATCCAGGGAAACAAAAATTAAAAGTATGTTGTCTGGATTTTCTGTAAGCCATTTGCCACAATCTACATGTTTCTCCCCCCCTCCCACCCCCCTTCCCTTTTATCTGCAATAAAGGCAATCAAAGATCCCCAGATTTGTTTCTGAGTTAAAACAGAGTAAAAATGTTATATCTTTCCTCTTTGGAAAGATTTAAAAGAACCTATACTGAGCATTCTGAAAATAATTGTTTGTTATGCACATGCCATTATCGTGTGTTTGTCCCCACCTTCTCTTTTGCCACCTCTCTGGTCAGTTCAGTAACAGTAATTAATGCACATAGCCTCAGATAGTTATTGCAATACTACTACAAAACATCATTAAAATCTAAGTACAGTATGGACCTTACAGAATTTATTCAAATAGGACCCACAGACTCTACTGTTAAAATCATACATTGATTAAACTGACACGACTCATTAAACTAGCATATTGATAAAAGTATCTCTCACTTCAATGTCACTGTATGAAACCAGACCAGAGCAAGACTTCCACATCTACATTGTAATACACATAAAATATACCTGGCTGTCTACCTAAACTGGTAATGGTGGCATAAAGTGGGAGCAACAAGCAAACCACTTTTTACTGTACGCAACAGCCAGAAAAGGCTTCATAACCTATCAACACAAGGATGCATAAAAAAATTAAGGATGGCAAGGGAGTGATTCCTCAAGGCATCTAGCTTAAATTCAGCCAGCAACCTACGTTCTTGGAAGCCTAAAATGTGCTTTCCAAAGGTATTTTCTGAATGATCACATAGCCATAACTAACTGGGTTGTTAGCAGCAAATCTCTGCATCTTGTCCTCTGCTGTTCCTGTGATGGGCTTTAATGATTCACATTTTGTGCCTTCACATCTGCAATGGTGCTGATAGGCTTTCTGCCTGCTTAGGGACAACAGGCAATGGGCACCCCCCCACTGGTGCTCCTGGCAGGGAAGGACCATCCAAAGCCCTATTTTTTGCACAACCCAGGCAGGTTGTGTTCTATGGTAAATACTACCTAGGCTTTTGGTACCTCTGGTACCAAAACAGAAAACTGTTCAGGTTCAAGTGCATTAAAATAGAAACTCATGGAACCAAAGACAACAGCACTTGTTAGTATTTATTCAAAATCCGTGATATTAGAGAACAAAAACTTGCCTGATAGAAGTACAGAAAGAGAAGACCCATAAAAGATTTGGCCTAAATCACTGTGATAAAATGTCTTGCGTTTTTCTGGTGTGGGTTTTTTGGGGGGCTTGGTTTTTCGTTTGGATTTTTTTGTTTGTTTTGTTTTGTGGTTTTTTTTTTTAATGTTTGTTTTAAAGAGCTATAGCCTCTGGTTGTTTTAGAATTGCTCTGTAAATCACCTTTTCAAATTTACAAATTAGAAAAGAAGAACAGTGACAACATGTCATACATTCCACATCTTTTTCTTAGTAATAATTGAGGAACACAGTCTTCTTCAAACATCTGACTTAAATTATAAGACAATTCCTTGTGAAAAATCACATTATTGATTCTACTTTTCAAGCCTCAGTTTTCCTATGTTATTTTATAGAGAAGAGCTTTGTACATTGACTTAGATGTTGGACAGCAGATCTTCTGAAAAAGTCTACTTCTCTTGCATTTGCAATGCTGCATCCTAAGTTATAGCCCACATCTATAAGTGGTTAATAAACAAAATCTGCCAAGCCTATTCATATAAGTTTTATATTTTTTATGGCATAAATTGTTCTATCCAGTGCCATTACATCTGTAGAGCATTATTTCTCTGACAGCCCGATCATTTTAGCATAAACAGGAATCTGAGTTTTAAACTCTTAGCTACGCATACTTCTCAACTCCCAGAAATACTGGATGTGAGACTGTTTCCCCTGTCTGCTAAAACCCGAATCGTCAAAGATCCCTTTTTCCTAAGGGATAATTTCTCTCTTCCAAATCTTCTTCCACTTGCATAGTTTTCTTGTCTGAAGAGTGGAGACCTCGTACTATTAGTGTGTTCATTGCATGGAAAGCTTCCTTATGACCAAGTATTTAGTTGCTCTTTAAATTCAGCATCCTTCACATCCCTGTTGACATCTGTTGTGACAGTTAAACAGTATAATTTGTTCAATTTAAAGAAAAACTGACAACTTTTGAAAAATGTATGTACAAGACACAGAGCCACACACATACATGTGTTTGAGATATTTTACTTTTTATATACCTTTACTAGCCAACTACAATCAAATTGACACTTATTTAAAACCAAAAATCAAATTAAAAAAAAAAATCAAAGTAGTTTAAACTTTTAATTTTTGTCACATGAAAGAATGCGTGTGTGCACATGTGCATACCCCTCAGCTTCCAGGCCAGAGCAGTACTGGAGGCAGGAAGACTAAGAATTACAGGAAACACCTGGCACTGACCCATGGGATGTATGTGCTGGAAACTCATCAAAACTCCCTAGCTGCACATGACACATGTACCTACCCATGCAACCAAGTCCTGATCACAGTCCAGCAAAGATCCGTATCCTCAGGCTCTTGCATTCACAGCCCAGCTATCTAAGGCCTGCACTGTATGTTTTTAGAGCCCATAAAAATGTTCAGTGATCAGACATCATTGCAAAAATAACATATAGAAAGAGATGGTAAAAGGGAATGTGGCAAATTCCAGCTGAGAATACGTAAGATAACTTGAATGACTGAAATGAAACACAGAGTTAGACTTTTAATAGGCTCTCATATTTTGCTCCTTTGCTATGGCCTTATTGTGACTCTCAGCGTGAAGACATGTTGCAGAACAAAACAAAAATAGCTCAGTTAAACTTTCAAAAACTTCTTTAACATAATTTCAGCCAAAACAGCACACATATATTCCACCCAGGTAGGACTACCATGGTGATGTACACCAAAGACACCAGATTTGTCTTTAGTTGAAGAGGTTTTAAGAAAACAGCCTTAAGGGAAAGAATGAAAAAAACAAAACAAAACAAAAAAACCCAAAACACCCAAAGCAAAACTTATATTAAAAATATTTCTTCTTCATAATCATGCAAAATTTAAAGACCAAGGAAGATTGCTTCCTAGATGTAAGAAGGACCACAAAGAGAATAGTAATACTTCTAAAAAGCAGTAAGCAACCTCATAATGTCACTCTTCAATGTGGAGGGAGATGGAAGAATATTGTTCAAAGGAACCTGGCTTACTCATGGCAAAACAATGTTTTTTTCAAATAAAGCATGGTAAGAAATAATAAAAACTTGAAAAAAGATGGATTTCAGATTAATCACTGATATGTCTGTGATTTATCTGAAACTTATGAAGACGCTACCATACTACAGAAAAAAGTGCTAGAATAATGCAACATTCATGATTAATTTACTGCCAGAACAGAGTGTCACTGTGGCTGATCCCATTATATGGCTGATACTACAGAAATATAAAAAAGTGACCTTTACATTGGCATTAATAGTTCAAAACCATGCTTGGATAACATTTATTATCAATAAAAAAGTGCTTTAAGAGAAGCAACACAGCTCTAATGAAAAGAAAACATGTCATTTAATCCTGTTGAAATGATTTAAAAATTAATGTAATTAAGGAGCCAGTAAAGGATGAAACATATTCAGGTTTAAGGAAGCATTTGCTTTTACTCCAAAGGCTGATGGGTTGAGAAATGGAGAAATTTTTGAGGACCCATGAAAACATATGGATGAGGAACCGCAATTCACAGTATAAAATTCATTGTGGAAAATAAATTCTTGGAAAAAAAATAATTAAAAAAAAACACTATTCATCAAAATTTTAAAATACTTTTACTCTCAAACTAAAAATGAATGGAGGTGACTGTTCAACAAGAAACATTATCATTTAATGTTTAGTCTTCATTAAGGGAAAGAAACTTTTTGATGGAAGCAAAAAAAGGGAAGAAATAAAATCTTACTGTGCCATTGCTTAAATCAATGATACATTCACATTTTGTACTGTATTTGGTTTTGATCACTTTTCATCAAAAGTGATACACAGGAAGAAAACAAAGGATCTAGAGAAATTTTTGCACCAGATTGATTGAACAGGGGAACAAACGGTCTCCACCAAAGTAACACTTTTAAATAATACAATAGGAGTTTAATTATCCTATGTATATATATAAAATATATGTATGGGATTACATAAGAATCCTACTACTTCATTTTTCAAAGCAAAAATGGCTGCCCACAATGAAAAAAAAAGCCACAGGTTATTACGTAAGTTTTGGTAATAAATAGGTACCCTGAAGAACTGATTGCCACTGGCAAATCAAAACAGTTTGCTGAGATTTACAAGTGGCTTAGTGTGATTCCAGTACCAATGTCCACCTGGGAAAAGACGGCAGGAGCTACCCACCACACGCTTCTTGGGGATCCTGGCTGTACCTTGAACCAGAAATAAACTTTCCATACGACATTAGTTAATCCACATCTGTTTGTAACCAGGAAACCTGAGTGGCAAAATAGCATTTTGTATGGACTGGTGATTTGTCTGTTAACCTCCTCTTTTGCTACACAGAGACATTTATGAATAGGAGGATGTTTTCCATCTGCAATGACCATTCTCAACTGCCTTGGGAGTACAACAAAAGCAACTTGTCCCCCTGGCTGTGAAATGTCCTTCTGGTGCATACATAACTTTGCAGTGCATTAACGCCCTTTCCGGAGCTCTCCCAGTGCAGCGAAAGCTGTGCCTGGACAATGGGAGATGGTCACTGTGGCTACAGGGACTGGGCTGTGTCTGAAAAGAGACCTCTGCCATAGCAACCAAGTGTCACAAAAGCTTTCAGGACTTTCTTCCAACTATTATCCTTTTGTTTTTAGGCAGTCAACGGGAGTAGGAAAATCTCTGGGAAATGGAGGTATGTAAATGGAACAAACATCTGAACGACCTGCCTGTACCATAAATAAGCAGCACTCTCCTGTTTTGTGTTGAAGCAGCATTCCTCTGTTTTGCAACTGCAGCTGAACAGTGACTGAAGAAAATGGAAAGGGGAAGGAGGGGAGAAAGGGAGTGCTTTGCTTTTTTTGCATTCTCAGGCAAGTCATCATTCAGAAAAATTGCTGCAGGGATCTTTTTATGCTAAAGAGATTTAGATTTCCCATTTCTAAATGGTACATTTTAAAGTACATTTTAAAGGCACATTTACACCTCTCATGCAGCAGTACGTTATTACAGATAGAAAGTTCCATTTCTTTGGCTGACATAAATTCTCATTTAGAAAACACAGAATTTCTATCCATAATACTTGACATGGAAAACTTGTCTGTTTATTCAAAGAGCTCAATGAGCCAGGAAGAGCGACACTTAAACTAAAAATACAACAGTTTAGTTGACAGCGTTATTAAATGTTAAGCCAAATTTACGTAGGTGTCTAATCAAATAGCAGCTTCGGTCAGCTTCGGGGACTGAAGTAAATTTATCAGTGACATTAATTGAGTGAGCTGATCAAGTTATATAAAACTCACCCCACAATATTGAAATCAAACTTAATATGAAAAGTTATCCACCTAGATAGGATGGAACTGTCAGCTCCATACAAACAATATAATTGGTATTCTAAACAGCCTGCCAATCTACAGTTACATTTCTGGCTTCGGCAAAACTAGCTATCATAAATGGCAGCATGCAGTAGGCTTACAGAATGAAAGTATTTACAAGTTCATCATTAAAGAGCACCCACTGGCATAAGAATGGTAAAAATGAAAAAAAAAAAAAATACTGTGCATTTTTCTAAGCTAAACTGTTTTATTATTCATTTTAATGCTAGGATACATAGAAGAGTACTTAATGTCTCTATTTTTACCTCCTTTAAATGCTAACAAACTATCTCAAAATAGAGGCCTCATTTTCACAAAGTGCAGAGCAGATAAAAAAAAAAAAAAGAATGAATCAACACACTGCAGACTTCGCTATTGCCAGAGCTCTACCTTGTCCCAAGGAAGAAAAGCTATCTGAGCTGAGGGCAGAGGGCTTAAGTAAAGCTCAGCTGGGAGATGGGAGAAAAGGCAGGCGGATACAAAACTACTGACTAAATACTCCTCTGCTGAGAAGACACAAGTGTTTGTGTAACTATTTTGTCCCAAAGTCACACAAACAGTTGCAAATCTTATATTAAAGGACTTGGATTTCAGGAATGGGATGGCCTGTGTTATTGTGTTCACACCCCTTATGGTGCTGTAAAAACCATTAAATTTTGGATGCTTTCCCTCTGACTGCTCAGAAAAGGTTTCAAAGGTTCAAAGAAATAAGAGACCCAAGCCCCAACCATTTTATTATTTCCCACTTATGAAAGCAGAAAGAACTAGTAACATTCACTGGCAGCAGAATAACTCTGATCAATCACTATGTTAATAACAGATGTTAGCTTGTTTTATGAAAAAAATCAATTGACAAATAAAGAGGACACTTTTCAATAAAGAAGCAGCACATTAAACTTTCGTCATCATGTCTTCATCCCTTCTGCCATAACATACTCCTGGACACATGTGCTTTGATGGTATTTAGTATCTGGTTTTGCTGAGCTACAAGATGGGAAGCAGGGAACGGAGGCAGATTAAGAGTGAGAAAGCGTGAACATTTGTATTTGCATGATGTGAACCAGGGTTATTTATCACAGGACTCGGCACAATGATGTAGGATCCCAAGCTTTTATTTATCACTCCTTGAATCCCACATCAATGCTCAGTTTCATCAAAAAAATTGAGTAGCCGTATCTGAGATAAAATGTGAAAGCACAGTGACATGTGAAAGAGTATATGCATTTTTTTAAAGTTTGGCATAAACAAAGCCTTGCATTAAATTCCTGTTCTAAGGGAATTGAGTATACGTTCAGTGAATCTCTCGATTCTTACTCATGTTTCCAATAAGTTCAATCCACCAACTCAGAGAAAAAAAAAAAACAAAATACTCGAGCAATGAACAAGTGTTAGTACCTGTATAATGTAAAGAATAACATTCAAAATAGCATTATCAGAGCTCCCAAGAAACTGAGAAAACTTATGGCCAGACGCAAAGAGGGGCTTTTATACTGAAGACTTAGGCAGAGCTAAAGTACTTAAATTCAAAACAATGACCTCAAAATATGATTCTTACCTGCTATTGAGTTACTAAAAGGAACTTTAGATATGGATATTTTTTTAATGACTACGTAATTGCTTTCCTGTGACTTAACAGTATTAACTCCACGCAAACAACATTGATACAGAACAAAAATTAAATTAAAAACCTTGTGATCCAGTCTTACCTTCCTGATGCCTTCAGAAGGGTTCGATACACAATTATCTGCCCCATTATTCTTACTGATAGTCCTCCACAGTTCAGCAAATGTGTTATCCTGCTCCAAAGGGTTGGTCCCTTTTGCTTTAAAGTATTCATACACTGCTGAATCCCTCACTGTACCGTAAGATATATCCATTTGTTTGGACAGATCTTGAAATGTTCTGAAATTCAAGCGATATCAAGATATTAGTATTATATAGTACATTACCAAGATTTCATTCATTAAATGTTGGGGGTTTTTTTATGTCTCTCGTTAGTCAGGAAGCCCTTACCCTCACCTAGTATCATTTGCACATCTCTTTCCTCATCATAAAAGAAAACCAAGCAGTGATTTAATTGTATAGAGATCTTATGAATTTAACTATACCTGAGCTCTTTTTCACCCCAGCAAAGATTTTTTTTGGACAGATAACTTTCCTGTTAAATATTATGATGCCAAGTTTGCACAAGAATGTAGTGCAAGCAAGACCTATTCGAGCACAGGAAAAACTCAGATTGTAAATATAAACTTCCAGATCCATCAGCACCAGCAGAAATACCTCGCAGAATTCAGTAGAATTAGTTTGCAGTTACACCAATGCTCCATCTGACTCTAAATCAATACCATTGTTTTAAATAAACAGCTATAAGTCTCGCTTCCAGTTTCCACTAAGTCTCTCTCACTTGCTCGCTTTTCACAGCCTCTGGTAAAACAGGCATTTTTCATTCACACACAGGCCTAGCTTCATCATACCACTCTGGAAGTGCAAATGGGCCTCAACGTGAGTGGCTGTGAATGCACCATTTATTTTCAAATTGTACAGAATATAATTCACTCCTGTTTTACAGTCTTTTCTGCACAGAAAGGTATAAATCACGGCCTGCATCAATGAAAACCAGACCAAGTTGCAAAACATTTGAGGTGGCATCACTGCCCTCAGAAGCAGCATCCTAGCTGTTTTCCACCTTCAGATGTTCATTCCCATTCCTGTGCCTCCTCCCTTTGTCCTCACGCAGGGCTTCTGTGCAGTGCCACCATTGCTTTCATCGGGGTGTATGCACACACAGACACACAGACACACATTCAACCATCGACCACCATGTGCAGCGGAAGGGACCAAATTGGATCTCATAAGTAATGGTTTATTTTATGTTTTATAAACATATGGCTTCACCTAACAACTACATGCTTCTGACAGGACTGACTGACTAATGCTGTCAGACTAAAGCAACCCTCCGTGCCTCCCCCCTCACCATTTCTTTTTCCCAAACAGAATATTTCAGAAAAAAACCAAACCAGCTCCAAACATCCAGAGGCCCACTCATGCCACCTCCCACCTGTCTCCAACTCCCGGAGCCACAAAAGCAAAACATTTTGCCTTGCAGCTCTTGCAGAAGATCTCTTTGCAGTGCTCCTGAGGACCCTTCCCTTGGACCATGGGCTGAAACTGTTTTCCACAGCTGAAGACTTGTCACAGACAACATATTTCTGCCTCCGTTCTCCCTGTTTCACTTGGGGGGATGTGCCACTGCTTACAACTCACAACTTGTAAGATTCCCTGCAACACTATTTAAAGCGAAGCAATCCAGGCATACACACACTATTATGTAAAAATATGTAGAAAACTCTTCCATCTTCTCCACCACGCCGCCTCCAGCCTGCCCAAGCATGGCTCCAAAAGGGTCCCCTTCCTGGGACACGCCGCGCGGGAGCCCACCAGCCCTGTCCCCAGACTGCAGCTCAGCAGGGATGCCTCTCCCACCCACACCAAAACTCTCCAAACTCACAAGCTGCTTCAAACAGCTTAAGTGGTTTAAGTTCTTAAATTGTGTTAAGGATTTTTTATCATTTTAAGCTGTTAAGCAGCTTTAAGTAAGACTGTGTGTGAACAGTTTTTCTCTATATACATTGCACACTTGTGGATTTGGGCTAACTCTGGGAGTTACATTAAACCCCAAACCTCCTGTTATTTCTCTAGCTCTGTATATGGCACTTTGGTAACGTACAAAATGAACACCCAGGAGGTTGCTGGAAATTCAAAATTCTAATGAAAAATGAGAGAATTCATATCAGTTTTATTTCTCTCTTTGTTTAACAATCCTGAAAGTTATATTCTCGTCTCCTAAATGTTTCCTGTACATTTCATTGAACAGGACCATTTTTCCTCCCGTCTCAAGCTAAATGATTACATGCTACATTTAGTTCTGTCTTTATTTTTTAAAATAAGTTTTATCATATCCCATGGAATTTCTTACATCCCAGGGATGGATGATCTGGCTGTTAAAAGACATTTTTCAGTCTATTTTATGTACAAATGACAAAGAAAAGTACTCAATACACACAGGAGGGTTTCTGTGGCAACATTTTTTTATACCAGGTTTGGCATACGGTTTTTGGGGTGTGTGGGAGTGCATGTCTGGTAGAAGCGCAGTAGCAGAAACGTGTTTAGCTAATGTTCTTTAAAACAGCTTTCAGCTGATAACTTTACAAATGCCTACTGCTCACTCTGCCATTCTGCTTGAAAGTTTGTACATGAGCGTTTGTATATTAAAAAAAAAAATAATTCCACCTGCAGTTTTACTAATGTCACTGTTTTCTGGATCACTTCTACTGCCTCTACTGCTGTGGAAGCTTTTTGTCAGAAATATGCCTTTTGTTTTAGCTAAATTGTACTGTATTGACCTTCAGTATTTCTGTTTTAGCTAAATTACATTTTATTGATTATCAGTACTGTACAAAAGCACAGTACCTGCTGCTTTTTGAGCAGCACAGTTTCTTCAATTCTCTAAACATCTCAAGGCACAGTGAGCAAATTCAGAGTTTAAATTAAATGCTTTACAATAAACAGATAACCTGTACTGGTGGCAGGGAGGGAAGCACAGCCTTTGCCTGGGTGTGGTGAATAACACAACTACTGCCCCTTTAGCTGGCAGATTTTCCTTGGAAGAGATAATGCAGAGTATTTTATGTCCTAAGGATTACATGTGCCTGTCTCGCAGTGTCCTGTTTGATGTATTATAAGAACAGCCACTGACAAAGGAAAGCCTCCACACTGCACCACCATTGGAAATATCCTGTGAGAGAGGCAGTCACCCAAGGGTACAGTCAGGGGCACAGTAGGAATCAAGCTTGTGAGCGGTTCCTGTAGTATAAATTCAGAAGGATGGTGAGTGCTTGAGTGAGAAGCTAACCTTATGCTTTTACCAAATGGACCATTTAGACAAAAATCTCTCTCTGAAATTATCCTGACAGGGAATGGTCTACATCACAGCTCATTCTTACACTGTGTAAAAAATTTCTCTGTACTGTATTTCTGCACTGAAAATAGAGGTGATGCTCAGCATCTCCATGGCCAGAGAGGTGACCAAAAGATCTGGACGTGGTGGGTACAGCCACATACAGAAAAGATACTTAATGGATATCAGTATCTCCTTGCTTTTACAGGGTGAATTAAGATAATCACATGTCATTTTTAAGCATTGATATTTTAACTGCCTCAGACCTACCATTGGTAGACAAAATACTACTACACGGCTACATTTCAGGTGTTTAAAAAATATGTAGATGCAGTGCTTAGGGACATGGTTCAGCGGTGGACTTGGCAGTCCTGGGATAATGGTTGGATATAATGATCTTAAAGGTCTTTTCCTGCCTAAACGACTCCACAATTCTGTGATTTCAGGTTGGTTGTATCTTAAAATTAAGTCATTCTTTAAAGGCAGCTGCCCTCATCATTCTTAAGCTTCGTTTTTGCCACCAGCCATTAGCTGGACCCACCTTCTTTAGCCACTGACATTCTTGCCTCACTTCCCTATGGCAAAGATTTCTTGCACTTAATATACAAAATTATTCACAACAAAAATGTGTAGCATATCAAGATGCCCCATTAACCTTACCACCTCAGTTATTGGATCTCACAACCCATTAAGGGCTCTCTGTAAGTGTGATTAAAGATAAAACTAGTAAAGCAGAAAAAGACAATGTTCCTCACAGTTATAGAAGCCAAACTTCAATTTGTAGATAAATACATCCACTGTGTGATTGCTATAATAGACCAGTATATGTAAACCAATTGATTTAAGTAAATGTATCTGTGGTTAATCTAAACAAAAATGGTGTCTTTTATGCCTGCTAGATAAATACAACAATTGATACATAATTTCCAGTGGAGTTGCAATTACTTCATTTACAGCCAACTGAAAACTGGACTCTCTCTGCTTGTTTTATTTTTCAGAAAGAAGCTGACATAAAGCATATGCTGTAGAATAAAGAGTCAGGCAATTACTAGTGTTTATAAGTAGACAGCTAGAAATAATTGCTACAATAATGATATTGGTTAAGTTGCACTTTTTGGAGCTGTTTTCTTACAAGTAAGAGACTTGTGTAACTGTAAGTATACAGACTAAAAATATGCTGCCAGTATAGGTTTATGTTACTCTGGAAATCTATGAACCCAAGCCTTTCTGGATTAATAATATGAACAAATCTTATCTAAGTGATAGACTAAACCTCACTAAGTGCTTTGATGTAACTGCTGATCAATTAACTTAACTGGAGTCGTCAGATGTGATCAACGTATTTAAAAAGAGGGGAAAAAAAAAGGAAACAGACTCCTGTCACTTCTAAATTACAAAAAATAAAGGGGGAAATTTTCTCTTTTTCTTAGTAACTTTTCTTTTTTAAATTAAAGGAAGGTCTTTTAAACAAGCAAGCAAGGAGAAAAGGCAAAAAAAATCCTTGCTTAAGGAATTTTTCCTCATCCTTACTGTTCATTTTTAAAAAAAGTTTGTAGCAAGCTGCACAGCTGGACTCGTGTGTAAGGTCTATTGCTGTCAACAGGTTAATCAGTGGCACCACGATGTCATCCAGCAATGGTCTTTTACATCACAGTAATAAATGTGGCATTTTATCTTTGCTTCAGCCTTAGGAAAACCTTAATGGGAAAACACTGGCAGCTTCTTGATTTAAAGGTAGTTTCTCCTTGGCCTTCACAACTGCCCGTGGTCTGACACTGTAAAATTGGGGATTTTTCCTGTCTGCTATTACTTATGGAAAAATAATATTTCAGCATTCCTGAATTGACAGTATTACTTTAAAATTACGCAAGATTTATCATGCTTAGCTCCTATTCATTCATCTGCACATATTCTGCCTTGTGATCACGTGTTTGAGGAACCTCTCCCTTCACAACACTGTCAGACAATAAGATATAAATAATTCCTCTCAACTAAAATTAATTAATTTCCTTAATTAATATTAATCCCTAAGATGTATGTGGACAGTAAAATAAATTTACTGCTTTTTCCATATTTAGCAGAGAAAGCTATGTTTTTCTTTTACCTAAGGAAGCCAGTACCCTGAGATTTTTGCTCAGTGCAGCATAATATTTTAGGTGATGGCTATTGCCAAGACAAAGCATCCCAGAGATGATGAGACTTTTTAAGCTGCTCTGCCTAAATGAAGCCTTAGAAATGCATACATAAAATATATGCTACAAATTCTAAATTTCTTTTTTAAAACACCTTGAAGCTACTTTCTTTCCCCAAAAGCTAGGCATTCATGACATCTAGAGAACTAAATACAAGTGCAGTTGCTAACTACAACTATTTTCCTAACAGGATATACAAGAGGGAAATATGTGCTTTACACGTTGGGAAAAAAGTAAACCCACTAAACTTCTAAGTAAAAATAAAAACAGCAGAATTGATTTGATAATCTTATAACACCAGTATAAGCCCAAGAAATGCCTATGAACTGAAACCTAGAATATAAAATCCTATCTGAAAAGAGATTTATTTCATAAAGTTATCACCAATGAAAAGCAATGAGCTGAAAAAGAATTCAGCCTACTGTGGACTGCAGAAAAGCACTCATATTTTGAGACATAAAATTGCTCACAACTACTCCCTCCATGGATGTATTGGACAAGACAATGAGAAGAAATGACAATATGTTGTTTGTCGTTGGTGACCACATCAGTCCACCCACTGAGAGATGTGCTTGGAAGCCAAGCCAGCTTTGCAGGATCAGCTTCTCATTTGTACATCCTCAGTGAGAAAACAGTCTGCAAAGCTGAATCAAGGTTGTGGGTGGTAGTGTATTGGTACAGATAATTTCCACATAAGCAGTATATCTTTCCATTCAGAGTCCTGACCTGAGTCCTGTTTATTTTTTTTTATATCCATTTGCGAAGCTGCAAAGGATTTGAGCCTTAGTCTGTTTTTCACAGATGAATAGTCATTAGACTTTCAATCTCCAGTTTTAAGTAAAATTTATGAGTGGGTAGTGTATTGTCTTAAGTCATCTGAAACGGAGTTCAAAATTCCATGTAAAGACCCTCCCTAGAGCTAGTCTGCCCAAGCTGAGTAATTTAAGTGGTGGAAGAAAAAAATCCATCTGTTACGGATATCAATTGCCACGAGGGGATGATAGCATCATTGACTTGGAAACTCACATGAAAAGTTTCACCAACTGAATCCAAGTTACAAAGGCACAATCCCACTTGACAAGGGAACAAAGAACAGCTTTTAGTGCCCCTAAATATTAGTGCAACCAATACTCAATAAGCCTTCAGTCATACTGGAAAGAGCAATACATATAGTTGAATAATGAGATAGCATTAGAATTGACCTATCTTTAGCACTTTTGAGCCTAAAAAGCAAACACCCATCCAAAAAGCCCCCCAAAAGGTATTATGAGATATATCTATAAATTTCCAATATTTGTTCCAGGTCCACATAGGAATGTTACCTGGGCATATTAAACTGTTTGTAAGGTACATAACTAAAAGATGGGCCATTTAAAAAAATATTTTTGGTGAGGTCAATAAAACTGTTCAAAGCATTGTTAGAATGAAACCGTAATGAAAGCAAGTTTATGTCCACATCTAATAATACTAGGCATCAGAAGAATTAGTTCCAATTTGTGCATCTCTGTGACTTTCTTTGAAATTACGAATAATCAAGCTGAGCTCTTAAATCAAACACTAATTCGCCAACTTCTTTACAGTGAAATGATCAACTCCTGCATGTTCCATTTCACTGTGAATCAAGTCACTGTAAATGCTCTTAATTCTGTTTCAGTGCAGTGACGTGCAGAGCAATGGGTTTCTTCAGCAAATACACTAAATAAAATCTTAATTTTACCGATAGAGGTAGTCCAGTAGAAACTGGCAGCAGTACTGGCCTGCTTAGCGTACACTTTGCAGGATCAAGTCCTTCACCAGCAGATATATCATTCTACAGCTCATATAAAACTCATTTCATGGGTGGTCCATGAAAAAAAAACCAACACATCCACTTTACTCTAAACAAAAGCCTTAAAAAAGAGAAAGCCTCATGGGACTTCCTACAAGGGAAGCCATAAGCATTGTCAGATTAAGCTACAGTGAATCGATGGAGTTGCAGCCCTTCACACCAGGACTAAACATTTCCAAACCACTGGAGACAAACAGTGCAGACAGTTACGGCTATGTATGTGCTTGTCATCGTCAGTGGAGCAGGAACAGCTGCTACACATGACTTCAAAGAAGCAGGGACTTTTTCTCCAGTGGAAAGAACAATCAATTGTGTCACAGAACACATTGCCATGTCAACTACATACTTTTACCGTAGTTAAAACAAACAGTGATTGAGGTCCTTAGCAGGTAATGGCACTGCAGCAGCTGTTTTCATTATGCTAACGGTCATCGCTGCCAGAAGCACAGAACTTGTGCAACCTCCACAAATATTTAATTTCTTTAAAATCACATCCACTAGCCTCAGTTCCTACATGCAAAAGGAATGACAAGAAAACTGAACTAAGCCGTCTTCTAAACTCCCCATACAATGCTTTCACTGCAGATTGAGTGTTTTCACTGGGACTCTGTTCCCGCAGAGCTACTGCATAATTAAGTTTTAAAAGAAGGGAACAAACGGTATGTATACCCACTGAAATGTGAAGAAAGTCGAGTTGTTAATAAATGATACAGTGTCATGTTTATGATTTTAATAGTAATTAATTACTAGCTACACGCATTGTATTGGCAAAACATTTGTAGGATTTGTGTACTTTTGAAGCATCTGAGATGCAGCAGAAATATACTCTATTATCATCACTTGAAATGTCACTTTTGCTTTACTGATCTCAGAACAATTTGCAGCACTTTTGCTAAAGTCAAAGTGTGGGGAATGTCGGACAAAAATCCATACAAGTAGGCTGTGTCCCATTGCTCACAGAATTTTATCTTCCAGTGGTTTATTTAGGAAACATGCCCATTTTCAAAAAAAAAAAAAAAAAAGACTATTTTTTTTCTGGCTGGGACTCAGATTTGGATCTAAAAATCAAACTGGATTCTCATCATCATCAGTAAAACAGGTTCTTCTGTAAACAAAATTAGACTTCTGGTTATTCCTAGCCATTGCTATTTCTAAACGATGCCCTCAGGACCACCTCGGCAACTCCAATCATCTGCAGTGATCTGCACGAGTGTGACTTGACTTGTCGCTGGATCATAGAAGTTCATTTTGCCTAGAGCTGACATTGGCTCTGCTCCAGCACTCCACATAAAGAAATCTGTTAAACAACTAGAAATAAGCTAAACATCTCCTGATTGCCAGTCCAGTGTTTCTAACTATACTTCCAACCCTCTTATTCTCCAAATCTCCTCCAGGCAATGAGAGCATAAGTCACTTAGATTGCTGCTTTTTCCATTAACTAGGGGGTTTTTTGTTGCTTATTTGTAATAAATCTTTTCTTTCTGGATGTCCTATATTTTCTATATTGTTATCATATGGTAAAGAAACCATGATGGTTCTCATGGTACAAGTTACAATTACTTTGCTTGAAAATGTTTTCTAAAACAAACAATAGCATAACATAATTAATAGCGGTAGCGATGGAAGCTAGATTCCGAGAATTTGCATCTCAAAGCTGCATCCACTGGCACCCCATAGTTTGTGATCCCTGGATTAAGTTTCTGTCATGGCTGGGCATTTATGATCGCATCTGAGTTTACGTGATGTCTAATTGAGGGAGTGAAGTCAGAAGACAGTCATTCCTTTGTATTTACAAGGGGCACCTATAGGTCTCTTCTTCATCACCCCATTTTCCTATATTTCTAACAAATTAATACCCTTGAGATATTACCCAGTTTAGCCACCATGTTTGCAATTTAACAATGAAAAGTAGTAGACAGACCAAGAGGCATTCAGAGTAATCATATTAGACGGGGTTTTTAAGATGCAGGTTCAGGTTTTCAAAAGCTGGAGTTTTAATTTGTGTGCTCAGATCCACACTGAACTACTACATGACTGGGCAGATTTTCAGAATGGATCAAAGAAAATTTTGGCATGGCAGCACATCTTTAGGATGTTTGCAGATTCAGTTAAAAGCCTGGAAGGGGATTCAGAGCAGCTATGAGTCGCTCCTCATCCTACAAATCCAGAATAATCAGCCTTGCTGGAAAACCTGGGTTAGCCTGGTTCCTTTACTCACACTCCATATTCCATTCAGCAGTGAGTGGGGCATTAAAATGCAAAGAAGAAAACATGAAAACATCTCAAGAGCTTGTAGCATGTTTGAGCTGAAGAAATACATCAGTTGGAGTACCTTTGGATATTTTTGTGCTTTACTTTCAAACCACTTTGCCATTGTGACCTTTCTCTGAGTAGCTTGAAGGGTTAACATGTTAATTAAAGCAAGGTATTCTGCTCCTTAAATTATTAATTAAAATAAAAAATGCAGCTGGTGTTTAACAGCAACTCGGTCCCAACAGCAGGTTTTAGTCACTTCACCTAAATCAAACATATCATAAAGTTGGCATGAAAATCATATTGTCTGAATCAAACACATCTGGCAACTGACACATGCTTTTACCTATAACGAAAATAACAAACTACCTTTATTATTTATGCAGATGCACTTTAAATTGTTTGCTGTGCTGATGTCTCCTACCACTCACATTCGGAAGCTGAAAATCTTAATGAAGATTAATGATTAAGATCGAGAGGGAAGAAATTGCTTTCTTCCTTCTTAACTGGTCTTATAAGTACTGATATCACTGCCATTCTGTTTTCCACTCAGATGACAATCTTTTAGCTTTTTAATTAAATAGAGTGGTGACTGGATAAGCTTGGCATCTTGGTGCTGGCTTATAAAGTCCTTACTCAGGGCGAGTAGTACTTTATACAATGACTGTTAGGATATCATTATAGTGTGAGCAGTTCCATTAAAGTCCATGAAATCCCAGTGTGGGATAAGGTCCCGCTCAACCCTTTATTAAGTTTTGATTTATCAGGAGCTGTCGCATGCTGCAAGAATAAGAATCTTGGTGCAGAAAGCTCTGGGCTGCTGCCTGCGCCACTGTCAGCAGGCACACAGCTGGGGTGGAGAGACTGGATGAATTCACACAGCTCAGATGTGTCAGAGGTACAAAGTGATGCTGGAAAAGTGCTTCACACCCTTCCCTTACCACAGGGAGTAAAGCAGAAGCTATCGATGTTGACAGAAAGAGGAGAAGAAAACAGAAGAGCTCTGAAGAGGCATCTTGATTGCTAGAACATGTGCTGGGTACTCCTGGGAAATCAAAACATAGGGCTCTTCATTAATACTGAAAGCACATATAGCATTCATCAGTTATTATTGATGTCTAAAGTGCATGCATTACATATGCATATTTTAAAGTCTAGAAGCCCACTTGCCTGTTTCTCAGAGGAGCCAGATGGCAAGCACTTGCTATATGGCGTACTTCCCACCTCATCCTGATGTGGAAAACGAGGTAAACAGGAAAAGAGACCTTTGCCCCTCTCTCCTCACCCTGAGCATGAGTCTCGCCTGAATACTGAACCTCAGAAGCACTGAGAGCACTGCATCAAAACCAACTAGCTGTTCCTTATATTGAGATTAATTAGTTTATTGGGTAGTCTAATTACATACCTTGAAATACGAGCTTGGAAATTGCATTACTGCCATATGAAAGAAACATAGTAGTTAACATCCACCCTATTCTGACTGATGTTTTTCTATTATTTTTTTAGATAGATATGACTATTCATAAATCAATTAAATTAAATCAGTGGCTCATTCTCCTAGGCTGGTTTTAATGGTTTAGAAGGCAAACAACTTTAGTGCATGTGATTACATTTCTTTTAATGGAACTTTGGCAGCTGTATCAAAATAGCTTTTGTAAGGCAACATCGTTCTCTCTCTCATCTCCAGATGAGTCTGGAAACACTCCTGTATTATATTATATGGGGGCACGTGCACAGAAGGGAACATTGCTTAGTAAGGCAGATGAGCCCAGGTAGTGGAAAGAACATATGTAATCCTTCCCTTAGCAACACTATTGTTTCCAGAAATGTTTTCTTTCACTCTAGAGTCTTTTGCCACAAAGGAACTAAGCTAATAGGAAAGCACTCATGGTAATAAACAGTAGCATCTTAGTTACCAGGGAAACAAAGAACCCCCAGCTCCTTTCCCCCATAAACATCCATAACCTGCATCTATAGAAAGTGTGCTTCAATGTGGGTTTTTTTCTTTTTCTTTTTTTATGTCATCTGGAATAGTTTCAAAATCTCCTTAGAAGGATATTCAATTTTTAAAGTCTTTTCTTTAAATGGCAAGTTTAGAGTTTTCTACCTCATGGCAAGATGGTCTATAAACATTTTAGAATGTATTGGAACAACTTTTATTTCAGAAGACGAAATACTGTCCTATATATCATTTAAGGCATTAAGAGTTTAAGGTGTGAGAGAGCATGATCTTCTATCATGGAGACATTTATAAGGGGAATGGGCGCTTTAGATTTGAATGAAAATGTCAAAGAGAAAAGTAACGAGATTAAAACCGTTTGCAAGACAATGAAGCTCAATACCCAGGGGTGGGGGCTGGGGAGAAAGTAAGAGTAACCATAAAAATAATGAATTTCAAAAGACCAGACCTCTACAGATATCAGGAACTGGTGGAGAAAGCCTCTTAGGAAGTTGATTTAAAGGACAAAGGTGTACAGAAGGGCTGGCAATTCCTGAAAGAGACAGTATCAAAGACAGATGCAAAGTATTCCAATGTGAGGAACTATAAGAAAAAAAAATATAAGAAGCTGGTATAATGTCAGCAAGAGCTCTTTCAGGACCTTGAAAATGAAAAGCATTGGTGTTTTCTAAGTGATCATAAAAGAGTGCAACCATTTGACTAAATATGCCTACATACTACAAATGCATGAGAATCATAAAAATGCATGAGACAAAAAAAAAAAATCAGAGAACCAAAAATAAATCCTCACAACACCAATTAATCTAGCTTACATGATTTAAGATGTTACTGCACAAATCTGTTTGCATCATCCCTCGACTGAAGTTCTTGTGTCCACAGCAGATCCAGCAAAAAGACACTTACCTTGCCCCAGCTATCCTATACAAAGTTTGATTTCTTAATTTACGGTGGGTTTCATCAGCACAACATGAAACAGATGTGCACTGAGCTCACCACAACTGAAACTCATAACCTTGCAACCCACAGCATAGGCATGCTCATTCTTTAACCTCTGAAAGAATGGATGCTGAACTTTGCTCCCAGAGATCAACTTTTTATTGCAGGCTATTAATTCAAAGCTTGCAAGGTGAAAGACAGATCATCTAAGTGGAGTGCAGGACTGGCCACAGCACTGGTCACTGTTAACCAACCAACCAGCCGGCACTTCGGGAAGGTGGCTGGGCAAGCGTTCTGCCTCTGCTCCTGCTGGAAACTCCCCTTCTTTCCCCTCTCCTCTCTCCATCCAAAATCATCTAAAGAAATACACAATTCAGTGCATGTTCCTTATACTCACAGTCAGTCTGCTGACATTGAATATATGATAAGGAACAGAAGGTGGGAAAATTATTTTTGCTGCCAGGTGGGTGAGAAAATTCGGTGCTGAACCACCATGGTATGAGAATGACAGAACCGCCGCTCACGTGGAGATGTTGATGAGGAGTTGTGCAAAGTGAGACGACTTTTTTTTACACAAGCAAATGAAGCATTTCCAAAAATATGCAACAGATTAGCAGAGTTGGAAGCTCATATATGTCCTGTCTGAGCTGACAGCAAGTAAGAAAATAGGTACAACTTTCCCTTCTTACAAGTAGGTACACATACTTGCAACTTCATCTCACTGTTTCACAGGAACTAACTTACTGTGATAAAGTGTTTACTAATTATTGGCAGTTCTGGAATGCAATTTACTTGGTTGTTCTGGCTGTGAGGATGCTTTCATAGAGACCTTTCGACTCCGGACAATTTGGAAAGCTATGCAGAAATATGCAATACGTTACTCCGTAACAAAACAACCTGCACGATTTACGTAATAGGATCCACTGTTACACTACTGACTCCGACCAACAAAGATAAATGGTAGAAAATACAAGTAATTTTACAGGATTTTTGTTGTTTTTTGTTTATTGGTTGTTTTGGTTTTTTGTTTGTTGGTTTTTGTTTTTTTTTTTTCCAGGCCACTGTTTCACCAGTGTCATGTCAGGTTTTACCTGGCTTCCCACTTTAAGAGTCTTTGCTTAACTACTCTTCTGACCCCACAGGGGCATGTAACAGTATCTGTCTGTCCAAAAGAATAGCAAGCAGGCAAACACATGGAACAGTATGTTAACATGCAAAATCAGTTGGGTAATTTTGCATTGTAGGTCAAGTAAATAGCTACCTTGAAATATCTAGTGGAAAAAAAACATTAACGCTTTCACAGGAGTGAAACTCAAATACTCAAGCACACTGGCTAGCCTACTTTAATGGTTGTTCCTCACCCAGAATCCATTTCCAAAACAGAATTCACCATGAAGTTTTCCTTCTCACTCCTGTTTTTGTTGTTAAAAAATGATGGGTTGAGGTAGTCTTTATGGTTAAGAAATGTCTAAAACTTGAAGGCCATCTCGGAATTCCTATAGTAATAATTATTTTGCCTTTTTAATATCCTGTTATATTAGATTTTATTATCAGTTCACCTAAGACATTAGATCAGCTTCTTTGGAGAAAAACAATAGAAATATACATATCCTATTGGCAAAAATATCTGATTGTGCAAAAAACTTCTGTTACTGCATTTTATACTGTTTACCCCTTAGGAGTCAAACAGAAAATAAAACCCAACAAAATAAGCCATAGGTACTATCCTTGTAATAAAAAGAAACCACACTACAACAAAGAAGGTGGAAGTCAGGGACCAATGGAAGGTTACACATGCAGGGAGCGTACAGCTGCTGCACTCTATGGATGGCCAGTGAATCGACTATATTCATATGAGAAAGTCTGACTTAAGAGGCGGCTCAATCAGAGCTGAAAAAGGACTGTATCAAATCTCAGATTTGAACCAATCCTTGGATTTTTTGACGGGCTGTCATGAGGACTACTGCTCTTGCTAGATTTTCACACTTCCAGAGCAAAAGAAAACAATAATAAAAAGTCTTTTTATTACCTGCACAGATGGTAGGTTTTGCTAACATCACATCTGAATCATTTTTTTTCTCTAAACTGTGCATGCATCTGAACGTTAATGCCTCAACCCAGTTAAGTCACAGAACTTCCCGGTAACAAGAACAAATGAAGAGATGCTGTGATACAGCTGTCATAAAAGTAGAGTTGAAGAGGGTGTGGAATCACAGATCTCTTGGTTTGCCATTGATCTTCAGTATGTGCCACATTCTTAGAATGGCAACTGGAGAGATGGAATGCAAGCTTGGTTTTCAGCTGTGCGTTCTCATTTTACCCACAAAAAATGTCCTTGGAAAATATTTGCACTTATATGCTTGCCTGCTTGCTCAATTAAAGGAGTAATTAGGATCCATTTTAAAGCATGGTTGAACGGCATATGCCAACATTCAGAAAGCTTTTTAAAAGGCTCCAGACTTCGTGAAGCCTTGGGTTTCCCAGAAGCACCCACTGGGCAACACCATCAATGACAGTGAAATGAACAGATAGACAATGGGGATTCTAGCACTGGCAACAACACAGCGTCTTGTCCTGAGCAGTGCCTGGAGGCAAGTGGCTGCCAAGCTCTGCCCTTGAGCACTGCTACCCTGCCACACAGGCTGCAGAGCATTTCCCGTGACCTTGCTTCCACATGGTCTAAAGAGGGAATGTTCTGGAAAGAAAAATCTTTTGAGTTTTTGACCTTGCTCATTTCACTTGCATCTTTCTCACACTCTGTTTTAGCCTTCATTTTTATGGATGAACTTAACCTAGTTCTTTGATGATTGAAGCTTTTGCTCACAGGCCATAAATAATAATCACGATAACTATTTTTTATCATGCTCATTCATACGTGCCTCCTGCCAATGTGCCTGAGGTGCTGCACAGACAATGCAAAACACACTACAAATTAAACATAACAAAAGAAAATCCAATGAAATATTTAGAAAACCATGGATGATATGAACAACAGAAAGGCTGTTTCCAAATACAAGGAATTTCGAGGCAAAATCTCAGCAAATAGAGGGATTCCTGTGAGGTTCTTGCTACCAACCCTATCAAATCCACTTAACTACAGCAGATGAAACCTTTGTTCATTTCCCTCTAGCTGGCATCTTCAAAACACTTTTCTCATTTCCTTGTAAAATATTTTCAGATTGTTTCTGGTTTGTATGCAACCCAGAAAATCTAGCTTTTTTTGATACCTGCAGAGCTATTATAATATGGTCATTCCTGGCCATCATCTTTAAAGCGGCTAAACTGACAACACGCCATATAAGATATGAAAAAAAAAAAAAGTTAAATCTGTTACACAGAAAAGGAACTGAGACAGAGAGGAGGCTAAGCTTGCCGAGATCAAACAAAGCTTGTGGTAGGAAAAGAATCCGCACCCAAGTCTTCTAAGTGCTAGACTATCACCCCAACTAAGCTGCAGTAAATATTCAGCTGTCAGCAAAAGACATGAAATCTGGGGATTAAAATGCAAATAAGGAAATCCCAAATCATGAAACAGCAGCTGTGAACTTAAAAGCAGATATAACATGCATTTGTGTGCAGTCCATGCACACACACATACAGATACCATTCAAAACTTCCATAAGATGTGCAAATGTTAAGGATCAATTTGATAAGATCTTAAACTGAAACTCTTCTGAATTTTCAAATAGCCTATGTTTTTATGTCCCATTTTTCCTGCACGGTTCTTAACCTGTTGTCACATAAGCTCTCCTAAACCTGAGTTTCAGAACATCTGTGCAGCTACTGAAGTGCATGTAGTCTGCTTGTTAACAAGAAATGAAGCTGGAAGTTAAGTCACTTCTAATTAAACTCATAATTACAAATGGAAGGTCAGACAGCAGATCCAAGGGCTGTTAGAAAATGTAATAAGACAAAAGAAAGAACAAACTCACATGTAATAATTCAGCCCCTACTTGGCAGACTGACCCATTAGAAGACCTATCAGCTGTGTACAGTTCTGAAGGCAAATACTAGAATGATAAATGCAAATCATCTGGGTTTAAACAAGTTTGTCAAGAATTAGCACGGGTTCTAAACATTACCTAGATTTCTAGTCCAAAACGAAAATTAAGATTTGCTCATTTACAATGTTAGAACATGGATCACAGCTTCCTAGCCTGAGCTCCAAAGTGGTGGCCACCAGCACATTCGCAAAAAATGCCTTCTCTTTTGGAACCGGGTAACATCTCTCTCTTCTGCCGACGTGCAGCTGGGAATTCTACTTGATGGTTCACTGCCCTGACTGTGGGTCTCCATGAACACAGAAACCCTGATGTAAGCACTACATTGCCTTTTTTCCCTTGTTGCCAGGTTGGGGCAGAGGGAAGATGCGAAGAGCACGAGGTAACCTGGACAGAGGGCTCAGGGAAGCCATATTAAAAGAGCAAAGGGGTGCAGAAGTACCATCTGCTAGCGACTGGAAAATGGAAGAGAGCCGAGGAAAGTTCACACTATTTTCTGCTAATCTTGACCTCCTGAAGGGCCAGAGGTTTTTATGTGGATCTCAGACTCCACACTCTGACCCTCCCCAGCACCCTGTCACACTGGGACAAGTGATGAGCACACAGGACACATGAGGAGCAAGGAAGCACATGCAGCCGGGCCAGACCAGGAAGCTGATGTCTCTCCCTCTTGCCATGCTTGTGAAGAAGCCCTTGAGGGTTTGGAAAAATCCAAGGAGAGGGACTTTTGTTCTTTCCAAGGTTGGCACGTTCCTCACATGGGATCTGGGCACCCGGACAACACAGCGCTTGGGAACCCGTTTGTGATTTAGGAGGTCTGTGTCAGGAAGTACAGAAATACAGGCAGCATATCAAAGCTGCTTTCTGCCATGCCTCCTACCCTGGGGTTTTCACTTTCTGTGAGCCACTGGCAGTCCCTGAAACCCATGGCAGGGTGGAAAAGCCTTGTGAGATTTGCCAATACCAGATTTTTTTTAAAAAATATTCCCTTATTAGCAGGCTTTCATCTGACTTGCCAGCTCTAAAAATCTGCCTTCCAGCAGTTCAACTTTGCCTCAGTGAGTGTTTCACCAAGGCCACACTAATAAATATAATTCATGATTTGTGTGACACACTTGTTTTGAAGTGAAATTTGTGGAGGTAATGATCACTGGATTGATTGACACCTAGTTATTCAATCAAACATACTCCTATTCCACTAGTCACAGACCACACATGTCAAATTTGATGCTGAAACAACTTTTATTAGATATTTTGGAGAGGGATTGGGAAGAAAATCGGTCTTGTAATGAAAACCTTAACTATGCTGCACCATAATACTTTTTTCTCTCCTGCTGCCCACATAGCAGCAGCAGTACTGAACACCAGAGGACTTCTCTATGGAGGGTGACATAATGGCACGCATTTATTGAGAGGATGGGGGGTTGATTTCTTAACAAAGGATGTATACACAGATGGATTTGGTAGTTCTCAGGTGGTGAGCAAATTTTTAGCTATAACTCATTGTGCCTCTTCGGGTGGGAAGAATGGATTTCACCTGAGTATTCCTTTCTTGGTCCATGAAAGATATGATGCAGGCAAGCTGAGTGGCAGATTTAGAACGGCAAGAATAGCCACTCCACATCATATGATGTTGAAGCTAAGTAGTACTGGGAGCTGAGACATGAAGCCACGATGCCTTCATGTAAGGCAGTAATTTACTTTCTCAGGAACAAATCCGACACAACTTTTTATAAGATGTTTCACCCAAGGAGTGGGGATATGAAAATATCTTCATCATAGCTTAGTAATGGATGAAAACTCAACAAAGATTCTGAAGAGCTTATATCTTTACCCCATCTCCTCTCTTCTAAGGCACTAGCATTTTTTGATGAGTAGCAGGATCTCAGAGAGATTCTGAAAACTTTGTGAAATAGCCATTGCAAGCCAAGACAAGCAAGTCCTTTAACTGTCTCAGTTATGCCAACCAGTGAGTGATCAAATCAAAGATCTTTCTGACAGATACCATTTCAGATTACCTTGGGAATGATTCAGGTGCCTAAGCCACAGCATCTGGGACCACTTAAGACACCCCAGGCAATATAAATAATCCACATTGCGGCTGACAACACCTAATAGAGACCCCTGCCCTTATAGCCAAGTAGCTGAAGCACAGGCAGTGAACCTTATGGCAACTAAAATTACTTTAGACATTTATGTTTTGACACCTGAATTACTCTGCTGGTGTTTGCAGATCTCAGTAGAGTGCTTTCTTCCTTCTGTATCCTCACCTTGTACAAGGGGATGTGATAGTGGGAACTTGGAAAATGGCAACTACCATTACATATAGAAAGGCATTTAATTATAAATCTTCAGCTGCCATCTCTAACAGTAGAGGGGCGCCTGAGTTCTGAAGTCCCAAAAATACACTCAGCAGTTCCTTCACCCAAATAACTTCTCTCCTCCTCAAGATTCTTAGCAGTGTCCTTTCATTCTAATAAGAAGGGGAATAAAAACCCCTTATAAATGTTGTAATAGCTTTGCCTTAAAGGTTTCCTGTAATTATTCATAGTTCTGCTCTTAAACCTGTGTCTATTTTGACAGACTCCTCACTGCATTTCACCCCAACTTTTGCCCTCCTCTGAACTTTGCTGAGTTTGGGGAGGTGCTCAGTAAACCAAAGGGACAATTTCTTCTGCCATGAAGGAACTAGAACTTTCAGAAATGTTTGAGCAGATCATTATTCAAGCTTTCCAGACAACTCTTCGTGTCTTTGGTTTCAAGAGCAATTTATTCATTGAGCTTAACCTTATTCCTATTACAGCCAGGCCTCACAGATACTCTGTGGTAGCTTTATTCTATTTAGTTTCTCATGCTATCTCCATAAACTACCTGTATTTCTTGTTTCTATTGCTGTTAAAACCCACTCATTTTTGCCAAACTAACAGAAAAATAATTTAAAAACAAAGGTGGTTATGATTTTGAGCTGGTTTTATTATTATTATAACACTATAGCCATACAGAAGTTACATTACCTGCAAGTATGCAATGGCAAGTTCAAAAAAGGAAATACTGTTAAACTCATATTTATGAGAAATGCACTTATGTCCTTCTGTGACGATACCACAGAGAAGGCAAAAAAAGAGAAGAAAAGAGTGCCAGCCTCACCTAAGTGCCAATGCTTCTGTTTCAGGAGCTGAGCACAAATATTAGTCCCAGTTTTCCCGGTGCAATCCCAAATGAGACCGACAGACTAACCGTGTCACACTCTAGCACCTAGGACAAGACCCTTGGCTCAGCATTTTCTAGAAGGGGACACTGTGTCACACTGTCCTTTGGCCACCTCTCCACCCCATCACCATCAGATCAAACACGAGATATCAGGCTCTAGTCCTGCCAGCACTGACTGCAGGTCAACAGCCCTCCCAGTACTCCATGCCAGTGTTAATGTGGAAATATTGTCCATGTTTTGAGAGAAAAAAATGAAAACATTCTTCAGTCTTTACATTTTCTGAAGAAAAGCAAATCACCTACACACACACACGTTGCCACCAAACCACCAGCAGCCCTCTGGAGCTGCTCAGAGCCCTGGTCTATTGAAAACATTCTCATCGGGTATGGATTAGTAGGCAAACAGCAGGGAAAAGAAGTCAAAGGTGCAAGATAAATATGGTTTGTTACAGAAGCTGTAATTTATCATCACAATATTGCCAACACAACTGTAGAAAATTACATATAAATTTAATAAAACAACTGCTATATTATATCTGCTATCCTGGAGTCAGGTTCAATTATCTTTTCCTCCTTGAGAAAAAGCTTTTTCTGCAAACACCACCACTGAAACTGGCCATTTATATTTTAAAAGACGGCCTATGATAGCTTACATGCAAATAATGGTATAAACAACAGTGTATATCAAAATATTGAGGACATAAAATCACACGGTGAGAAGTGAGCTGTTCCCCAGAGGTGGCAGTTCCCTCTGATGTTCAACAAAGAAATAAAGGCAGACAAAGCAGTGAGATCACTAGTTAAACAAAAGGCATATAAACATGGCAGACCTCTCTTCTGGAAAAATACACAGTTAAAAGTGCCATTGTCCCCTCCATGCACCTGTCAAAACTGCTTGGGGGTTGCTGGAGTGAAGGTGAAGGAAGAGGGGGAAGAGAAAAACAGCCACTGCAAATAAGCAGAGCCTTTTATTAGAGAGTTATCTCCTTCTTGCAAGAATGAGTGCTCGAATGGATAATACCTTTCTGTGAAATCCAGGTTTCCAGCTTCATGTTAAGCAGAGGCTCTTACCTTATGGGATTATCCATCCTTGATACTGTGAGAAATGCTGCTAAGTTTGCTGTGTAGGAAGAGCACACGATAAGGGTGAAGAGCCACCAACTTCCCATTACAATACGCATCGCCACAGAATTTACAGTAGATTCACTCCCTACAAATCAACAGAGAAAATGAGTCTCTCAGCAGCTTCCCTTTATGGTCACCTTCTGTGTGCCCTGCTATGTTAAACTCAGTTGTGCTACCCCTCGACATTTTTGCTCCCCTCCCCCGCAGACTGCCCATTCACTGTGAGAAAAGCACTGCTTCCATGAAGGCCGATAATTTACAAACGTTTTCTCCAGCCAGCCTCTTGCTCTAGATACTGTTCTAGAAAAACCATCTTTCAAAATATTTCCCTTGGGAATTGTTGAGGATAAAATCTTCAGAAGATGAAAAATACTCTAAATAAAGAAAGTTTAATGGTGAAGCACAGCTAATATGCAAGAATTAAATCATTACAGTGCTTCGTATACAGTAGTATTCTGTTTTCAATGACCACTTTGTGTTTGGAAAAAACCTGCAAAACTGTCCGATGGTTTCTGTGTTCTCTGTGCTGTATTTAAATCTGCAAAGACTGAAACATTAGTGTCATTACTTGTTACTCCTTACAGCACTTGAAATGATGTGAAGACTTCTTTCTAGCAGGCTTCAAGCACAGTTCTGCCCAAACATTGTTGGGAGACCAAACCTCACCATACAGCTGGTGCTAGTCACTTCGGTGTATGTTTATGCTGGTTATATCTTACTGTATTTAAACCCATCACATTTTCATATTCAGTTCAAAGAATGAAAAGATATACTGTCTCACATTAGTTCCAAAACATATACATTTCTAAAATTAAACAACTAGAAAGGGTGCTCGTTTCAGAGTTGGAGAACTGCTGTAATTCTGCACCAAGCAGCTCTGTAGTTCATTTATTGTATGATAATTTTTTCAACGTGGAAAAACCTGCTATGAGTGGGTTTTCTGGACTTACTGAGACAGAAAAGCAGAACATAACACACACTCCCACCCACCCCCAACTTACCTACCTCTTCCCACTTTTCATCAGCTGGGCTAATAAAATATATTACCTGCCTGTACGAGCCATCTTTTTCATCTTTAGACCATTCTGGCCAAGATCAACACATTCTGACCTGCTTTACCTAAGGCGGGATATTTCTGAATGTCCATCAGTGGTGTTTACAAGAGAGTAAGTACCTTGCTGAACAAAGGCGCCGTACACGACCCAGATGGCACTGTGGAGGGTGGAGGAAGCAGAAGGGCTCGGCTGGGAAGCGTTCTGCGCCCTGACTGCCTGGATCCGGTTCAAGACAAATATCAAGACGCCAACTATAGGGATGGCTGCAGCAATGCAAGCCCACACCGCAAAGTCAAAAGGAGCAAAGAGAGAGAAGATGTTGATTTTCTCTTCAGGCTTTTTGATTAAGATTCCCACAGAATAGTCCATGTACCGCTTGCTGAAGTCCACAACGCTTTCTCGTTCTGGTGTTATAGTGATGGCTGAGATGGCTAGGTCTGCTCTCTGCAAGGCAAATGCAAGAAATCAGATCTCTCCCTCTCACCACGAATCCGGCCAGTGTGAGCCTTAAGGAGAAACTTCTTTACGAACCAAGTGAGTCCATGCATTTTTTTCTATAACTTAACACTTAGACAAAATCAAATAAATTGTCTAAAAAGAAAACCAGAATCAATTTCATCATTTGAACATTAGTTAATTGCACTGGCCTAAAGCAGAGTCATGAAACATAACCTGCACATACTCTAGAACATAAAGCGTCACCCTGACTCCTCTCTGGAATGAGTGCAACTTATTTACCCTTTATCCCTCATTTGTTTTCCAAAGGATGCCTAAAGCTGCAATCCATATTAAGCTGGTGCACTGCAAGCAGTAAGAGAAAACCACCATTTATTCAGCTCGTGTATTTGATAGCAAGGTGCAAAGAGCTAACGTTTGTTGCTCTCCCTGCAAAAATGCTAACTTCCCATACTCGTGAAGGGATTTTGTATGACAGCTTGGGGGAACACTGTGTTTGGTCTTTACAATGAATGAAGGAATTGCAAAAACTAGTGACTGGAAGAATGCACCAAAGGCAACTTAGGTCCTGAAACTGCTTTGACCTCAATGTTTAAAGCAAGTACGTTTTACATGTAGGGGGCCCTTAAAAAGTATGCAAACTCAATGAAAGATAAACCAGGAGTTAATAAATAAGATTCCCAAAGCTTTTGAAGAGCTGCAACTAGATTTTGAATATTTTTCCATCTCAATAAAAACAGTTATATACTTTTTGTTTCCTATCTCTAACTTTTGTTGGGAAAGTAAAGAAAATACTTTGAAATCCTTTGGCATCAGTGGAAAAGCTAGTAGCAGAAATACCATTTAGAAAATACCATAATAGATACTTTGTTGTTTGAAAGAACACAATTTCCAAATAAATTTAACAGAATTTCTTACCACATTTTCAAATCAATGAAATTCAAACAGCTTATGTCAATGTATAAATAAGTAAAATCTTCTTTATAATTCCTAGCACCGGCCAAGAATATCCCATTATCATGCACACGTATGCTATTGCTTTAATCACTTCTATTTCTTCCTAAACATCTACTTACTAGATACTGAGCCGCCTACTTACTAGATAATGAGAAAGCTTTCACTTTTAGTAATAACTCCACTGCAGAAGAGTAACCTTTTCTACAAAGGGCAGCGACATGGAATATTAATTCCTTTGATTCTCCTTCTTGATTAACATTTGTCCCATGTCAGATAGCAAGAACATGAACAAAATACTCCAATTTCATTCTCTGGGAGATTCTAAGCTATAAACTTCCCCCATTTACTTCAAAGGAGTTCAATTAACTTATTCCTGATTCGCAAGACTGTAATTAAAAAAAGAAATTTAGTCCTCTGTTTTAAATGAATTAATAATATTGAGATCAGCTTAAATTCTGGTCCTTCAAAACATTTTTAATGGTATATTACTGGGCACGCTTTTTCTGTTTTGTAGTCAAACAGCTGATAATTATCAAATGCATGGTCACAAAGTGACCCAAATAAAGTCACACCTAGAAACGAGTAGCAAAGACATAATGACAAAAAATAAAATAATATTAATTAGTATTTTAAGAAGAATACATGATTTTTGCTCTATTTTCTATAGTCATCCACTTACACTCACGTGTGTCCTGTCTTCTTATGCTTACAGCTATGTAAACACATGGATTTACACAGATATAATTTATGTCAGGAACAGCTGAGATTAAATAGAACAAACGACTTTCCAGTTCCTATTCTGTATACAGGGTCTTAAATCTTAAATTGCACAGTTTACCCCATATTCAAACTACCCATAGTGTTCTGCACTGGCGCTTTTATCCTAATTCATTCTCTTGTAATTTGGAATGGAGGAAGGGGAGAATCCCCTTACAAAGGTTTGACACCGTAATCTGAAAATAAGTCTTTTTTTACTCTTTTTTTTTTTTTTTTTTTTTAAATACAGCTTCTTCTCTGCGCACCTTGTTAATGAGTTCTCCAATCATGCCATTCCAGGAACTGTTTTGGAGCTGCTGTCCGTATTTGCCATCAGGAGCTTGATATATCTCATACTTGAAGCCCAGATTCTTGGCAAGTGCATCCAGAACATCAATGGAAAATCCTTTATATCGTTTTGGTTGCCCAAGAATGTTCTCCGCCACCATCACAAAAGGTTCTTCCTGAGAACAAAACAGTATCTTAACTGATACTTGAAACAAGTTTTTTGGTCTTCTTGTCTTAGCACAAGGATGTTCCTGAGTTAATTCTGGACAACTTGGCACAAATTTTGAGACACTACTAAAATTCTTAGGCAAAAAACTGTAGACTATATGGGATGCTATGAGGCTTCCCAACCAGACACCACTGCCTCAGCACCTGAGGCCTATCTGTGACCTTGGGCTTTTCACAGCACTTGAGAGGAGTCAGACTCCAGAAGACAATTCAACCCCCTCTAGCAGCATTCCTGGTGCCCACAGGATGAACTGCTCTTAGAAGTACCTTCCTCTTCTCACTGACTACAAAGAGGGCACAGACACACACCTTAGTGTCCAAAGTAGCTGTCTAGAATATAAAGTTAATTGTGTGAGTCCTGCATAGGAACATTACTACCGTCCATCTATCTCAGACCATATCAAATACAAAAAACTTTTTTTTTTTTTTCCACAGACAATGATTAATCTCTTATCCAGGAGACATACCGAAACAAAAGCTAAACCCACTGCATTTTGTGAATATTTTAAATTCTGAAAAGTCAAAGAATAATCTTCCTGGAGTATTTTTTAAAGTGTGTTTCAGGACCAAGGCAATGCAGAATTTTGTGCTATGTTTTCTGTCAGACATGGGCTTCCTGCTCTCCTGCAAGGGAGCGCCGAGGCTGCCAGTGGCACAGGCACTGCAGTAGGCTGCCTTCGCAACCCGGTACTGACACTCTCGTGGAAGGGATCTGCTCGCCTCCCACATAAGCTACAGCATAACCTCACCTCTCACCACAGAGAGGGGAAAAAAACTGGGGGCTGGGGGAAGTGCCTTAATGATCTTATGCAGTACTTCCTATCTGTACCATGATTCAGAAAAAAAGAAATAAAATGCACCAAAAGTCACCCCATTTTGCAATCCACAAACTACAGTATTTTAGGCAGCAATGCATTAAAGCCTTAATTTGCCCCTAATTTAGCACTTAGCTGACACGAGCTCTGCTACAGCTCTAGATGCTAACAGGCATTAGTCCCAAGAGCAGAATGAATTTTTGGAAAGACTACGCCTATCTAAAAGATATAGTTTATCTCAACAGGAATTTATGAGCTTGATGGAAGAAACACTTGATTAAATTTTACAGCCTGCAGTGTACAAGAGCCAAGATTAGATTATCATAATTGGCCCATCTGATCTTAAAATCCATGAAATGCTGGAAACTGCATATCCGAGTCAGAGTACGGTATCTGGAATGCACCCCTGTGCCCTCAGGCCTTATGCTGGTTCCATGCCCAGTAGGAATTACAACGCAGAAAAACAGCATAAGCAAACAAACAAATCTTCTGTGTATCTGACAGTGCACAGCTTTACATAAAATAATAAAAGGCCATGATCTACCTTCCTTGCTTATGTAACTGATCATCCAAAAATACAGAACTGAAAATGATAGGGAAAAATACTGCAGGAAGCGCCCAAAATACTCAGTCAAATCCTTTTTATTTTAAGCGTATTTTTTCTCCTGAACTCAAGTAGGATCATACCAAGACAGTCACCACTTTGAGTGTCAATCCTTGTAAGTCATTGCCCAGACGTCGTTCTTGCAGGCTACCGTTCAGTCCTTTCTCAGAGTCCCACGTCGCCAGCTAGAACAGAAAGTACAGTGAGTCTGAAGGACCATTAGGCAGAAATCTTTGCAGAAATCTTTCAGTATTTAAATAAACATTTAACAGTAGCTTGACCAAATCCAGAACTGATAGAGGGTGAGAGACTTTTTTTTAATGCAGAATCAGAATCAGTGAGAATCAGAGGACAGACATAAACACATACCTTGCCTGAATGTATTTTCACTGATGCCTATAATATAGCTGCTCTATTATCCGTAGTATTTGTCATATTATTTCACTTAGATCACACTGATGTGACACTTCTCTCCAGTAAGTTTATACTGTCTGTCAGCCCTCAGAATTATCTGTGGTCTCACTGTCCCATATTCCCCTGTCTGCTCAGAACCCTTCCTACTTTTCAAATCGTTCCCACTGCTTATCAAAAACTGAGGTTTTTTCCTGCTGCATAATGTTCTCACTCATTGATAGTCATATAATCTTGACGTAGATCCTATGGTGTCAAACTGTCTCCTCTCTCAGACTTTCTTCAGATCCCATCTTAAGTCTTTTCTCTGTTCTTGCCCTAATTCTACCTCATCAGTAAAACAACAACAGACTCACGTTCCCAGGCTCCTGATGATCTAATATCTCATATCTACCAGTACTTCATGCATCTGCTAGATTACCTGGATGCAGATTTTCAGGATACCTCCCTGGAACATTACATCTAATTATTTTCTGTTTCAACTAAATGTATCACTTTAAAAATCAATTTTACTGCATTTTCTGAAGAGAAATGCAGTAAAAATCAATAAAATAGGTTCAATAGAAAAGTCAATCTTAAGTGACCTTTGGATTATTCAAACTAAATATGCTCTTCAGCAGCGGCAGCCAGACACTCCTTTTGCCTTCAAACGGAATCCACGGTGTCATTTTGTTCAGAAGAGTCATAAATAGTATCAAGTAGAAACTGTTTCCTTCTTTTTTTTCAGCTCTACTCTTAGACACCAATACTACGCTCACAGATGTGGAAGCAGTGTTGTTAACTGGAGGCATGTCCTGTGGAAATTAAACATAGTCCAAGATCTGTGAAATGTGGCTTCTTCCTGCCAGAAGCTAATTTTCATGTAACAAGTCAAAACCTTGGAAAGAACTTACTTCACTGAAAATGCCTGTGGCTAGATGTCCTACATGATTTATTTCTATGACTTCACTTTTATCCTAAAGCCTCAAAAATCAAACCGACAAATAACATGTGATGGGAATCTGTATAGTTTTATTTTTGTTTTGATGCACTAAACCAATAAACAGGGAACTAGAAAAGAACAGGACATTCGGTGAATATTCAGCCATAGTAACTGTCACAACTGATGGAAATTTTTCTATAGTCACTAAATCTTCAAAGCTGAGACACAGGAGAGGAAAGACTTAAGATACACCTCCTTTTCTCTAGATGACCTGGATGATGGAGGAAGGGAATGAATAATAATGAGTAACATTCAGCTCTCTAGTGACAATCCTGAAAGCTGAAGTATCTCAGTTTGAAAACTCTCCCCTCGTGATGCCAGTTTGGAGTGACAGATGAGCTTCTGCACACAAACAATACAGGTACATACCTGTAGCCATGGTACCTTTTAAATTTGAATTTAGATGCTTGCTCTGAAATACATCCAGATGCTTCTTAGCTTTTGCTGTTGCCAAACCAAATTGACAAATTTGTTGTCTGACATAAATCAGTATGGTTAAGCAGAATTCAAATACCAGTATAGGTGTGTGTGGTATATAATGTGTCTCAAATCTGTAAAGTAGGTTCACTGTCTATGCCTTCTTCAACTCTTCTATACAGTTAATATATAATAAAGATACATGGAAGATACAGTGGCCAAAACGGCTTGCACAATCTACAGATGATAATTCAATATTTACTAAAAAATGGCAAATGTAACAAATTAATTTTTTACTTCACCACTGGTGGACTGACATTTCAATTCCTTCTCCCACTATTTTTTCTTTCAAAAACTCTATCAGATTTCATATCAAGGCCTTAGACTTCTCAAATACCCTACATTTCACATTCTTCATTAACTCTAATTCTAAAAAGGACACTGGAGACATGCCAGTGCAAAACCATATAGTTATTCCTTTTATTCAGAAGGAGCAAGACAAGATTCCCCTTTTATGTAGCAGGGCTAAGAGCAAAGAGGAGAGTATTTCACATCAGCACAGAGCTCCATATTGTTCTCTGTGGAGGTACAACCTTTTCAGTCTGTTAAAAGGAAACTATATAAAGAAAGTTGATAAATGGAACATGAGGAAAACCATTTCCAGAAGGGATTTTTCCTATGCATCCTTGTGCTCCAGAACATTTCATTTGTTAAGAAGTGTGTCAGTTTTAACTTCTAGTTCTTGCAGACAGAATTTTGTTTATAGGACCAAAGTACTTACAGATAGGTCTATCAATTTCTGACAGCTGACCTGTCAAGATCAGTGCCTGAGAAACTAATTTCCAGCACTGTTAAACACAGTGAGTACTTCTGTTAATTGATAAGGCCATTAGAGTTTCATTGTTTGTAGAAATACCTACCATGTTCCTACCAGAAGTCTGAAGCCAAAGGTTATAGCACAGCCGTCAGCTGATAGGAGATAAAAAGCTTTTAGATCTGATTATGAAAAACAACTGCCTGCAGAATCAGCACTTGGAGGATATATTTAAAAAATCAATGGTCTGTGGAACACGTGTTTAATGGCAGCCTGGGTAGGGTTTTTTGATTCTTAAGTTACTTAAGATTCTTAAGTTATGGGAGTTCAAGTTTTGAAAACAGCTACTTTATTACACCTTTCCAATGTAAACCTTCTTCCTAGCTTCTCTTTCTGAAACAGTCATGTTGCCGGGAATCCTATAGTTCTAGCTGTACATCAGAGACTCAATCACCCAATAAAGACAAACCCAAGGAAACAAATGCGAAATTCACACTAAAAGGTAATTTGTTGGAAAATTCTGACTCATTACATGCTTCTGATCTTTGCCAATATTTACTAGCATTTTCAACCGGAACTGCAAGGAAAAGCTTGGAGAGTGAAAGTCACAATTTTAACATTGTTTTCAACATCCACAAGCAATGTATAACTCCAAACGTACATACTCAACACACAAGCAAAGCAATTACATGGCTAAACAACCTAGGAATGTCAAATGATAAGAGATGTCATCCAGGGTATGCCTCTTGATCCTGCTGTCCAGGGCTTTTTCCTGAAAGATACTGATATCTGTCAGGACCTCAAAAGAAAACTTCTTATCAATGTAATTTTAGGGTTCCTGAGTTCCTATTGAAAAATTAGAAGTCAAATTCTCCAAAGCAGTTTCACGACTTTCTTAATGATGCAGCTGCTGGCTGTCCAATACTTGAGTGAGTGATTAGGGCCCCAGGGGAAATCATATTGAGATGTCATGGTAAACTCACACCAAAGAATATCGGAGACGGCTCCACAGAAGTGCGAAGACCTTCCTCAGCACCATGAAGCAGGCAATACTTCTGCTCAAATAAATCAAGGCTGCATTCATTAAGCACTGATTTGCAAGATTTCCTACCTCCTGTGAACTTGATCAACTAGATGGAGAGCCTGTATGTCGCTCCCTTTAGGAGATGAAACTGATAATAAACGCAGTTATTTGTTACACATCTGTTTGTCTGCAAAGTCCACATGACCATGCTACTCTATTATACAATAATTACGTATTTCTTGAATTGAGAACTTGAATTTAGTTTTCATAACTCTGCTATGAATGCTCAATGTCACTGGACTATGGCAAATGTCTTTCTCACACCCAAACAAACGGAGACAAAAATTATCGCAAACTACTAGTAAATACAGTTGAAAACTGACATTAGCATAAAAAGGGAATATTTGACATGTCTATCACAACAGTGAATAAGATCATCTACACCGGTTTATGACACAGTAGTTACTGTCCAAATAACATGTCACTACTATCTAACATCATTTTGAATATGACACCCGCCATCCTAAATCTGATTTACTTTTTTCAGGGAAAATGTGATTCCCATAAGAAATAAAACCATATACTATTTAGCAGATGTATAGTAATATTTGACAGGGCTACAATCAATCCAAAGCATGAATCTTCTATCTTACCAAAACCAGCAATCTTTTATTTGGTGACTCCTTTGGAGCTGAGGTTACATTGTCCAAAGAAACTAAATTTGGGAATCCCTGCCTTGAAATCTGAAAAACTTCTAACAGGCAGGAGCGTACAAGTTAGGCTGTTCTCCTGCCATGAGACACAGACACCTGTATAAACCCAGGGCATATTTTTTGTGAATATAAAAGCTGTTCTGTGCATGGAGTTAAATAAATTCATCTATGCCACTCACAATCTGATAATTCTTTTAGATTAAAGTTGAACTGAAATGGATTTCACTTCAATGACAACTTATTCCTTGAATTTGAAGCCAACGAAGTGTATAACCAGTATGACGTCCTTGTACCATGTACATATATTTTGCATGTTGGGGTCTCACTCCCTTTGACAGTCTTGCAATATGGCTAAACCCTTACTGAAACATTTGACATTATAAAAGCAGATTTTAGGCAAACATGATAATAAAAAAGATCCCAACCAAATAAACAAACCGTAAACAAGAAAATTAACGTTTACAGGAGACAAATATGAAATAAGGTAGTGGCCCATTAAAAAAGTGGAGCAAACTCGACGCTCCTCTCTTGCAGTTCTAAAATTCCATTTAAATAGTAAAACAAATATTTACATTGAATTCCACGATTTTTTTTAAATGCAGTATATCAGTAATCTAGACAATTTGCTGCCATTCAATATCATTCACAACAAGGTATTAGTAGGATTCACACACTGGATTATGTGTCATTCTTAAGGAACTGACAGGTTTCCCTGAACATAATTCCAATCTTTATGACTGGAGTTGCCTTGAAGGTACCAAAATACTTCCATTTGAAATATGGGATCATAATTAAGAAAAAAATAAAGAATGTTTTGGACTGTATATTTATGTAATCCACAGTTAAATAAAATAGGATTAGGAAAATACAAATGTAACAGTTTTTACACCTGCAAGCAAATACAGACACTGGTACAATTCATTTCTATAACAGCTGTGTAATTATTAGCAACATTCTAACATTTCTAAAGTATAAGCTTATAGTCACTATTAGAGATAAAATAGTGGATAAGATCACCACCTAAACTGATTTAAGCTCTATTCTGTGGTCCCACATAGCTCAACCTTGTTTGCAATGAAATACCTGCAAGTCATCTACGTTCAGATGTTTATTTCATTCTGACATACTGCATACCTTTGTATTAAACAGGTAGCTTGTTTCCAAACATCTGCAGTAGGATTGTAATGCCTATGCACCCATAGCCGTAGAGTCACTGATGACTCCAAACCATATTAAAA